>NC_080187.1:137524636-137827030 GCF_030028045.1 Hippopotamus amphibius kiboko
GGCCAGTGTCTCCGGATCGGGAGTGATGGATAGTCCTTCCGGTAGCATGAATGTCTGGTGATTACTAAAGTGTCTGTTTGCATTAATCGCCATCATGTGTGTCACGGTCTCATCAGTGCCTGAACAATGCAGGCCCATCTGCCAGTCTTTCAGCTGCCTTTCACCCCATTAAAATCTGGGAGATTATCAAGTCCTGCCTCTCTCGGCTGACTATAAAATCACGCCGGCACACTAACACTGCGACAGACGTGTCCTGGACATTGGTTATCAGTGACAAATACTTTTTCTGTTTCAGATATTCCAATTTAATAAAAAGGTATTCATAATGTTCCTGGTTTCTGGGAAATTCGGCTGCCTGATCACCGCACCTTATCAGCACTGAAGGTTCTCAGGATCTGAGCCTTTGCCTAGTAACTTCCTAAAAGACTCCAGGTTTGCTGAGCACACTGTAAATTCTCTTATTTCTGGTCTGTGCGCTATTCTGGCTCAAATGCTAGAGTGTTCTTCCTTGCCTTGCGTCGCCTGACCCGCTCTTTCTCCAGAGCCCAGCTGAGGTGTGACTCTCTCCTAGGGGGGCCTCCCATGACATTACAGGCCAGGGCAGTGTCCCTCGCAGGCTTTCATGGCTTCTTTCATGGCTGTTTCGGTGGCTGCACCTACCTGCTGCACTTTGAACTCCTCTGGGCCGTGGGCCTCAAACCCCTCCAGAGCACGTCAGCATCACCGGGAGGGCGTGTGAAGGCACAGAGCGCGGGGCCCCACCCCAGAGTTTCTGGTTCAGGAAGTAAGGGGTGTTCCTGGTGATTTCACTTCTCAAGAAGCTCCCAGTTGATGCACATGAGGCTCGTCTGGGGGCTACACTGTGCAGATCCCTGCTCTGGGGCAAGGACTGGGCTTGCTTTTTTCTTATTTATTTATTGGCTGTGTTGGATTTTTGTTGCTGCACATAGGCTTTCTCGAGTTGTGGCGAGCGGGGGCTACTCTTTGTTGTGGTGCACGGGCTGCTCATTGCTGTGGCTTCTCTTGTTGCGAAGCTCAGGCTCTAGGTACAAGGGCTTCAGTAATTATGGCACGTGGGCTCAATAGTTGTGGCTCACAGGCTCTAGAGCACAGGCTCAGTAGCTGTGGCATGGGTTTAGTTGCTCCGCAGCATGTGGGATCTTCCTGGACCAGGGCTTGAACCCTTGTCCCCTGCATTGGCAGGCAGATTCTTAACCACTGCGCCACCAGGGAAGTCCCTGGGCTTGCTTTTATCATCTGTGTATCCCCAGCATCTGGGCCATCTTGGCACATAGTCAATAGTCAGAAGGTATTTGTTACTATTAAATGAACGAGTGCAAGGAGGGTTATAGTGAGTGCTACCCACCCCAGGTGTTTCCAATAATACACCAGAGGCAATCTGAGCACTTTCAGAGAGTGGATGCTAAAGACAGTGGGGGAGGAGGCAGTGCCTGGCTCTTGGGATAGGAGGAGAGGGAGTGTGTGTGTAAGGTGTGGGGAGATTCAGGGGGCAGCAAGGAGCCTAGAAGGGTGGGAGATAGATCCTAGAGTCACAAGCTGGGGCTTAACACATTAATTTTGTGACCTTCGTTTTTTTTTTTTTTAATTTAATTTTATTTATTTTTTTGGCTGCATTGGATCTTCCTTGCTGTGTTTGGGCTTTCTCTAGTTGTGGCGAGCAGGGGCTACTCTTCGTTGCAGTGCGTGGGCTTCTCATTGTGGTGGCTTCTCGTTGCGGAGCACAGGCTTTAGGCGCACAGGCTTCAGTAGTTGTGGTGCATGAGCTTAGTTGCTCTGCGGCATGTGGGATTTTCCCGGACCAGGGCTTGAATGCGTGTTCCCTGCATTGGCAGGCAGATTCTTAACCACTGCGCCACTAGGGAAGTCCCACCTTCGTATTTTCTAGTGCAAACCTTTTAAGGCTGTAAACTTCCATCTAAATATTTTTTGTTATATCCCACATGTCTCAGAGTGTAGTTATTTTATTATGGTTTCCGTACAAATATTTTGAGATTTCTATTATGGTTTCTTCTTTAACCTATGAGCTATTTAGAAGTCTATCTTAAGTTTTCTACCATGGAGTTTTTCTTATTATCTTTGTGTAATCGTTAGCTGCATTATGGTCAGAGCATGTGGTCTGTATGAGGTCAATCCCTTGAATTTTTTTGAGCTAACCTTGCTGGCCTAGCATAGGGCTGCTTTTTGTAAATGTCCCACGTGTGCTTGAAAGCAATGTCCATTCCATGTTTGCTGGGTGCCATGTTCCATGTATGTCCATTGGGCCAAACTTGCTAATGGTCTCACCTTCATTCTTATGATTGTTCCTGTATCTCTTACTATTTCTTTGTCGACTTAATCTATCCATTACTGAGAGAGGAAAGTTAAGAGTCTCCCATTTGATGGTGGATTTCTCAAGTTCTTCTTGCAGGTGTGTGAATTTTTGCTCTACATGTTATGTGCATACGAAGTTAGACTCATCTCTCTGATGAATGGATCCCTTTGTCATTATATAGTTATGTTGTCATCTTTTTGTTTACTGCCTGTTTTGTCTGATAATACAGAGACATCAGGTTTCTCTCAGTGTCGGCCTGCTGTATTATTTTCAGTCTCGGGACTTTTGACCTACCTTTCTGTGTGCCTCTTTCTTTTTCCTTCTTTCCTTCCTTCCTTCCCTTCTCCCCTTACCTTTTGAGGGAGATGGTTTCTCTTTAACATAGCAAGTATAACTAATTTTTTTTTAACAAAATCTAGTCTGAAAAATAATTCTTTTTTTTCTCCAGATCATTATTGGAGTATAATTGCTTTACAATGTTGTATTAGTTTCTGCTGTGCAATGAAGTGAATCAGCTCTATGTATACATAGATCCCCATATCCCCTCCCTCCGGAGCCTCCCTCCCACCCTCGCTCTCTCTCCCCTCTAGGTCATCCCCAAGCATCAAGATGATCTCCCTGTGCTATGCAGCAGCTTCCCACTAGCTCTCTGTTTTATATTTGGTAGTGTATCTATGTCAGTGCTACTCTCTCACTTCGTCCCAGCTTCCCCTTCTCCCTCTGTAATAATTGCCTTTTAATTGGAAAGTTTTGCCCTTTAAGTTTATTATAATTACTGATTCATTCAGAATTATTTCTACTACCTTATTATATTCTACTGTATTTCTCCCACTTTTTCTGTTTGCTCTCCCTCTCTACCACCTACTTTTCTTGCCTTCTTTTGGGTGATAGATGGTTTTGTTTTTCCTCTTATTTCTAGTCCACCTCCCCTCTCCCCCCATATTTTAGACATTCTGTGTCTGTATAATAATATCTATTCTTTTAGTGGTTACCCTAGATATTCTGGTGTACATACTAAACAAAGTTTAAGGTTAATCAATTTCTTATCTTCCTTCAGATACAAAGATCTTAAAATGCTTTAGATCAGTATCTTCAAATTCAATTACTCTTACATATACATTCTACAAAGGGGATTGTTTTAAGGGAATCAATTTCCAGATCCTCTATTTTCGTATGCATTCTTTTCTGAAAATTGATCTTCTTTTTGGGAACTCTTTTGAGATGAAAGCATAGGGTTTCCTTTCCTATTTCTTTTCTTATAATCCCCATTTTCCTGCTTCTTGCCCATCCTGAATCTAACTCTGGCACATTGCCCTGGGTGTACAAACTTTTCAGCTATCAACAAGGGGTTGATTCAAAGATATTGGTGTTGGGCTATGTACCTCTTCCAGGACATGAGTAGTAAACTTCTTTATTTCAGTTACCTTGTGGTATTTTGTTGAACATTCAACACTTTAGGGGTCTGTTTAACACATGTTAATTTAACAAAGGCATATAATTCAGAAGTTCAGAGACTTGAATGGCATTACTTTAACATTCTACCATTTCCAACTATTTATTTATATGAGCAAGATTTCTCAATACTTGCATCTAGACAAACAAAAATTAGAATAGAATTGATGCTGAACTGTTCCCATGCTGGTAATTGTTAATATTCAAACATGAATGCATGAATTGATTGGAAATAGAACCAGTCTCATCCATTTCATTAGTAGATACATTTCATTAAAATTTGACTTTACGTATTTAAAAATTATATGTCAAAGTGTATTATCTTTATTTTGCTTTGATCAGTTGCATACTTTGATCAATTGTAGTGCCAACTTAAACTGGAAGAATTTTAACACTTAGCCTTATACAGAAAATAAAAATGTTCGTTTTATATTCATATTTTTGCTGCTGAACAGTTTGATAGAGTGGTCTATAAAAGACTTTCAGTAATATAAATGCTTACATTAGAATATAATTCTTTGGGGGAAGTGAAAGAGAAATAACTATTCAAGGGACAAAGGAAAGCTGTAAAGAAAGAGGCAACCTGTCACATCTGGGGGCTAGCCAGAGACCAAGAGCTTGGCCTCAGCGTGGTTAGAAGCTGGCCCAGCACTCGCAGCCCAAGATGTGGTACCATGATGATCTTACAGTATACTAACATCAGTCAGGGTCACTCTGTGACCTGGTGACTTGAGCCAGAAAAGGAACAGGGCCACTTTATAATCTTCTCTAAGCAGAGACAAAAACAAGGTCACCCGTGCAAACCAAAAGAATCCCAGACCTCCCTATGGTAGATACCCCAGGGGGGGCCTCATGATTCCCATCCCTTGGAGTCTTTGCCTCTGAGTAGTCCCCTCCCCTTGACTGAGTGGGACCTGTGACTTGCTTTTAACAAATCAGATCTGATAAAGCTGATGAGGTTTTACTCCCATGGTTATTTTACATTTTATGGCAAAGCTGAAGGGATTTTGCAGATATAATTAAGGTCCCTAATCAGTTGATTGTGAATTCATCAATAAGGAGACATTTCTGGGTGGGCCTGACCTAATCAGGGGAAGTCTTTAGCAGAAGGTCTAGGCCTTTCCTGATAGCAGAGACTCCATCGGCAGAGGCTCTCTGTCCTTTGTTGGTTTTGAAGAAACACATGGCCATGAATTTTACAGTTGCAAAGGAATGAATTCTGCCAGCAACTTGAGAGAACTTGAAGATGGATCCTCCCCTGGTCAAACCTCCAAATGAGAATGCAGCCTGGTTGGCACCTGGATTCCAGTCTTATGGGACCCTGAGCAGAGGACCCAGTTAGGCCATGCTCCGGCCTGACCCACAGACACTGTGAGATACTAAATGGTGTTGATTTAAGTTGCTAAAGTTGTGATAATTTGTATGAAGCAATAGAAAACTAATATAATTCTTCTCTCCCAGCTGCCATGAGTGATTGTTTCTCTAAAGCTTTAGTCTTCCCTCTTCTTCCCTCCTTCCAGCTAAGATTTTTTTTAACCCAACATAGAATTACATATGTATCCTGGCAGCATCTAATTCAGAGCAAAGTCCTACTTCCTTGATTTCTCCCTGAAGTACCTAACACAAGCCAAATCCTATGCATCCTTTCTAATATCCTGGCACTGAGATGCCTGAAATTTCTCCATTGTAAGTGTTCTCCCTTGTTGCAATGAGTCAGTAAACTCAGCTTTTTTTTTCTTGATCATTTTGACCTGGGGAGCCCTGACAAAAGTTTTTGCTTTTTAATGAAGAGCTTGCTCATGTATTTCTTGAAAGGCTAATGATGGGTATCAACTCATTATATTTAGATTCTACTGGGTATGTTTAAAAGAGTAGTGAGAAAAAAAAAGAGTAGTGTAACAATTTTATTTTAAAATGCTCTTTTAATGTATTGAAAATTATGTAATTTGCAACTATGTAGTTGGGGAATGAAAATATTTGCATGCTAACTTTAAAATTTGTGAAGAGACACAGATTTACAAAATTCTTTTGGGAAGAACACTCCTCCTTCAAAAATGTTTGAAGACCCCTGATTTATATCACCCTTCTGCCACCATATATCATACTGTTGTCCACGATTTCAGTTCTGAATCCTAGTATTGAGGTCAAGGATCTGAGGGCTCCCACTGGTTCCTGGGATCTAAGTCCTCAGAGGGGATGCTGGAGAGCCAATGCCCAAATGTGGCACAGACACAGCAGGGCTCTAGAACCTGAAAGAACCATGTGAGTTAGAACAGGAGACATCTCAGTGATAAACAATGTGAACTGATGACCAAGGAGACTTCATACTGCCTCTTTCTTGCACTTGAGCCAAGACCATCACAAAATGCGGTGAAGGGTGGGATAAAGGTAGAGGGGTTAGTGTGGTAGGAGGACCAGTAATGTCTGAATTTCTGGCC
The DNA here is from genome assembly GCF_030028045.1 of Hippopotamus amphibius kiboko. Classification (NCBI taxonomy): domain Eukaryota; kingdom Metazoa; phylum Chordata; class Mammalia; order Artiodactyla; family Hippopotamidae; genus Hippopotamus; species Hippopotamus amphibius. The sequence goes on from NC_080187.1 coordinate 137,530,859, forward strand.
AACCCAAATGTATAACATTTAGACACAGAGTTAAGTTGATTGAACAAAAGTAAGGAATTGCTAAATTTCTCACACACCCGGATTTGTGGTTCCAGATTCACACCTGCTGCATACACTGTCCTTGGGTTCATTGGTGATTGGAAGCCCACTCAAGGAGATATGGCTCATCCCAGGTTAAGAACCTTTGTCCTGAGGATGAAGGCTGCCTGAGTGGAACTTCCTCAGGGCACATTTTTGCCTGTCAAGAAGGGTTGGTTGACCCAAACAGAACTATCAGAGGTAGAATGTATGTGGAGCTTTCCTCTGGCTTTTTGGCAGCATCCTCCTTCCTTCTGAAGCCAAAAAGCTGGTTACTGGGGCTCTCACATGCAGAGCCGGTGAAAGCTAACAGCAGCGCGGGGCCCTGCCCCCGTCCTCCTCACTTGTCTCCAGCTCTTGCTGTTACAGCTGCCCCACATGCCTGAGGCTCCGAGGAAGTCATAAGCCACCTACTTGGGGCAGGAGTGTGGACAGGTGGGGACAATGCTTCTGCCAAACACTGGATACTTGTGGGACTTCCCTGGTGGTCCAGTGGTTAAGACTCTGCACTTCCACTGCAGGGGCACATGTTTGATCCCTGGTTGGGGGAACTAAGATCCTGCATGCCATGCAGCACGGCCAACAAAACAAAGCAAAACAAGTTAACAAAAAACCAAAAAGCCACAAAAATCACCCCACCAAATAGTAGATAGTTCCTTTCTTCTGCTTTCTTCCTTTAACTGTATTTCAGTGACAGGCCATTGAAATGGATTCACTTCTAAGAGGGTACGTAGCAGAGGAATTGAATAATACAGAATGGGGAGAGATTGTAATGTGTCTGAATGTGGGTGATGTGGACAAAGAATGGTGCCTGTCATATTAGTAAACAGAGGAAGTTGTTGCCATCAAACCGTCAGCCCCTGCAGCTGACCTGATGATGCACCTTGAGGGGATCCAGGATGGAGAAAAATGGGATACTGACCCCAGATAGCTAAGGTGCATATCAAAGGAATAATTTCATTAAGCCCCGACTCTTGCATCTTCCCATACATAGAAAAGGCTAAATTCATTAACTTGAGATTTTTCTTTAATTAGCAGTAATCTTTAATGTTTGACTACTTGGGTTTTTTTGTTTGTTTTTTTGCAAAAGCTCCTGTATATCCTGGCTCCTCCCTTGCCTCTTCAGAATAGTCCCTCAGAGCTAAGAGGCTGTAAGTATCCCAGCATCAAGTCTTCAGAAAGTCCACTAAATAAAACACAATTCTCAACTTTTAGGTTGTGCGGTTTTTCTCAGTTGACAGCATAGTGTATCCACTCAAATCAGGGGTTAAAGGTCTGTATGGGGTTAAGAGTCACTGGGAGCTTGTCAGAGACAAGCAGGATCTTTGGCTGCTGGGACCAAGCCACTTCCTACTGACCTTTGGCTGATAGATGGAGAAGCACTTGATCTTTTCACTGAGACACATGAACTTTATGAAACTCAGTGTCATTTTCCAAACACAAAGAAAATTTTCATCCCCCGGCCCTGAGTGAGGTAGCAAAAGTGGAAGGAGCTCTGAGATGTGGTGATGATCCTGGCTCCATCACTTTCCAGGGGAGATGCTCTGAGCAGCAGAAACCTGAGATTTCTCCAGTGTAAAGTGGGCTAATTATATAGGGCTTTGGGTTTAATAAAGTTCTGATAAATAAGAAATTTTGTTTTCTGTACTGGGGTTGAAACCAGGAGCTTGCTGGGTCTGCTCCTATGACTTGCAGTAGATGAGGCGGAAAGGAGGGTAGAGAATGGACTGTCCACCTTGGGTTGGAACATGATAGGTCTCTAGCCATCCAGAGGCTTGATGGCTTGCTGTGCAAATGGCCCCCCATCCCTGAACTGCACCAGGCATACAATTCAAAAGGTTTGCCAGCCTTGATGGAAGGATATGTAAATCTACTCAATTCACAGCCTCTCTTAACAGTTCCATTGAAATTGCATCTAATTTAAGCTCATTCATAACCGTCATTGATGTAAATAGTGGCAAATGTGGAGGAGCCCACCACAAGGCCTGATAATTACCTCACAATGGAAACCCAACTGTAGGAACATCACCGTTGCCATGGCAACCATGAGAGAAGCCCGGTTGCCCACGGTTACCTATGTTACCAGATGTCAGTGGCGCCTGAGTCTTCGCTCTGAATGAGCCTCGAGCATAATGGGGAAAGGCAGTGGGAACTGAGTGGTTTAGAACAAAAGACTCTCCCTGCACCCACGGGAATCTTTAATATCCCTTTTGTTCTTTTAGCCCTGATGGGTTCATGAAGAGTGTGTTTCATTATAGGACCATTGAGTTGTCATCTTCGAGCCAGAGAGTCCTAAAATGACCCCTCCTCTGAAAGGCCTTTTTTTTTTCATTTAAAAATTCTTTGTTAAGTTAAAAAAATAAGTAATACAAATATGTGGTTCAAGCCTCAAAAAATGCAAAAGGTGCACAAGGAACCTCCCCTTCCCATCCTTATCCTCCATCTGCCCTTTTCCTATCTTCCCCCAAAGGTATTTTTTATGTCTGTACAAATCAATACAAGAAATATTCCTTTCCTTTTCTTTTTACACAAAAGAATATATAATATACACAAAAGAATAATATATCCTACACACTGTTCTGCACCTTGCTTTTTTTTCCTTCATGTATCTTGAAATTGTCTTCATATCAGTCCATGAAGTGCTTCCTCAATCTTTTTAAAGTACAAAGTATTCCATTACATGGATGTGCCAAATGTATTCAACCACTTTCTGTTGATGAGCGTTAAGGTTGTTTTCAGGACTTTGCTGTCACAAAGAAGGTTGCAAAATGAGCCTTACATTAATGCCATCTTGCATGTGAGTTATCTGCAGAATAATTTCTAGATGTAGAATTGCCGACTATGTAGGTTTGTCATTTTAAAGTGCCACTCATAGATCTTGTACTGATTTGCATTCCCCCTGTAATGGATGTGAGACCATTTCCCACAGCCTCACAAGAGTATTTTGTTAAACTTTTGGGGTTTTGCCCATGTGGTCAGTGAGAAATGGTATCTCGGTAGAGTTAAAATCCACATTTTTCTTATATGTATTTAAATTTAGTGAGCTATCTATTCTTAAGCTTTGCCTATTTTCCTGTGGGGTTGTTGGCCTTTTCTTAGGGGGAGCTCTTAGTATATTAGGGAGATTAGCCCTTTGTGGTCAGAATTTCAAGTATTTTTTCCTTCCAATTTGTCATTTATGTTTGACTTTGACAGTATAGTGTAATGGATCAGAGCACAAGTGCTGGAGCCAGACTGTCCAGCTTCACATTCCAGCTCTGCCAATAAGGAGGCTGTGTGACTTTGGAAATTGGCTTCTCTGTGCTTTGTCTTCCTCATCTGTGAAATGGGGATTATAGCACCAACCTCATGTGGCTTTTTTTGAGGATTAAATGCTTCGTATGTTTAAAGTGTTTTGTTTTTTGCTTTTTGTGGGTTTTTTTTGGCTGCTTTGGGTCTTAATTGCGTCACTCAGGATCTTCTTTGAGGCATGTGGGATCTTTCATTGTGGCTTGCGGGCTTCTCTCTAGCTGTGGCATGTGGGTTTTCCTCTCTGTAGTTGTGACGCGTGGGCTCAGTAGTTGAGGTGTGTGGGCTTAGTTGCCCTCAGTATGGGGAATCTTCTTGCCCAGAGCAGGGATTGAACCCATGTCCCCTGCATTGGAAGGTGGATTCTTTACCGCTGCACCACCGGGGAAGTTCCTTAAAAGTGTTCTTAACGATGCTCTCTATAGAACAGTAAATTCCATATTTGACACCTATTATTATTTAAATTATTTTTAATGTTTCCCGGATTTTGTGTCATAGTTAGAAGGGCCTTAAGAAAGTTTCCCTATGCCCTACTTGGCACCATCCGTTCTTCTTTTCACATGCTTTTATTGGGGAAGCAGCATGGATGAGTGGTTATGAGTACTAGTTTTTTGAGTCAGATGAACTTGAGTTTCAATGGCAGTTCTAGCACTTACTAGCTAAGTGACCTTGATCAAGTTGTGTCACCTCCCTAAGTGAGGATTAAAATGACACCCAGTCACAAGGCAATGGTGCGAATTGGTGCTATGGCTGGCACACAGTGAGCGTGCATGGAAAGTAAATGGAGGCTACTGCTTTTAATATCATGGTACCAGCCATCCTTCAGGCCAGTTAATTTCACTTCCCTGTCTTGCTAGTAGGCTGCGAGTTCCCTGAGGACAGGGACCATATCTCAATTTGTATCCTTAGAGATCTACACAGAAGGGGCTCAGCAAATGCTAGTTGATGAATGAACAGAGAAACAAGCTCAAAGCAGTTCGGAGATTGCTTAGTTTAGATCATTTCTGGCAGTTTGCAGAGGAGAAAATGGAGGCAGAGTGATTTGCCCAAGGTCAGAGTCAGAATGGAACCTGGAGCTTTTGACTTCAATCCAAAAGACAGCAGCTGAGGCTCAAGCCAATGGGCACTTCCCAGAGCCCTTGGCGCCAGTGTCCCCATCCCTGCAGTGAGCAGCAGCCGCCCCCCACCTCTGCAGGCAACCCTCCAACACCAGCAGGAGTAAAATAGGGGCTTCCCTGGTGGCACAATGGTTAAGAATCCGCCTGCCAATGCAGGGGACATGGGTTCGAGCCCTGGTCCAGGAAGATCCCACATGCTGCGGAGCAACAAAGCCCGTACTACACAACTACCAAGGCTGCGCTCTAGAGCCTGTGAGCCACAACTATTGAGCTCATGTGCCACAACTACTGAAGCCCGTGTGTCTAGAGTCTGTGCGCCGCAGCAAGAGAAGCCACCACAATGAGAAGCCCATGCACTGCAACGAAGAGTAGCCCCTGCTTGCCACAACTAGAGAAAGCCCGTTCACAGCAGTGAAGACCCAACTCAGCCAATAAATAAATAAATGAATGAATGAATGAATAAATAAATTTATTTAAAAAAATAAGTAAAATACTTATCCGAAACAAACAAACAAAAAAACAAAAACAAAACGAGAGGGCAGCTGGCCTGCTACCTTCAATGCCACGTTGGCCCCAGGCTAGGAAGGGCAGGGCGTAGTGTCCTTCACAGCAGATGTCTCTGCCCATCACTGCACATCAAGGTCCTGCACTGCAGCTTCTGAAGCATCATTTATTAATCTTGTTTATGGTGGCCCCATTAAAATAGAATAAACAAAACAACCCCCAAAAAGTGTGGACTTGAATTGAATTTCTTTGGGTCTTGGTTCTTCCATCTCTAAAATGGGAGCGATTGTTCATTTATTCACTTGTTCACTGAACAAATGTTTATAGAGCCTCTGCAGACTCTTTCTGGGACTATGGTAGGCACTGCTTCAATAGAGATGGGCAGAGTGAGAGCTCTGCACACAGAGAGCTCAGAGACCTGCAGAGCAACCACCTCAGTGGTCCAACAACAATGCCTCCCTCTTCTTTAGATTGCTATGGCCTGTACAGGAGCATGGACATGAGGCTTTGGAGAACACAGCCAAGTCTCTGTTTGTTTGGCTTGGGGCAGAATTAAAGAAACTTCAAAGAATTTGTGACATTTGAGCTGCCTTCTGAAGGACACCTAGGTGTACCAAGTTTATTGACCTTGGTGTTATTTATAGATTTTTCCTGGCTGACAATGATGCCCTTTATATGACAGGCCCTGTTGGGAGCAGGTGCAGAGATTATGCAGGACTCAGGTCTTTGTACTTCTTTGATGTGATGATGCTTCCTCTAGGCAAGCTCTTTTAACCCCTACTTCAACTTCTGCCCCCACTGTGGGGTTGCCAGAATTAACAAGTAAAAATACAAGACTCCATGCAAATTGGAATTTCAGGTAGAGAATATTTGCATGGGATATACTTACACTAAAAATTTTTTGTTTATCTGAAATTCCATTTTAACTGAGAGACTTGTATTTTATCTAGCAAACCTACCCCATTAGTAAGGCAACAAAAAATTGCTGGGATCCCTTTTTTCCCTAGCAGGTTGCCTTCTTGGACAGAGAAAATTCAGGATGGCTCAAGCTCTGATATTTTCTTCAGCACCCAAAGTTCGGCAGTATAAAGCAAAAAAACCCCACAAGCTGGTTGAATAACATAAGGTGGTACATATATTTCCTAGCTCCTTCTGCTAGGAAGGATACATATATTTCCTAGCTCCTTCTGCTGAGAGGACCTGAAAGAGTGACACCCCAGTAACAATGAGTATACTCAAAGCCCGCATCTTAGTTTCTAAACCCTATTCTCCAGTGAAAGGAACTAGGGCTCCTTGGAGAAATGGTTGATTCTAGGGTTGGGGCAGGGAAAATGTAAGATGATCCTGGAGCATCTTGTGACAGAAAGCAAAGAAGTGACCGAAAAACAGAACAGAAGGAAAGTAAAACCAAAAAATGGGTGGGGATCTGTCAAAAGGACTTCAGTTTTCTACTTCTGTTGTCTGGTGGGAGGTGAGCATTGAAGGCCAGTTTATCTACTTTTTAGGAAGCCCTGTGGCTGATCTCAGAGTCCTCTGCTTTGGGACCATAAGTAAAATTTCGGGGCAGCAGGAAAGGCGTTTTCAATATTGTATAATATAGGCTTTCACTGAGAAGAGGAGGAGGAGGAGAAACACCAACATTTTGTAGGACCTGGTGGTAGGACACATTGGTACCTCTTTCTCCCACAAAATGTGCTTTGGCAAACATGTCCAGTTTTCAAAACAGCCAATCCCCTATCATAGAACCTTCTAGAAATTGGACTATATTGCAAGGAAGTCATCTGAATACAACAAAAAACAGCTCAAAGTTGGGCTTCCTAGGTGGTGCAGTAGTTAAGAATCCACCTGCCAATGCAGGGAACACGGGTTCCATCCCTGCTGCAGGAGGATCCCACATGCCGTGAAGAAACTAAGCCTATGTGCCACAGCTGCTGAGGCTGTGCTCTAGAGCCCGTGAGCCACAACTATTGAGCCCATGTGCTGCAACTACTGAAGCCCACACACCTAGAGCCTGTGCTCCGCAACAAGAGAAGCCACGGCAATGAGGAGCCTGCGCACCACAACAAAGAGCAGCCCCCACTCACTGCAACTAAAGAAAGCCCGCGCACAGCAAAAAGGAGACCCAGCACAGCCAATAAAATAAATAAATTAATTAATAAAAAACAAAAACGGCTCAAAGAAATTTATTTCACTGTTATTTATAATGTGAAAAAATGGGAACTAATTTAAAGTAGATGATGGACTTTTTACTGGATGGGGTTTTATGTAGCCAATAAAAATAATGTTCATTATGATACAAAGATAACATGGAGATATGTTTATATTATGAAATGAGGTGGAACTAAATAGGTTTCACTATTGCATAGTCTGATTAACCTAGAAGATTTGGAGAGAATATATATACACTAACATTCTAACTCTTAATTATCACTGGGTAAGAGGAATTTTCATTCATTTGAAATAAAAAAAATTTTTTTTCTAGATAAGTGCACAAAAGCATAATGAAGAAAAAACACATGGGTGACTATCTTCTTAATTTTGGGTTATCAAAAAATGTAATTTGATCATTCAGAGTCAAGAAGTACTAGAAAATGTGAGTATGAAAAAGAGTTCTCCCCCATTCAACTTCTCCCTACTCTCCTGGGAAACCCTTTTCAAGCCTTTAATTCTCCCCACCCCTAGGTCACGATAGCATGTTTAAGTTGCTGGTTTTTTCTTTTTCTTTTTCCATTCACCTATTGAGGGGCATTTTAGTTTCTCCAGTTTTTGACTATTACATACAAAACCCCTGTGAACAATCATGTGCAGGTATTTTTTTTTTAAGCTCTTAGTGTAATATAATTGCTTTACACTGTTGTGCCAGTTTTTGCTGTGCAACAAAGTGAATCAGCTGTATTTGCACATACACCCCATATCCCCTCCCTCCCACGACTCCCTCCCACCCTCCCTATCCCAGCCCTCTAAATCATCATCCATCCTCGAGTTGATCTCCCTGTGTTATGCAGCAGCTTCCCACTAGCTAGCTATTTTACATTTGGTAGTGTATATATGTCAACGCTACTCTCTCACTGCGTCCCAAGCATACGGTATTTGTTTTTCTCTTTCTGGCTTACTTCACTCTGTATGACAGACTCTAGGTCCATCCACCTCACTACAAATAACTCAATTTCATTCCTTTTATGGCCGAGTAATATTCCATTGTATATATGTGCCACATCTTCTTTATCCATTCATCTGTGGGTGGGCATTTCAGTTGCTTCTTGGTCCTGGCTATTGTAAATAGTGCTGCAGTGAACATTGGGGTACATGTTTCTTTTTGGATTATGGTTTTCTCAGGGTAAATGCCCAGGAGTGGGATTGCTGGGTCATGCCATTTCTTGATTTATTGATTTTAGACATTATGTGTGGGCTTCCTGATATGGTAGATAAGGATTTAGGTCTCTTATACCCCTGCAGTGGATGAATAGTGGCCTCCCAAAATTCATGTTCATTTGGAACCTTAGAATGTGACTTTATTTGGATATAGAGTTTTTGCAAATGTAATTGAGTTAAGGATCTCGAGATCAGATCATCCTGGATTTCGGGTGGGCCATAAATCCAGGGATTGGCGTCCTTGTAAGAAGAGAGAATAAACACAGAGGCACACAGAACAGGCCAGGCAGACATTGGGGCAGAGGCTGCAGTTAACGCAGCCCCAAACCAAGGACTGCCGAGGGTTTCTGGGATCTGCCAGAAGCTGGAAGAGAAGCAAGGAACAAATTCTGTCTTACAGGACTTCCCTGATGGTGCAGTGGTTAAGAATCCACCTGCCAATGCAGGGGACACAGATCCCTGGCCTGGGAAGATCCCACATACTGCAGAGCAACTAAGCCCATGCGCCACAACTACTGAGCCTGCGCTCTAGAGCCCACAAGCCACAACTCCTGAGCTCGAGTGCTGCAACTCCTGAGGTCCGCACACCTAGAGCCCATGCTCCGCAACAAGAGAAGCCACCGCACTGAGAAGCCCGTGCATCACAATGAAGAGTAGCCCCCGCTCGCTGAAACTAGAGAAAGCCTGTGCGCAGCAACGAAGACATAATGCAGCCAATAAATAAATAAATTTATTTTAAAAAATTCTGTCTTACAGCCTCCACAGGGAACCAACTCTGCCAACACCTTGATTTGAGGCTTCTAGCCTCCAGAACTGTGAGGGAATACATTTCTTTTAAGTACCCCAGTTTGTGGCAATTTGCTACTGGCAGCCCTAGGAAAAGAATACAGCCCCATCTTTCCATGAATCTCCATGTATACGCTATGACTTCTTTTAACCTTTTTTCTTTTCAAACTTTCCAGTGATGAGCATGCATTATGCTTGTAAAGAGAAAATAAACTTTATTAAGAAAGAGGGTGAGGATGTGAAAATGCAAAGCTGGAGGAAAAGGAAGACCACTCAGAGTCTGGCAGAGGTGGGTGCATGTGACTCTGTGCTCAAGGCTGAGATGCACATGGGTTAGCTCTCAGGATGAGAGACCAAAACCACCTGTGTCAACAAGATTGCTGTGTATTCCAGAAAGTTGTACAGGAAGATACAACTGTAAACCATTAAATATTTCACTGTGTGCTTTGGAAATTCCTGAAAACCAGTTTATTCAAATAAGGGCTTGTGCATTTGGGCACATAGCCCCATTCTCAGAACAACTGGCTGCTCACTTGGGTAAAAACTCCACTAGCCAACCAACCATGTGCTAATAAAGACTCACTCTAGGGCTCTTGCCTTGCTGTGGCCACCAGTCCTAAACTATAACATCATGAACTCTACCCAGTGTTGAACCACTTGAGCTTAGACACCATAACGCAGTAGGTATCTGCCCTGGTCTCCCCCTTCTGAGACACTCCTGGGGTTGGTCAGGGTGGAGCTGCTGTCTCTGACTGCGGTTGAGTACAGGACATGGGTCTGTGTGGGGCACAGGCTCTTCTGGTGGTCCTTCTGGGAAATTGGCAGTCAAGAAGGTGTATGTGTTTGAGTGTGTGTATTGTGTACTTGCTTGTGCAAGAGCATCTGTGAGAGGAACTGTGTGTGTGTGTGTGTGTGTGTGTGTGTGTGTGCGCCTGCGTAGTGGTCAGAGGTTAGGCTGTAGAGCGGAGCCATTTATGAAAGGTTTTGTATGCCAAGCTAGGGAATCTGGATTCTCTTCCAAAGGCAGGGGGAGCCTGGAAGATGTTAATAGACGATGACATGTTTAAGTCAGTGTTTTGGAAAGACCTGTGATCTCAGGTTTGAGAGAATTCCCAGGGCAGTAGATAAAGGTTTAGAAGATAGGCACATAGTCAGAGCATAGAAGTGGACAGCATTGCCAGACAACGGTGAGATGGATTAAAAAGGTGGGTGCCATTCTTTGCCACTCTCCCATCCACAGGTAGAGCCTATTTCCCTGCTCTTTGAGTCTGTGCTAGCTTTGGGACTCATTTTGACTAACTGAAAGCATTGGCAGTGACACTGTGTAACTTCTAAGGCTAGATCTTAAGAGATTGACAGCTTCTGCCTTCCTCTTTGGAATGCTTTTTTTGAAGCATCATGGAGAATGCTGCCTTTTGAATCAGACTGTAGAAGTATGAATACCTCGAGACCACCATGCTGTGAGGAAGCCCAGGCTAGCCATATGAAAAGAGAGAGGCCACATGAAAAAGCAAAGAGGAGTGAAGCCTTGAAAATTCCGCTCCAGTGCAGCCCCAGCCTAGTGCAGCCAAGTGAATGACCCCTGGAGATGCCATGCCAGGTGGAGTGGAAAAGGCACCAGCGGAGCCTCTCTGAGTTCCTGACTCACAGAATCTTGAGCAAGCAAAGTGGTGGTTTTATGCCACTAAGTCATAGCGTAGTTTTTTATGCAGCACTGGAGACCCCAGACAAACAGCTAACATTTCTTGACTATTCTGCACAGTATAGTGCTAGGTGATAGTCTTAAGGTGCCAATTACCCATGAGTTGGTTTGCAGATTCAATGTGATCTCATGATTTTAATGTTTTAATATTCACTATTAGCATTAGCTATCTTTCCCAAAGTATTGTCTATTATATTCTTAACTTTTTACTTATAATTGCTTTTATATATAATTGCTTTTATGCATAATTTTATATATAAAAGCCAAATAAGTTGGGAGCCAGAAAGAATCCAGATTTTTATCCTAAATTAGCCACAGATGCTATCTTTCAATAAAAATTTGTAGAAAAAAATGTGTAGAGCGAGGCCTCCCCTCCTTAATCCTTGAGGTCATGCTATTGTCATCCTTACTTTACAGAGGAGGGTGCTGAAGATGCGGGGGAAGAATGTGAAGGAAAGGAAGGATGGAACTAAAGGCATTTTGGATATAGGCAGAGGGGAATCAGATAAGGCTATTGAGAGGGAACACCAGAAAACAGAGACTGTGGAGAAGCCAGGGGCTCCTGCCCTTGTTCTGGGCTTCCTTTGCAGGCTCTGGATCTCAGGGATGCTGCCTTTGGATCTGAGCTGGCTCCTGGCCTGAAGTGTGTTTCTTGTCTCCCTCCTTTAGAATCCTCAACCAATGGACATCCAGTTCCCAATCCCCCTTAGAATTTCCAGGGAAAACCTGTGTTTGGGGTGAAGACTTACTATTATTATTTTAAAATGAGAGGTTGGTAGCAGGGAAAGAGAGACTACTTTTAATCTATTAAATTGATTAGTTGAAATACAGATGATTGACTTTGGTGTACCTCAAAAACTGGTACAAGAGTGTAAAGCAATTATACTCCAATAAAGAGCCTAAAAAAAATAAAAATAAAAAAATTGATTAGTTGAAAAATATTTGCCTCCTTGGATTTCAGTAGCCTGGAGAAATCCAACCCTTAATGAGGAACTTCACCAGCTGAATTGATGTGCAAATCTGTGCAAATCTATGCAAATAACATGCAACTCCTCCTGGGCCTCAGGAGACAGGTTTTTGTTTTCAACAGGATTACTTTACTGGGCCAGTTCAATGGGGTAGAAAAAGCCCTTTGCGAGTGGGGATTTTCATATTAATAAGAACTGCCATGGATTTAACATCTGGCATTTGATGTATCTATCTCTTTATAAGCCTCCAGCACAGAACTGGGCAACCTCCAGACAGCACCTTGGAGTTGGAACCCAGCTCTGCCTACCAAGCCAAAGAATCTGAAAGCTTTGATCTTAAATAATGCTCCATGTCTACCATTGGTCTGAGGCATTTCACCCAAAGAGCCAAGTTCAAATGGTAAACGTCAGCGCCAGTGTCTTAATTTCAGCTTTAGGAAACTTAAAGAGTATATGATAAGAGCTTTTAAAAACAACATTTTCTTTTTCTGATGATAAAATAACTATTGACAGGCAGTTAAAAATGGAAGTTGAGTGCACATTCTGGGGTTGGGGGCCTGGGTTTGAGCTCAGGTACACCCCTTCCCAACAGTGAGAGAGGGGCCAAGTGACTTTTAACCTCTTTTTTGTGTCTCAGTTTCCCCATCGATAGTCTGGAGGTAACTCAGGGTTGATGTAAAGATTAACTGAGTTTATTCACAGAAAGCCCTTCGTGCTTTGATATTCCCACTGTACCATCTATAGCCAATGAGAATCCTTTTAAGTTGGCTTTTGTGTCATTTCGAAATGACCCCGTTATTCTTAGCTTGCCTGCTTTCTGTACAGCTGTTCCAGACAATTCCTTCCTCAGACCTGGAACCAGGTATTTTTGCATGATCTCTGGTTACCTTTGTGGAGGATGGTTGTTGGAGGCCACAGTCTGAGTGTACAGTACAATACTTACTGTTCAGGCTTTTTATTATTTCTAAACCTTTCCAGTGACAAAAGTAAAAATAATGCATTACTACTGATACTTACAATCCAAATTTATCATTCCAAGGGTTTTACATAACTTCTTAGATTTCATCCTTGTACCTGTTTTCCCTTATAGGGAGCATTTTGGTTTCTAATCTCATTAACGTAATTATAAAACTCACAAACCTATAGCTAGACTGGTCAAGAAAAAAGGAGAGAAGGCTCAAATTACTAGACTTGGGAATTAAAGAGGACACATTACGACTGATCTTACAGAAATAAAGTGAATCTATAAGGAGGTACTATGAACAATTGTATCCCAATAAGTTAGATAATCTAGATGAAATGGGCAAATTGCTAGAAAGGCACAAATTGCTAGAAAGGCACAAAACTGACTCAAGAAGAAATAGAAAATCTAAATAAACCTATAACAAGTGAAGAGATTGACTTAATCAGAAAACTTCCCACAAATAGAAACCTAGGCTTAGATGACTTCCCTGGTGAACTCCACCAAATGTTTAAGGAAGAATAAACACCAATCATTCAGAGACTCCTCCAAAAAACAGAAGAGGGAAAAACATTCTCATTCTCTCTATGATTCTAAAACCAGATAAATACATCACAAGAAAAGAAAACTGCAGACCAATATCCCTTAAGAACACAGATGCAAAAATCCTCACCACAATACTAGCAGCCTGAATCCAGCAACACAGGAAAAGGATTATCACCACAACCAAGGGGTTTTTGTCCCAGGAATGCAAGATGGGTCAGTACATAAAAATCAGTCAGTGCAGTTACCATGTGATCCAGCAATCCCACTCCTGGGCATATATCCAGAGAAAACTCTAACTTGCAAAGATACATGCACCCCAGTGTTTATAACAGCAATATTTACAATAGCCAAGACATGGAAGCAATGTAAATGTCCACTGACGGATGGATAGAGAAGATGTGGTATATATATATACAATGGAATATTACTCAGCCATAAAAAGGAATGAAATAATGTCATTTGCAGCAACAGGGATGGACCTAGAGATCATCATACTAAGTGAAGTAAGTCAGACAAAGACAAATATCATATGATATCACATATGTGGAATCTAAAAAAAAATACTTTTTTTTAAGCTCTTTATTGGAATATATTTGCTTTACACTCTTGTACCAGTTTTTGAGGTACACCAAAGTGAATCAGCTGTATTTGTACATATATCCCCATATCCCCTCCCTCCCGTGACTCCCTCCCCCCGTCCCTGTCCTGGCTCTCTAATGCATCACCCATCATCAAGTTGATCTCCTTTTGTTATACAGCAACTTCCCACTAGCTATCTATTTTACAGTTGGTAGTGTATATATGTCTATGCTACCCTCTCACTTCGTCCCAGCTTCCCCTTCGCCCCACACCCCAGCCCTGTGTCCTCAAGTCCATTCTCTGCATCTGTATCTCCACTCTTGCCCTGTCACTGGGTTCATCAGTACCATTTCTTCAGATTCTGCCGAGACCAGCTTGGCGACTCGAGGTGAGTGACGGGTGCTGCAAGCTTGAAGAAAACACAGACACAGACTGAAGAAAACACAGACACAGACTGAAGAGAAAGATGGGACCGGGGGGCTCAAGACCTCTAGGATCAAGAGCGTCGCAGATTCATCCCACGTTGCTTTTATTGAGTTCTTGGCATAGCCTAAGGGTCTAACACTCCCACTTTAGTCCCACAAACAAGGTTATCTTTGAAGTAAACAAACAAAGGCCTCACATGACTGGGGTCAATGATCTTTGTTTGCCTCCTGGGTCCGATTTGAGCTGAGTGTGGATTTGAGCTGGGTGTGGATTTGAGCTGGGCGTGGCGTGAGTTTGAGCTGGGCATGGAGAGCAAAGCAGCCCTCGGGGCAGGAGACCTCTCTCAGATGAATTAGGGGTCTGTGCCCCACCCCTGTTGGCCCCTCTGCGACTGTGCCTGTCTTAGGTTGTTCCTCCATTGAGGAATCTTACCCGTCTTTGGCTAACCAGCCATCCTCCGGGGCCAAACAGGGTGATATGAGGTGTGCAAGAGAGAAAGGGGCTGCGCCCCCAGAGAGGGTCAATATTCTTTTTCCACGGTAGCCTATGCCCCCATGGTCTCCACGCCCAGCACCCTTAGCTCCTCCACTGCTCAAGCAGGACATCCTGCATCCAGTCACTCGGCCCACATACTTTAATTACTTTTAGTAGCATTTACAAGGTTTCAGAAAGACTTCTGAATGTCTTCCCACAAGATTCCATATATATGAGTTAGCATACGATATTCATTTTTCTCTTTCTGGCTTACTTCGCTCTGTATGACAGTCTCTAGGTCTATCCACCTCATTACATATAGTTCAATTTCACTCCTTTTTTGTGGCTGAGTAATATTCCATTGTATATATATGCCACATCTTCTTTATCTATTCATCTGTTGATGGGCATTTAGGTTGCTTCCATGTCCTGGCTATTGTAAATAGTGCTGCAGTGAACATTATGGTACATGTTTCTTTTTGGATTATGGTTTTCTCTGGGTATGTGCCCGGTAGTGGGATTACTGGGTCAAATGGTAGTTCCATTTTTAGTTTTTTAAGGAATCTCCAAACTGTTTTCCATAGTGGCTGTACCAGCTTACATTCCCACCAACAGTGCAGGAGGGTTCCCTTTTCTCCACACCCTCTTCAACATTTATTGTTTCTAGATATTTTGATGATGGCCATTCTGACCGATGTGAGGTGATACCTCATTGTGGCTTTGACTTGCATTTCTCTAATGATTAGTGACGTTGAGCATGTTTTCATGTGTTTGTTAGCCATCTGCATTTCTAAATGAACTTATTTATAAAACAGAAATAGACTCACAGACATAGAAAACAAACTTATGGTCACCAAAGGGGATAGTGGGAGTGGGGGGGGAGATAAATTAGGAGTTTGAGATTAATGTATCCACACATATATAAAATAGGTAAACAACAAGGACCTACTGTATAGCACAGGGAACTATATTCAATATCCTGTAATAACCTATAATGGAAAAGAATCTGAAAAAGAATATATATACACATGTATATGTTTTATATACATATATATACACACACACACACGTATAACTGAATCACTTTGCTGTATACCTGAAACATTGTAAACCAATTATACGTCAGTAAAAAATAAAAATTAAAAAAACAGGTTATAGAAAAAAATCAACCAGTGTAATACATCATACTTGCAGAATGAAGGATAAAAGCCACGCGATCATCTCAACAGATGGAAAATGATAGCCCAGGCAGGCAGAATAGAGCTTTTCTACATGCGTGGGGCTTAGCATTGGGCTGACACACACAAGTAATGCCCTTATTCTTCCCTGGCATTTTGTTCCAGCTCCTTAGAGAGCAGAGCTCCCTGATGTCATGCCTAGCGGTGAGTTTACACCTGTTTGCCTGTAATGAGAAGGTATTGGGGTATCCCCAAGGTTGGCCTCTCTGGTTTTGCTGTCTGGTTCTCCTTTCTCTTCCTTGAGGCCACCTATGGAAACACTAAAGATGCTGGCTTCTTCAGTTTTATTTTTTGACAACTTTTTATCTGCTTTATGTGAATCTTGCTGAAACCACTCATTGGCTGGTTGTCCCGAATTTATACTCTTCTCTGTGTTGTGCTTCTATCTGAAATGAGAGAGAAATGAACAGTCCTTGAGAATCAAAGTTCCATTGGAGAAATCTATTCTCTAAGACAGTAAATGGTACTTAGGAGGTTATACAGTTTTGGTTCTGGCAAGAAATCTTGCCAGTTTTACCCTGGAGAAGTAAAGTAGTTGTCAGGAATCCAAGAGCAGTGGTAGTCAGAGAGTGTGCACTATAATGGCCAGCAGAGAGTGGATTCTTAGAGCTAAATGTGATTTTCCCTGAATTTTACAGAAAAGGATACTGCAGCTAAGAGAGAAGGTTCAAGGTCACACAGTGAGTTAGTAACAGATCTTGGGAAAACGTCTCTAATACTCAATCTTTGCTTCTTCTAGTTTACTGTGCAGTTATGACTGGGAACCCTTGCTTACATGCATTGATATGCTGTATGGAGTACAGCAGTTAGGGCATAGGAGGTATTAGAATCATGGGCTCCATAGTAGAGCAGATCTGGCTTGATCTCCAGCTGTGAACCCTTGGCCAAGTTGAGGAGAATGTCTCCATTTTAGTGCCTTCAAGTGAAAATGGGAACAATAAGAGTACTCATCATATAGATTTGTGATGTAAAGTGCCTTTACAGCATCTGACACAAGGCAGTTGCTCTACAGGTGTTAGCAGTTCTGAATTATCTAAGGCCAAGGACTTACTAGATCTGGGAAGGACCTCAGGAGCCATCGAGTTCAGTCTCCTAGCCAGTGCTTTGGTCCATCTACAACATTTCCATCAAGAGATAAATTGAGCTCTTCTTGAACACCTAAAATGTTGGGAACACTCAGTATTGTCTGGGGCAGCTATTTAATTTAAAAGGTTTTAAAGTTTGTTTCTTTCATTATGAAACTTTAAATGTGCTTGACATATATATACTACAATATATAAAATCGATAACTTATAAGGCCCTACTGTACAGCACAGGGAACTCTACTCAATACTCTATAATGACCTATAGGGAAAAGAATCTAAAAAAGAGTGGATATATGTAGATGTATAACTGATTCACTTTGCTGTACACCTGAAACTAACACAACATTGTAAATCTCCAATAAGAATTATTAAAAAAATAAAAAATTGATTATTGTAAAAAATCAGGATAATCCTGAGAAGTAGAAGACAGAAAAGACAAGGCTCATTAAAATCCATTTCTCAGAGAACGCTTTTGTGCGTGTTGTCTGGTGTTTATGATGTGATAATTTATTCATAGAGTCATGGTCCTATGGCATGATGTACAACGGTTTATAGAAACATGTCTCTTTGTTCACTATAAAAAATTTGGCCTAAACAGGGAATGTAAATCTTCCAGCTTCCTACAACCAGAGATAGCTCTGCTTATAATTAGTGAGGCTGAGGGGAGCAGCTAAATGTGGTGGTTAAGAGGATGTCCTTAAATCCAGACCGTTCTGAGGTCCACTGCACAAACTTCTCGAATCTCTGGGTAAGTCTCAAGTTGTCTCTTTTTTTAAAATTGTCATTTATTTTTATAATTTATTTTCTTTTAAATTCAGATAACATACAGTTAGCCATTTAAAAGTGTAAGAATTATCACTTACACTTTTAGATACCACTGATGAATTTATCAGTGGTATTTAGTGTATCTACAGTGTTGCCCAATCACTTTCTTTAGTTTCAAAACATTTTCATCACCTCAGAAAAAAGCACCCCATATCCATATGTAATCACTCCCATTTCTCCCCTACCCCATCCTTTAGTAACCACTAATCTGATTTATCTCTATAGAGTTGTCTATTCTGGATATAAAGGGAATCTAAAAGGAATCATATAATAGGTGATCTTTTGTGTCTGGCTTCTTTTACTTATCATAATGTTTTCAAGATTCATGCATACATGTATCAGTTATTAGTTCCTTTTCATGGCTAAATAATATTCCATTGTATGGATATACCATAATTGGTTATTCATTCATTCATTATTTGGCTTGTTTGGTTCATGGACTTTGTGTGTGTGTGTGTGTGCATGTGAATGTGGGTATGTGTGTCTTATTAAAGTCACAGAGGTTCTCTATATTTTATTCTAGAAGTTTTATAGTTTTAACTCATGTTTAGATTGATAATCAATTTCTAGTTAACTTTTGTGTGTTATGAGAGGTAAGCATTGAGGTTCTTTTCTTTTTATCCCATACGGATAACCAATTGTTGCAGGACTATTGTTGAACTAATTAACTTTTTTTTTTTAACTTAATTAATTTATTGGCTGTGTTTGATCTTCGTTGCTGGGCTTCCCACTGTGGTGGCTTCTCTTGTTGCGGAGCATGGGCCCTAGGCACCCAGGCCCCAGTAGTTGTAGCATGTGGGTTCAGTAGTTGCAGCTCCAGGGCACTAGAGCACAGGCTCAGCAGTTGTGACACACAGGCTTAGTTGCTCCTCAGCATGTGGGATCTTCCTGGGCCAGCGCTTGAACCTGTGTCCCCTGCATTGGCAGGCGGATTCTTAACCACTGAGCCACCAGAGAAGTCCCTGAACTAACTATTCTTTCCTCCATTGAATCACCTTGGCAGCTTTGTTGAGAACCAATTGACCATACATGTGTGGGTCTGTTTCCAGACTCTCTTCTGTTCCAATCATCCATGTGTCTGTCTATCCTTTTTCCGGTACCACATTGTCTTGATTACTCTAGCTTTATAGTAAATCTTGAAAATAGGTAGTGTAAGTCTTCTGAGTTTTTTCTTCCGTTTCAAAATTGGTTTGGCTCTTCTAGGTCTTTTGAATTTCAATTTGCATTTTACAGTCAGTTTGTCAATTTTTATAAAAAAGCCTTCTGGGATTTTAATTGACTATATCAATCATTTTGGTGAGAAATATATTTTAATATTGAGCCATCTGATTCATGAATATATTTCTTCATTTTTCTAGGTCTTTAATTTCTCTCGGCAATGTTTTGTAGTTTTCAGTGTGCTAGTCTTGCACATATTTCCTAAAATTTCCCCACATGTTCATGTTTGGTGATGCTATGTTTTTAAAATTTTTAATTTCTTTTTTTTTCTGGGTTTTTAAATTTTTATTAAAAAAAGCTAGAAATATAAACAGAAACTTGTGAGTGATGTGGCTGGAGCTTAGTCCAGACTCCAAACCCTAGATTTAAAAACATCCTGGGCCCCCCTCCCCACAGGTCATTGCTGAGCGTGAGGAGTCACAGGAAGGGGGGCTGGGGTGCCCGCTGGGGTCTTTGCCTCTCCCCAGGGCTTATGGTGGCCTGACTCTAGGGGTGCTTCTAGATCCCCCCTAGAAGCCCAACAGGGGGGACCACTGCCTCCAAGGGCCCTTGGGGGCCTCTCCCAAGCAGTGGGGCTTCACCAAGAAGGCCTGCTCAGGCTCCGGGAGGCTCTGGAGGGACAGACTGGGCAAATAGCAGGTCCCAGGGTGCAAGACGACCTCTGACTTTCTTTGGAAGTGGAGACGGGGGCTTTCACAGGCACACACCCAGCACGCACACTGTGCACACTTCTGAAGCCCCGACACTAGTGCAGAGTGGCCCCTTGGGACCGCTCTCCAGTCAGGCACACGTGGGGCTCCGATGCACTCAGTCACACCCGGGGTTTCACACACGTGCACCTGTGCGCACACACACAGGGTGGAACCGGAGACTTCGGGTCTGAGGCAGGCAGGCTTCTCTGCTCTAGTCGCCCAGCAGCGCAGGGAGGAGGCTAGACCCCTACTGGGGAGGGACCCTGTGAGGGAGACAGCGGGGGGCGGGTGCCAGGGCCCTGCCCCCCAGCCGCGCCCCAGGGCCGTGGTCTCGCACGCCACCTGACCTTGCCAGTGCCCAGCAGGACTCGCTGCTTGCCGCGCCTCCACCACGCAGCACCTGAGGGGTCGGGGGTAGGGGGGCACACTCTAGCTCAGCCAGGGCGGCTTACTAGGACCCGAGCCAGCCCCAGACCGGCTGGAGCGTCCCCCGCCCCATGTGGGGTGCAGTTGAGGGGCCAGAGATGGAAGACTGGGCAGCCGCAGCGGAACCAGTGGGGGGCTGGAGGGGAGGGGAAGGGAGGCTATTAAGGACAAAGATATTTGTTCCTTTTCTCGTTCCAAATATAGAGTGGATTAAAATATGCAAAACAGGGGGGCTCCATGGCCCCCAACCGAGAACCCCAATGTCTCCCCTCTCCCCCCGAGTCACCAAGGTCTGTCTTGACCTCGCATGCTGGACTAGGTTCCCCGCCCTGGGAAGGTAGCCGCCAGGAGCTGAGCGGGAGATGGTCAGGCCGGAGCACCGCACCCCCAGCCTCCTCCCGCTCCAGCCCTTCCGGCCCGCGCCCTTCCTGATCGTGTGCTGGGTGGGGCTTGACGACCTGGGAGGGCACTGAGCAATGCACAGGGCAAGTCTCCCAGCACCAGCAAACAGGACGATTCAAGCAACATTCCTGGCCCGGGCGCCGTTAGGGTGAGGGGCAGGCCGAGCCCGGGGGCGGAGGTGGGGAGCCCTGCAATCAGGGCGCGGTGGGGGGGTGGGGGTGGGGTCAGATGCCGTCCAGCTGCCCGAGCGCGCCCTCGATGTTCATGCGGTGGCCCACGCGCGTGACGCCCAGCTCCACGAAGTCGTCCCTGGTGAGTGCTGGCAGATGCGCGCCCTGGATCTCGTGGTCCTCGAAGCGGACGCGGTGCTCGCCCAAGTGGATGCTCTCCAGCCAGTCGCCCACGTCGAACTTGCTCCAGAGTTGCAGCGGCTTTTGCTGGAAGGGCCGGCGCGGGCTGGGGGCCCCCGGGACGGGGCGCTGGCGAGGGCAGCGGTGAAGGTGAGGGCGAAGCGCACCTCGTTTGGCTCCTGCAGGATGGAGAGGCTGGACGACTTGAGAATGGTGGGGGGCCTGAGGCCAGAGGGCCGCCCCGCGCCCCCCGCGCCCGCCCCCAGCCCCTCCATCCGCTCCAGCGACGCGGGCTTCACTGAGCTCGGGGCGGGGCGCGGCGCGCCACCGGGTAGCGGCCGCACCGAGTAGGAGACCCCGCCGCCCGGGCCCCCAGGGCTGCGCTGCGATGCGCTGAGATGGAGCTCAGCTCACCTAGACTGCTGAAGAGCAGGTGGAGGGAGAGGGGGTCAAGGCCAGGTGAGGGGCAGTAGGCGAGGTGGGGGCGGGTGGAGGGGCACAGGGCCAGCGGCCCGGAGGACGCTGGGAGGGCAGGAGGGCGTGGGCTGGGACTTGGGGGGTAGCCCTAGGGCCAGGGGGAGAAAGAAGGGTAGGGTCCTAATGGTTACTCTGGCCTGGCCCCCAGAGGCGGAGCCAGTGCCCTGCTGGAGGGGAGGGGGCCCTAGACTGAATGGACTGTGAGGAGTAAGACCCCTGGTCCCCTCCACTCCGTGGGGGCTCCAAGGGCGCCGCCAGAGCAAAGACAGCCTCTGGGGCAAAGGGCTGACCACCCCATTTCTGACGGCCCATGACGCCAGCTCTGGACACTGCCCCATCCACCCGCACCCCGGAGAGTAAGACTCTGGGAATACCCCTCCCCAAGTCCCCCCCACACCACTTCCCCCTGTTATCATGAGGAGACCCCGAAGGACCTGGGCCGGCTGCGTGGTGATAGAGGCTGGTGGCAGCACACGACTGAACAAGTCCATGCGGTCTGAGACAGACGCCGGGCGGCGTGCACACCCACACAGAGCAGCGGCACGTGCCGGTCAGGCACGAGGCGGCGACACACCCGTGACACTCGGCCTCCCTGCGCAGGACGGCACGCGGCAGCAGCCGTAGCACCCACGTGCTACACGCAGCAGCAGTGGCAGGAGTGGCAGCGGCCTGCTCTTGACAGTGACACAGCAGCACACATGTGCGCACGCGCGCACACGGGTCTTCACTTCCCAACATCACCTGATAGGACCCCGGGCCCTTAGGCCCCCCACCTGCCCCCCCAGCGTGGCCGTGGTGGGAGGCCTGACTGGGGTACTCCTCCAGAGAAAACCCACTCCTGTATCCCACGCCACCCCCACGCCGTTTCTTTCCCTATCCCCTATTGTGGCCAAGTGAAGCCTCAGGGGGCCGTCAGTGGCACCAAAGCCCCAGGAAGCCGCGCAGAGCAGAGATCCAGGCGAGCAGGTGCAGCGCATGGGCAGTGAGAGGCATGGGATGGGCATGCCCATTTACACAGACGGCGCTCGGGACCACCACGCAGCTAGACAGAACAGCCACGTGCAGATGGGCGGGAGAGAGCAATAAGACAGCGTGTTCGTGGCCCAGGCCCTCAAAGAAGGCGCATGGCCCACAGTCACGATCACAGTGAGGAAAGTCAGGTGCAGGGACCCACTGGCCAGATCTCCAGTGAGGGAGGAGCTCAGATGCCGTGGGCCCAGGTGCGATGGGAGGGAACACATCTGGAGCTTCTGGGGGAGGGGAATTGCAGGCCAGGCGTGGGCAGGTCTGGGTAGGCTCCTGGTTTGCCTGTGACCTGTTCTCCGGTGTGTGAAATGCAGACCACAGTGGTGCCCATCCACAGGCTTTACTTGGAACCCTGTGTGGCAGGTACTCAGCAGACACCTGGCACTTGGGAATGCTTTGTGTCGCTTATGCTGCTGCTGTCTGAAGGGCCTCTCTCCAGAAAAATTTTAATTTCTAATTGTTCATTCTTAGTATATAAAAATACAACTGACTTTTCTATATTGATCTCATATCTTGCAACTTTGCTAAACTGACTTACTGATTTCTAATAGCATTTTTATAGATTCTTTAGGATTTTCTATACAGATGATTATGTCTCCAAATAAAGACAGTTTTATTTCTTCCTTTCCAATCTGCATGGGTTTTATTTCCCTTTCTTGTCTTCTTGCTGGCTATCAACTCTAGCACGAGGATGAATAGAAGTGGTGAGAGCAAATATCCTTGTCTTGTTTCTGATCTTAGGGAGAAAGCATTGTTTTCACCATTAAACATGTTGCTAGCTGTATCTTCATTTGTTAAACAGAGCTTTTTGTTCACAACATCATTAGGGCCATAATCCTACTTTCGGTCATCATGACCTTCGAGGATCTTGAGAGGAACTTGGAGGAAAGCAAGGGATTCTCTGGCTGGTGGTCACTGTCTTAGGTCTGGTTCCCTGGGAAACAGACTCAGTCAGTTATTTGCATGCAGGGGTTTATTGGAGAGTGCTCTTGGAATTAACACCTGTGGGGTTGGGCAGAGGAGAAACTGAACTGCAATGCAGTCTCAAGAAGGGCTCAGCTGATTCCATTAGAATATCTGGAGCTGGGATGGCCCTGTGTAATTCTCCCAAATCGAGGCTGAAGACAGCTGCCTCATCCAGTCATACATGTTTATTCTCCAAGCTTCCTACGAGTCCTGGGTTCTTGTGACACATTGGAGCTGGGCTTGTATAGGTATCTTAGTATGGTCCATGTCTCATGTCTAGTAGCAAAGATAAAATACTCAGAATTAAAAAGAATCTAGATATCATTTAGTGACAAGCTGAAAATCCCTTTAAGACTTATTTTCACTGGGTGACATTCTTTTTTTTTTTTTTGCTTTATTTTCTTTTTAAAAAGATTTTGTTGGAGCATAGTTGCTTTACAATGTTGTGTTAGTTTCTACTGTACAGCAAAGTGAATCAGCTATACCTATACATATATCCCCTCTTTTTTGGATTTCCTTCCCATTTAGGTCACCACAGAGCACTGAGTAGAGTTCCCTGCGCTATGTAAAATGTTCTCATTATCTGTTTTACACGTAGTATCAATAGTGTATATATGTCAGTCCCAAACTCCTAGTTCATCCGCCCTCTTGGTATCCATACATTTGTTCTCTACGTCTGTGTCTCTATTTCTGCTTTGTAAATAAGATCATTTATACCAGTTTTTTTCAGATTCCACATATATGCACTAATGTATGATATTTGTTTTTCTCTTTAAAAAAATGTTATTGTATGTTAATAATTATTTGTTTCTTTGGCTGCGTTGGGTCTTTGTTGCTGTGCGTGGACTTTCTCTAGTTGCAGCCAGCGGGGGCAGCTCTTTGCTGGAGCATGCAGGCTTACTCATTGCGGTGGCTTCTCTTGTTGTGGAGCATGGGCTCTAGGCACATAGGCTTCAGTAGTTGCAGCACATGGGCTCAGTAGCTGTGGCTCACAGGCTTGGTTGCTCACAGCATGTGACCCGGACCAGGGATTGAACCTGTGTCCCCTGCATTGGCAGGCAGATTCTTAACTGCTGCGCCACCAGGGAAGTCCTGTTTTTCTCTTTCTGACTTACTTCACTCTGTATGACAGTCTTTTTTTTTTTTTTTTGTCTCAAAATATTTATTTCAAGCAGAAACTGGGAAGACAACCGCATGTAAAATAGTTCAGTAAAAAACCTTGATGAATACACTCATTTGGTCATCAAAATACAAAAAGCTGAAAATAATATTACATTAGGTACTTTGATTGAAAACAGTGTTATCCTATTCAAGTAATAAGCCCAAAGCAGTTCCCAACTAAGAGTTAAACTCGTCTCTCTATTCATACACACAGCCCTTAGACAAGCATCATATGTTTTTATCCAGAATGGTCCCCCCACTGCCAAATCCTTATTTATTTTTGTTACTTTTATGGAAATTATTCAGTGTGTTTGTATGCTTTTCATAAATATATATTTTTTCAGAATGCCACTAAGCAATCACATCAACCTTGGACAACATCTGAATCATTTTTACAAAAGTGGAAATAGCCCAGTAAGGGGTCTCAGGTTAAGGGAGAGGCATGGGTGGGTTAATAACTGACGTGGAGTAATTTGTCGTTTGGTTGGCACAGTGACATTGCTGAATGTGCTCCGGAAGTTGGCCCCACCTCATAACAACCCATGTAGAAGCAAGCCTCTCGGACCTAGAATCCTTTCTCAAAGGTATGACTGAGGCAGAAAGAATCACTAGGAGAAGGAGTAAAAGCTGAGTCCTGGCTGCGAGGGGGGAGCTGGTTAGAGAAAGTCAAGTCCTTGTACACCCAGTTGAAACACAAAGTGTCCTGGCATGGCTGTCCCCAAGGGCTGTCCCCCAAGGCACATGTGATGTAGGTCTGGTGCAGGAGAGACAGATTTATTTGGATGAGGGGCACGCAGTATCCTCCATCGTGGAGTCAGGGTGGGGGAGTGGACCCTTACCACCGAAGCCACTGCAGCCTCGGGGTTGCCGTCCTGGATTTGTCGGCCGGTCTCTGCCCTTTCCTCCTGGGCCATCTTCCACCTCCTGGCACTGAAGGTCGGAGGGCTGGGTGTCCTCCTCCTGCTCCTCATCTGAATCAGACTCATCGTTGTAGAAGTGAATGGTGGCTTGCACGGGGAAACTGGCCAGCACCTTCTCCCCAGAACTGTGCAGATACTCTTGACGCTTAGAAATGGGTAGGTAAAGTCTAAATATCTAAGTAAATAAGCAGATATGAGGGAATTCCCTGGTGGTCCAGTGGTTAGGACTCCACGCTCTCACAGCTGAGGGCCTGGGTTCAATCCCTGGTTGGGGAACTAAGATCCCGCAAGCCCTTACAGAATGCTGAAACCCAAAGGCACCCTTTGATCCAAAGGTTTGTTGGTCATCCCGAGGCTCGAGCTCGATTCTAGCTCTGGTGGCCTCAGCATCCTGGGAGGTGAGGATCCAGGGTCTCCATGGTGTTTGGCTCTCAGGCCCGCGTGGCGATGGTGGTCCCCAGGGACCGTCCCTGGGGCAGTGACAGACACGTCCCCAAGCCTCCCGGGCTCCGGCCGTTGCCTCGGGTTTCATGGTGCCCTCGGAGCCCGCGCCCCTCCAGCGGAGCCCTGGCGATCCGCCGTGCCTCTAACCGCTCTGGCAAGGGTGCTCTGAATGACAGTCTTTAGGTCCATCCACGTGTCTACAAATGACCCAATTTTATTCCTTTTTATGGCTGAGTAATATTCCATTGTATATATGTACCACATCTTCTTTATCCATTCCTCTGTTGATGAACATTTAGGTTGTTTCCATGTCTTGGCTATTGTAGATAGTGCTGCAGTGAACTTTGGGTCACTGAGTGACATTCTTTAATAGATGGCAAGAGATAGAAATCTGTAATATTCCCAAGGCAGACTGGTACAGAGCTAAGACTCCAGACCCTCAAGTCTGAGTTATATGGCAGAATTCTCACCTAGCTCCCCCTGAAGCTCTCCTACAATTACCTTATGAAGCTGTTTTGAAAACTAAAAGAACTAATTCTGAGGGACTTCCTAGGTGGCGCAGTGCTTAAGAATCTGCCTGCCAATGCAGGGGTCACGGGTTTGATCCCTGCTCCAGGAAGATCTCACATGTCACGGAGCAACTAAGCCTGTGTGCCACAACTATCGAGCCTGGGCTCTAGAGCCCATGAGCCACAACTGTTGAGCCCATGTGCCGCAACTACTGAAGGCCACACGCCTAGAGCCTGAGCTCTGCAACAAGAGAAGCCATCTCAATGAGAAGCCCGTGCACCACAATGAAGAATAGCCCCTGCTTGCTGCAACTAGAGAAAGCCTGTGTGCAGCCACAAAGACCCAACGCAGCCAATAAATAAATACATTAAAAAAAAAAAAACTAATTCTTAGAAAATGCTTGCATACTACTGGCCCATGTGATAAACATTAACTTTTTAAAAATTACTTGTATCTTAGAGTCTTTTATTTTCTTTGCAATTTGTAGATAATGAAAACGACTGCATATACTTATTTTTCAGCAAAGTTAACATGGGAGTAAAGTCTTAGATGAAAGACAATATAAAATGAGCCTTGGCCTTGGTGACAGGTAATCTCTGCTTTTGGTGGTTAACTTCTCTTCAACAGTTACAAATACTAGCAATTTAGTTCTTAAAAATAATGTTTAAATTTCACTAAATAGTTAAATTATGAAAATGTCCAAAGATATACAAAGATAAAGAGAATAATTCAATGAACCTTTATATACCTTCACACAGATTCAGTAATTATAAAATTTTCCCACATAAGGATCTATTCCTTTTTTCTTTTAAAAGCAAATTCTAGTAATCATGTCATTTTGCTGCCACATACTTTCATATGCATCTCTAATAGTCTGGGCTTATTTATATAGCCACAACACTGCAATCATACCCAACAAAATTTGGTATCATCCGGTCCACAATAAAATTTCCCTTTTTACCGAAAAAAGTCTTACTTTAGAGAATTGTTCAGAATCTAAACGAAGTCAGTATATGATATTTGCCTGTTGATCCTTAATTCTTTTAAAATCTAAACCAACCCCTTATCCCCTTTCACTGCCATTGTCATGTTGCAAAAACTAGTTCAATTGTCTTAGAAACTATCCTACAGTTGGATTTGTCAGTTTGCTTCCTTGTATTGCTATTTAATTAGTTCCTATATTCCTTGTATTTTATTTTATTTTAAAATGATTTATCTTTAAAGACTTTTCTAGTTAAAGTATATAATGATTGTCGTAAAAAATGAGAAAAATTACAGAACTACAATTGTTAATATGGAAAGTCCAAGTTTGCCATAATCCTACCCTTAGAAATAATCACTGTTAATTGTCTGGCATATATTCTACCAGATTTTTTTTTTATTCACTCGATAAGAAAAGTCATTTCTCAAGTTACTTTGCAATGACATTAGCTAGTGTGTGATTCCTTGTTATAACTCAGTTTTTGTGGAGATTATTCAGTGATTCTTGGCACTGTGTCCCAATCCTTTAAAAAGTTT
This sequence comes from Hippopotamus amphibius kiboko, assembly GCF_030028045.1. Classification (NCBI taxonomy): domain Eukaryota; kingdom Metazoa; phylum Chordata; class Mammalia; order Artiodactyla; family Hippopotamidae; genus Hippopotamus; species Hippopotamus amphibius. The sequence goes on from NC_080187.1 coordinate 137,558,919, forward strand.
AGCCATTGTTAGAAAGTTGTGGGGCAGGACAATACAGTTATTGTTTCAAGGGAATCGAACATGGAAGATTGTGTGTGTTTTGCAGGGTGAAGAATGTAGCAGGTGGGGAGCACCGGATCCAGAATGGGAACACGAGAGACGCATGCAGGGCCAAGCCCTGCCCCAAGCTCCACATTCCATCAGATACGACATAATGTAATGGGATTGGTGAGTTTCGTGCCCAGCAGAAGCAAGAAGGATCCATTGGTCCAGTGCCTATATAACATGGACCATTTCTTCAAACTTCCTGTCTCTGTGGAGATACCAAGCCTCCCACTCTTCCCTCCCACCCTAGAAGCAGGCTATTGGTGGGAGGCATACCATCATCTCTTGTGTTGTTCAACTGTGAATTAAAAGTAAAAATAAAAAAGGGTAGATAATTCTAATGTGCAGACCCTTCCTTGCATAAGTTGAATCATTACAGAAATTCTTTTATATCACAAATTTCCTGTTTTTGAGTTCTTAATTTTGACTTTTCTTTCAGTGAGCCTTAGTATGTCGTCCAATAATTTTTTCTAAAAACAACATGCAGGATATGTTTTATAATCCTTGGACATCTGAGAATAACTTTGTGTTGCCTTTATGCATGAAAACCCTTTTGATTAGATATAAAAATGTTTGATTGCAACATTTCTGCTCAAAATTGAATAGATATTATGACTCTGTTGTCTTTTGGGACTCCTTGCTATTGCTGCAATAGTGTGGGCAATAGTGTGGGTTTTATTCCTTTGTAAATGACCTGGGATTTATGCTGGAGTGTTTTGTTTTGTTTTTTTCTTTGTCTTTTAAATCACTTACTGGGATATACTTAGAGGTGTGAGCTAGATATTTTCCATTTGCCCCTCTAGATCCAGTCTCCATGCTCCCCACCCTGCTTCGGACCCTGAGAATTTTTTTTTTTTAATAAATTTATTTATTTATTTTATTGGCTGTGTTGGGTCTTTTTTTGCTGTGCGCAGGCTTTCTTTTTTTAGTTGCGGTGAGTGGGGGCTACTCTTCGTTGTGGTGTGCGGGCTCCTCATTGCCGTGGCTTCTCCTGTTGTGGAGCACGGGCTCTAGGCGCGTGGGCTTCAGTAGGTGCAGCATATGGGCTCAATAGTTGTGATGCACGGGCTTAGTTGCTCCGTGGCATGTAGGATCTTCTTAGAGCAGGGATTGAACCCGTGTACCCTGTATCAGCAGGCGGATACTCAACCACTGCACCACCTAGGAAGCCCGGGCCCTGGGAATTTTGCAGACTGAATCAATCGACTCCCATGCCCCAGAGCTTCTGCTTGGTTGGGCCACTGGGAGGCACGGGGAGAGGACCAAGGGCAGGAAGGGAGTGAGGTCAGTCCTTCTGCATCTCTTTCTCCGGGTTCGATACCTCACCCTCTCACTTCTTTAGGCCTAGGGGTGGTAATGACAATTAAATTCTCAACTGATTCTGTGTGAATCCCCTTTTATTGATTATTCTGGGAACTTGGTGAGTACTCTCAAACTTCAGTTTGTATGATTTCTGTTGGCTGCTTTCCAAGGTCACGATAATTCCTTCTGTTATGTCCCGTCTACACATAAGCTATTCAATGCCTTCTGTTTTGTTTTTTCAATTTCAGATATTGTATTTTTCAGTTCTGGAATTTCCATTGGGTTGTTTTTTAGATTTTCCATTTCTTTGCTAATGGTTTAATTTGTTCATTCGTCATGACCACGTTGTGCTTTAAGTCTTTGAACATATTTATATAGCTTTTTTTAAAAAAAAATTTTGGCCACACTGCACCACTTGCAGGATCTTAGTTCTCTGACCTGGGATTGAACCTGGGCCATGGCAGTGAAAGCACCAAATCCTAACCACTGGACCACCAGGGAACTACTATAATAGCTATTTTAAAGTTCTTGTCTACTAATTCCAACTTCTGAGTCATCTTGAAATTAATTTTTATAGACTTATTTTTCTCTTATTTTTATTATTTGTCTTATGTCTCATTTTCTTTTGTTTTCACCTCTCTAATAATCTTTTATTGATATTGGACCTTGTGGAAGATGTACTGTAGAGAATCTCAAATCTCTCTGCTACCTTTGAAGAATGTTGAGTTTTGTTTTAGAAGGTAGTTAAATTACTTTACATCACCATAATCTTGTGGAGGCTTGATTTTACACTTGTTAGGGCAGCTCTGTTTTAGTTTTACCCTTACTTCTAAAGTGAATACCTTAGTCCTGGAAGATGGTCTTTATTCCTACATGTGGCCTTTATGGACTTTTGATGGAAAGCCCTTCTAACTTGGGAGAACTTGATCTATAAACTCTGTCTTTCCTGTAGTGGGCACGTGCTAAAATTTCATCTCAGCTCTTTGGTCCTTCCGGCTGGTTTTCTCTTGGGCTCTTTGTAGTCTTGTTCTGCACATGTGCAGTTCTGGGATCAGCCAGTGATTTGAGAGGAGTTTCTATGGAGATTTCAAGTTTACCTCCTCTGTGGCTTCCTCCATTTTGTGGAATTCTGTGAGTTCCTCCACTCAATAACCAGTTGCTTTTGCAGCCTTGAACTTCTCTTATGACTCCACAGACCAAAAATCTCCAGGCTTTGCCTGACTCTATCTGCCTTGCCGGACGGATTGGGGAGTGAGCAAGGGCACAGGGACCCTGCCTGGTGTGATTCCCTTTTCCCCAAACATCAAATCCTTATCTGTCTGCTTCTGGTCATTCTATGGTGTCTTCAAACAGCTGTGTCTATTAAAGGCCAAAGTGTGTAACTGTGACCATCAGGAGGAATAGGCGGATATTGTGCTGAGTTACTATACTATTACCAAGCCGCTATTCATTCTTGCCTGTATTTTTGTAATATGCTTTCTTGCACCCTTGCCCCCTATAGCCTGTTCTCACCCTAGTAGCCAGAGTAATCCTATTAGAATAGTAAGTCTGACGGTGCTGTTTTTTTCCTTACAAGCCAACCACTGGAAGCCCATCTCCCTCAGAATAAAGCCTAAATCCTTGCAGTCAGCTGCGCTGTCCTCCAGTGTATCCGCACCCCGACTCTATCTTTTCTGTCTGACTTGGTGTCCCTATTACTTTCCAGTTTAGTTACCCTGTTCTTGCCAAACGGACCCTCTCTCTGTCCCTTGCACTTGCCTTGTGGCCTTTTCCGTTTCTGTTCTCTCTTCCTGAAATAGGTTTCCCCCACCTTATTTAAAATTGTAAATCCCTACACCCCTGCTCCTCTCACAGTCTTTTACCATCTCCCCTGATTTACTTTATCTCCATAGCACTTGCAATCAGCTTGTTAATTAACTGTCTCCCCTTATAAGGATGTAAGTTCCATGAAGGCAGGGATTTTGGGGGTTTTGTTCACATCTGTATTCCCGTGGCCTGGAACAGGTGAGTGCTGAGTGAATCTTTTTCCACTGGGACTCATAGAGGCTCAGCTCCTCTGTACCGAAAACATGTCTAGGGCAGTTCCCAGCCATATTACGAAACTGGCATATTTTATCTTGGGCTATTTTTCTTCACTCCTATAGCGTCTTCCTTACAGCCCCTTCCTTACAATGCTGATCTCCTGGGACACAAACTGGAATTTGATAAAATGTCAGTGAATTAGGTGTTTTTGGAGTTTGTGTTATTTTTTTTATCAGAAATAACCTTAGGAAAATGTGATACCTTTAAAATTTGTTAGTATCACATAAAATATACCAGTGTTCTAGTGTTTTTAGAGTTAATAGGATAGAGATAAGAAAAAAGAAGGAGATACTGGTTTAATCATTATTTACATAATACATTTTATGAGCCTACATAAATTATGCATTGTTGACCTTTAAATTAATTTAGGCTTAATGAGATGGTTTCATTATGTTTAAAGACTTAGTATAATTATTTTATTATGTTTTAAAAAAATTATTACCTAAGCTTGTCCATGTTTTGTCCCCTCTCAAGGTCCGTGTATTGCCTTCTCAATGAATATATTTTTTAGCTGTTTTCCTGTTTGAGAAGAGCAGAAGTCTGATCTTCTGAAGGATGGTTTTACTCAATTGTTTAATTTTCCCTTTTACAACAACTCTTGCTTTTAATGGAGACCTATATTTCCAGAAGAGTTAAACTTTAGGTTCTGAAAATGGATTGTTTAAAAATGTGGTTTGGGACTTCCAGGGTGGTCCAGTGGTTAGGACTCCGCACTTCCACTGCAGGGGGCACTGGTTCGATCCCTGGTCGGGGAACTAAGATCCCGCATGCTGCACAGCTTGGCTGGGGGAAAAAAAAAAAAGAATAAAAAAAAATGTGGTTTGCAACAGGAATCTTTATCATCCTGGGCACAAATTGAATAATGAATCGCGAGCTCAGCTGAGGCTCAGCCATGGGCCCTCTAGTGTTGGATCTTGAAACTGCAGATTAATTTATGAAGATAACGTTTCCCAGGGAGTCCCAGGGTCCCCAGCGGAGGCCAGGAAATCTGAAGGGAGGGACAAGGAGGCTGAACAGGCTGGACTCTGGCCTCATCCCCTTCAGCCATGGAAGATCCAAGTTTACGTATTTTCTTCATTTTGGGACACTTTAGCTCTTACATGATAAAATAGTTATTTTGGTGCTTCAAAAATAAAAATTTAAAAACAATAGCACTAGAGTGTAAGCATGTGAAACCCAAGAAGTGATTGTACTATACATGTTCATTTATATCATTGGATTTTAGGATTTGAACAGTATTTCCTCATATAAAACACATAAATGCTGGAGCTGGCACCAAATAACTAGCTAACCTATGGTGGACTTGAACGCCTATGTATTTTCATTAAAAACAAAAATGCAAAAAGCAACATGGATGTACCTAGAGAGCATCACATGAAGTGAAGTAAGTCAGACAGAGAAAGACAAATATCATATGATATCACTTATATGTGGATTCTAAAAAAATACTGCAAATGAACTTATTTACAAAACTGAAATAGACTCACAGATATAGGGAAAAAAACCTTATGATTACCAAAGGGGAAAGTGGGGGGATAAATTAGGAGTATGGGATTAGCAGATACACACTACTATATATAAAAGAAATAAACAACAAGACCTACTGCAAGAGGCACAAGGACCTCCCCTGGGATCTGCAGAGCCACCCAGCTTTACCATGTGGACCAAATACTCTCATTTGCTGGCAGTGAAGCGACAAGGGCGCCCAGAAGTTAGTGGCGTTTCGTGATTAAGCAGAGGGTGAGTCATTTAAAAATCTATTTTTTCCCTGATGGTAGAAGTTACAAAGTTTTATTGTGCGAAGTTTGGAAAATATCAAATAGCACAAGAAAGAAGATAAAAAGGAAGGTGTAAAGAGACTGGAAAATTTTCCCCCAGAAGTGACAGGGGCTAAGTAACATGAAGTTCTTGTATAATTCTCTTTTCCATCACTATGGCTTGCATAAGGAACCACTCCAAAACTTAGTGGCATAAATCACTTTCTTATGCTTGCAGATGATGTGGGTCAGGAATTCAGACTGGCACTGCCATGATCAGTTGTCTCTGCTCTGTGATGTCCGGGGCTCCAGCTGGGAAGGCTAAAAGCTGGGGATGACTTGACTGCTGGGGGCTGGAATTCTCTGCCAGCATCCTTTTTTTTCTTTTTTCTTTTTTGAAATTGAAGTATAGTTGATTTACAATGTTGTGTTAATTTCTGCTGTACAGCAAAGTGATTTAGTTATACATATGTATATTTTTCATTCTTTCCCATTCTGGTTTATTATAGAATATTGAATATAGTTCCCTGTGCTATACACTAGGACTTTGTTGTTCATCCATTCTCTATAGAATAGTTTGCATCTGCTAACCCCAAACTCCCGATCCACCCCTTCCCCACCCCCCTCCCCCTTGGCAACCACAAGTCTGTTCTTTATGTCTGTGAGTCTGTTTCTGTTTTGTAGATAAGTTCATTTGTGTCATATTTTAGATTCTACTTATAAGTGATATCATATGGTATTTTTCTTTTTCTGACTTATGTCACTTAGTGTGATAGTGTCTGGTTGCATCAATGTTGCTGCAAATGGCATTATTTCCTTCTTTTTTTTTTAGGCTGAGGAATATTCCTTTCCTCCAAAGGAGACATACAGATGGCCAACAGGCACATGAAAAGATGCTCAACATCACTCATTGTTAAAGAAATGCAAATGAAAGCTACAATGAGGTACCATCCCACACTGGTCAGGATGGCAGCATCTTCACTCACATGTCTAGTAGGTGATTGTGGATGATGGCCGGGACCTCTCCAGCAAATACAGGTGACTGCTCCATGTGGTCTCTTGAATAGACTAGTTTGAACTTCCTCACAGCAGGGTAGTTGGGTTCACAGAGTGAGCATCCCAGGAGGTAGGAAGTAGATGCTATCTTGAGGGCCTGGACACAGTCATAGTGTTACTTCTGCTCTGTTCTACTGGCCAAGGACTAACATGGCCCAGATTCAACATTGCCCCCACCTCATGATTGGAGGAATTAGGGAATTTGGGGGCTCTGTTTTAAAACCACCCCAGTTCCCTAGATGACAGTGTAGTCAAGTGGTTAGGAGATTAGGGTCTGGACTCCGACTACCTAGGGTCACACCTCACTTCCTTTTTTTTTTTTAATGTGTTTATTTCTTTCTTTCTTTCTTTGGCTGTGTTGGGTCTTCGTTGCTGCACACAGGCTTTCTCTAGTTGTGGCAAGTGAAGGCTACTCTTCATTGTGGTGTGTGGGCTCCTCATTGTGGTGGCTTCTCTTGTAGCGCATGGGCTCTAGGTGTGTGGGCTTCAGTAGTTGTGGCACATGGGCTCAATAGTTGTGGCTCACGGGCTCTAGAGCGCAGGCTCAATAGTTGTGGTGCATGGGCTTAGTTGCTCCGTGGCATGTGGTATCTTCCTGGGGCAGGAATCGAACCTGTGTCCCCTGCATTGGCAGGTGGATTCTTAACCACTGTGCCACCTAGGAAGTCCCAATTCCTTTCTCATTGGCATGACCTTAGGCAAGTTCATTGTGGTAGAAACTATTGTTGCTTGCCAATATCTATCTCTGTTCTTTTCCTCCTGGGAACACCAGTACCGTACTTCCCAGCCCCTTGCATGTAGGGTGGGGCCAAGAGATTAGCTTTAGCTAGTGGAGTGAGAGCAGAAGTGCCACGTGTCACCTTGGATTGAGGGGAGTAAGAGCCATGGGTTTTCTCAGTCTCTCCTCCCCACCTGCTAGCTAGATGCAGAAGAGCCAGTAGTGGACCCAGGTGCAGGAGGTGGTGGAGTCACAATATGGAAGGAGCCTGGGTCTCTGAATGACTGCTAGAGTGAGTCCTTCCTCCCGTGCCCTCTGCCCACAGGACATGGAGGAGAGGGAGGCCTGCACTGTGTCAAGTCACTGAGGGGTTGGGGTTATTTGTGACAGCAGTTTGCCTGCCCTAATACATCACCCAACCTCTCTGAACCAGTTTCCTTACCTGTAAAGGTGGGTATTAGCTATAGCTTCGCTTGGGTACCCTAAGAATTTCACCCTATGTGAAATAATGTAATGCACAGCACCTGGCACACAGTAAGTGCTCAGGGCATGTTAGCCATTGCTATAGAGGGAAGAGGCCTGCCAGTTAGAAAAGGAGGCAGGCTTGTGTCTGGGAGGATGGTGGGCCAGCAGGAGGGGAGCTGTAGAATGGTGATCATTACATCATCAGGAGGCCACCTGTCCTTTACTGAGCCCCTGCTAGTGCCAGGCTCTGTTTTAGGGGTGCTTCACTTGTATTCATTTCAATCCTCCAAGGCAGGCCTTGCTAACCTTGGTGTTAAGATGAGGCCTCTGGGGCCCAGAGCTGCTGCAGAAGCCGTCCAAAGTCATACAGACAGCACCATAGGCAGGCCTTAACTCAGCTCTTCTGACCTCCAAGCCTGACTCCTTTTACTGCAGGGCTGACAAACGTGACGTGTATAAAGAAAAAGAAGGCCTGTGCTTTCATTCTCACTGGGGAAGTGTTGGGTTTTCCTTTTGAGACTTTCTCTACTTCAAGTTGTAAGGATTTACTTTTAAAAATTAAATATAAAATTGACTGACGTCTTGGCTGCCAATGTGGAAGGCCCCAGCGTCCTTCCCTTTCCCGGGGTCTTATGGCCTCTCTCTTCTATTTGAACTTCACAGACTTGGTGGAGTTCGTCAGTGGAAAAAGGTCTGGATCTCCAGAACAAAGTCCAGGTCTGTGAGTCTCCCTTCAGCTTAGGGCCTCCTGTGAGTGGAGCGGATATTTTAAAGCCCTCTCAATGACACAGATAACCCGAGATGGGATTATAACACCAAAGTAGCACTTTTTTTTTTTTTTCCTGTGCAACTTGCCAGAAGCAACTTTCATTTCTTGATTTCCTTGTGAAGCAAGGGCAAATGTGTTTGCCGTTCCACAAGAATAAGAAAGGCTCAGGAAACTTCTGAGGTGCAGGTGCTTACAGTCCTGATATTAGATCTTACTAGATTAACCAGTTTTACTATAGATTAACCAATGATGGATTTCTCTTCACAGTTAGGTGTCATTTGCTTCCTCTTCCTCTCCTTTGAGGTATCAATTTTGGTTTTAGCAACGTAACCCACCGTATAGACTTATAGATCTGTACGTACAGATTCAATTATTAGGGAGTGTCCCTGGACTGAATTTGCTTCCTATGCACAAGACAGTTTTTCCAGCATCTGTTGAAATCCTGCCCACGTACAGTGTGTGCAGGTGAAACACCAGGTAAAGATGAGGGTTATGGTATCTTTTACTTACACTGCTCCTCTTCTAGTGCTGATAAAATTTTAAACACAAAACGTACCTTCCTTTTTATTTCACAAGTAGTTTTTCTGTCAAAGGCAATGCTAAAGGCAAGATGAATAAAACCAGCTTCTATACGTAAGGTTATCTTTGAAATATTTATGAATATGTTCAGGGAACAAAGGCTTTGAGCCCTCGCTGCTAAAACAATGGGTGAAGCTGATTTTCTTCTAGAATATTTTTGTAACTATTACTCTCAAGTTTTTATATTATTATAGACTATTGTAGAAATTCTCCTACAATAAAACTTAGAAAACTATTTTGTTCTTTAAAAATATTAGAGTTGAGAAAAAAAATCTTATGGGTGTTTACAGACTAACACAAGATGGCGCCAGAGAGCCGAAGTGGAGCGGGATTTGCTTCCCAGGGACCTGAGTGAACAGGGGCCGCCTGGGGTTGGGGGGACAGAAGCTGTTTCTGGGAGGTGGCATCTCGGGGTGCTGAAAAGCAGGGGGAGCTAGCACTGGCCTTTGCCCACCCTTACAGCCTTGACTGTCTCCAGGAAGCCTTTTCACAAGCTTTGCAAAAACTCTTCAGCCCTGCTGCCTGTCCTCAGAATCTCAAAATCTGTAGAAGAGGCAGGTAGGCCTTGAGCAGGAGATGGAGAAAGAGGGAGAAAAAGGCAGAGGAGTGGAGCTGCTCCCCAGCCTGCTCCTGAGTGAGCGTTCGTCCAGCAGTGCCTCTCACGAGCGGATGGCCAGCAAGTCTCTGCTTCCTGGTGGCCACAGGCTAAGGAGCGGGGGAGGAACAAGAGCAGCCACGTGGGATGGAGAGGGCGCTTCTCCTCTTCGGGCCCGCATTTTCAGTTAAAGAATGGAGAGCTTGGTGTTTTAGAAATTGCGGTAAACTATACATAACATAAAACAACATTTTCATCTTTTAAAAAAAATCCTTTTTTCATTATGGTAAAATACAGAACATGAAACTTACCATTTTAATGAGTTTGAAGTGTGTAGTTCGGTGGCATTAAGCACATTCACAGTGTTGTGCCACCACCACCACCATCTCCAGAACTCTTTTCATCTTGCAAAACTGAAACTCTGTATGCATTCAACAGCAGCTCCCCACTCCCCTCTTCTCCAGCCCCTGGCAACCACCATTCTTCTTTCTTGTTCTGTCTCAATGAATTTGGTGACTCTAGGGACCTCATGTGAGTGGAATCGTACAGTATTTATCCTTTTTGTATCTGGCTTATTTCACTGAGCATAATGTCTTCAGGGTTCACCCACATTGTAGCACGTGCCAGAATTTCCTTCCCTTTTAAGGCTGAATAATATTCCATTGTATATATAGACCACACTTTGTTCACCCATTTATCCATCAGTGGGCATCTGAGTGGCTTCTAGCTTTTGACCATTGTGAATATAGTAAGTCCCCTACATACGAATGAGTTTTGTTCAGAGAGCATGTTCATAAGTCCAGTTTGTTCGTAAGTCCAACAAAGTTAGCCTAGGTACCCACCTAACATAATCGGCTATATAGTACTGTACTGTAATAGGTTTATAACACTTTTCACACAAATGATACGTAGAAAACAAACACAAAAAATAAAGAAAAAAGCATTTTAAATCTTACAGTACAGTACCTTGAAAAGTACAACAGCTGGCAGACAGGGGCGGGCATCGAGGGAACAGGCGAGAAGAGTTCCTGACTGGAGGAGGGAGAGGAGGTGGGAGAGGGTAGAGCTGAAGGATCATCAGCAACAGGAGGCGGAGGGCCTGACGTTGACGGAACGCACGTCCGCATCTTTGAAAGTTGGCAACTTGAAGGTTGCTATGTAGGGGACGTGCTGTGACACCGCTGTGAACGTGTGTACAAACATCTCTTTGAGTCCCTTCTTTCCATTCTTTTGGGTGTATACCCAGAAGTGGAATTGCTGGATCAGATGAGAATGCTATGTTTAATTTTTCAAGAAACAACCCTATGGTTTTCCACAGTGGCTGCACTCTCTGGCATTCTTACCAGCAGTGCCCAAAGTTTCCAAATTCTCCACATCCTCACAACACTTGTTCGTTTCTGTTTTGTTTTTTTCTTATAACAGCCATCCTAGTGGGCATGAAATGGTCTCTCGCTGTGGTTTTGATTTACATTTCCTGGAGAAGTCGGTTTCTGTTTATCTATTTTAAGTTACAGAGTCTTTCTTCAGTCGCGAGCTTGTGCGGTGTGGCCCGGCGGTGAAGAGCGTGGGGTGCAGTGTGTGACCCCGAGATCCCCAGTGCCCGCATGTACCAGCTCTGTCATGTTGCTGAGTCACAGCTACTCTGAGCCTCAGTGTCGCCACCTGGCAGATAGGGCTAGTAATAATTCCTTCCACATAGCTTGGTTGGAGGCATACACGAGATAGCGTATAAAGAGATCTCAGCACAATTCCTGGCATGCAGTAAGTGCTCCGAAATGGTAGCCATGTATACAAGAAACCCAAAGCATAACTCAGTTAACGAGGGAGGTGCTTAGGTTGATGTGGGCACAGAGAGCCTTCCAGTTCCTCTCCTCAATCTCTGCTCTCCCCCAAATCTTGTCCCTGTGTGAGGCATCTTTAGCAGAGAGGAGCCTACTGTGAGCCCTGCTCTAACTGGTTTCTAGGGTCCTTCTCAGTACTGGAGTCTAAGACTGTCATTGGAGGTCACCGAGCTGATTTCCAGTTCTCAGTTGGAATAGTCCAGTGTCACCAGCATCTCCCTGGGATCCTGGAAGCCCTTTGGAGCTCTTGGACCACACTCATTCTTCCAGATGATGACACGTGTGCCAGGGTTCCCACCTTGAAGGCTCTGTTAGAAACAGACTGATTAGCATGCCTGGATGACACCTGGAGCTTCCGTCTGCCCGGCTCAGCTTCTGCTGCAAAAGACTCCTCCTTGGGGTAGGAATATGAGCTGGCAGGCTCATAAGGAGACAGCGTTACCATTACTAAAAACACGGAGTGATGCTTGGAGGAAATGGGTGGGCTCCTGGGTCCGCTGGAACTTCATTAAATGTCTTTGCCCTTTGCAGTTTGAACAGAGTGAGAAGTGTTTTCAAATACAGTGCAGCAAGTTCACCGGAAGTCAGGAAGCTTGGGAGGAGAGAGGCTGGGGCAGGACTGGGGCCTTTTTCATTTTTGAGGAGCCAGTGATAAATTTTCAGCATGATTGGTATTTGGCTCTCCGCCAGGGCGTTTCTGTTTACTGTGCAGGAACAATCCTTACAGGAGGAGATAGTATCTGCACAGGGCAATTAGGGAGCAGCAGAAAGAGGCCAGCTCACCAAGGAAGCTCAAGCTGGGCAGGGCCAGGCTGATGCGCAGGAGCAGAGAGGCCACGGGAAAGGCCAGCCCACGGCGTGTGGGGACCTCGCCTGACCCCCAGGGCCTGAGCCGGGCTCCTCGAGGTGCTTAGGTTAGTGCTGGGAATGGTGGGTAGCTTTGGAGTCAAGAGCTAGTAGCAAGGAGAGCAAATGCTCAGAAAAGCCCCCAAAGAGCATCCTCTGTTGTCTCCATGGTGACCACAGAGCGAGAACCCATGAGGGTAGCCAGTCATTCTGGGGTCAGTCACACCCTTTCCCAGACAAATGCCCAAAGGAAAGCCCCCAAAGCCTGGATGGTGGAGCTGAATCCATCTCGTTTTGTGTGTAGCCAGGCATCTTGAGAAGACTCTAGGATGAGCTACCCCTGGGAGCCTGGGGTTTGGTTTACCAGCCTGGGCAGGGTCACCGACAGGGGACACACAGTGACCACCTCTTGTTTCCACTCAGGAAGCAGCCTCAACCCCACACGTCCCCCAGGGTCAGCCACTCACCGCTCTGCAGAGAACATTAAAAGCAGCCATAAAAGAGACATCGCAGATTTTGTTGGCCGTAAACCTCAAAGATGAATTTCCCCACCACATTTTATGAGTATGGGTTTTAAAGCCTTCATAACGCAGGGCTGCCCCTCTCTAGGACCCATGAACTTCCCCCTGGGGCGATGATTTGTGTAGTTCACTCAGCCAGGAGGAGACCTCAGAGGATACCTGGTGACTTAACATATGAAACTGACAAAGGTGATTATCTTTTTTTTTTTCTCCCATGGGTGGCAGAGGGGAGATGTGTAGCCCATAGGTGGGATCCTCTGTGGGAACTGGAGTGGAGATCCCAGATAGACTGGAGATGCTGTGGTTCCCAACGGTATCCAAAGACCTTGAGAGTTAGAAAGAACAGATAACATTAGGACGTGGATTTTGAAGGCACCCCATGAGGGAAAGTCGGTGAGAGGAATAAAACCATAGATCGTCAGAGCTGGACAAAGCCTTTGGGATCATTTGCCCCAGTTTGTTAAATTTACAGATGGGGCACCAAGGCCTCATCACGTTTGAGGCTTCATTCAAGGTTATCCAGAAGCCTCTACCATTTAAAAATAATTCTTTAATTACCAAAGCAAAGTTTCTTTTGTTAAGTGGGGCAGTAAAATGAAATACAGGCCTTCATTTGTGGCCTAATAATAACCCAAAAGTTTTCTTCTGCCCTAAATTAAGAAACCTCATTAACGAATGGGGCTTTTGTTGGAGAGAAGCTACAAAGCATGGCCTGTTTTCCTCCCTGCTTAGAAGGAGGGCAGCAATTACAGCTCATGGCTCAGGCAATGATTTTCTGTGCCTTCTCTGAGCTTGCGAGAGATTAGAGTCATTAATGAGATGCTAATGGTCCAGCTTCTAAACTTAACTAGAGTTCACTCTGCCTTTCCTGGAAGAGGTACAGAAAACTACCCCCTCCCCCACCTGTTGTGGTGAATTCAGGCCAACCCTGGAGCAAGGCGCAGATTTGCAAAAGCTGGGCAGATTAAACCCCAACTACTTTGGCAAAGCGATTTCCCCAAGGAGTGTGTGCTCAGCAAGGACACACGACCCCAGACAATGGGTGTGCATTTGATGTGGTTTGGAAAAACCTCTTTCACCCTCCATTGGCCTTGTTTTTCTTCTGTCAGAGCTTTCACGACCCGAAAAAGATCAGCTTGGTCACATGTTCACCTGGCCTGGCCTTGAACTGGATCACTTTCCCTGTGTTATCTTGGACGTTTGTTTTGAAACAAAGGCCTGGCCTTTCCCATTATGCATGGGCTGTTGTTGTATGCTTTCCTTTCTTGATAGAAGCTGTATCAGCTCTGCACTCTAGCTTGGTGCCTGGCACGCAGCAGGTGCCCAACTGCTTTTGTCTGGGATCCCCGGAAGCAAAACCTGAGACATACTGTAAGGAGTTGGGGGAAATGAAACAAGGGAGGGAAGGCTGCCAACAAAGGGGTGTTATGAAGCCAGCTCCCACCATGGGCAGCTGGAACTTGAAATGTGGGATGTATAATAGTAGATTATCCCATCCGAGGGGCAAGGGAGCTGGGGTATTTACACTCCCACTTGCCAGCGGTTGGTGGAGTCTTGGGGGTATTGATTCCTTGAATACTTGCTGATCTTCTAGAGCTTTGAGAGAGCCCCAAGCAAAGAGATGCCCCTGGCAGGGGCAGTCACCCAGAGCACTGGCCCACGGGGTGTTGGCAGGGCAAGGACAGTAGCTCTCGCATCACTATGAGATTCTTTTCCTCTCACTTCTCTCTTATTTTCTACCTTGGTGTTAAAGTTTGTCCTACAAACTTTCCACCCATTTCCAGCCACTGGCTTCTGCTCCAGGCTCTGTATCTTCCTTTCATTTCCCTAAGGCACCACCACACCCTGGTGATGACATTTGTTGTCCTTTACGTGTCTTACAGGAATGAGCTAGAGTGCAGAAGTGGGTTGCCCTGGTTCTCACACATTCCCTCTGCCCACCAGGATGTAAGCCAAGAGCAGATTACATTGGTACTTTGAAAACTGGTCTTCTAGGGTTTACCCCTGCACCCTGAGGATCTCCACGGTCCCCCAGCTGCCTTAGTTACTTCAGAAACCACACAGCTGGGGCGTCCTTCAGACTTCCAGGGTCCTAAGCCAATTATAGAACTTTTTGGAAAACAACCTGGGGCTTGCCACCCACCCCAAACATGCCTTCAGTAGCTTGGTGCGCTGCTACTTGGAGAGTCAAGAAATGCTCGTCTGGCTCCTCCAGGGAGGGCAGCTCAGGAGAGAGCAGTGTCTCCTAGCGGCTTCCCCTGAACAGGCTCTACCTTAGGCCTGACCGGAACGTCTCTGCCCGACACACAAGAAGATGCTGTTCTGGGCCCTGAGAGCCCGCGAGATCTGGCCTGGGTGGTGGCTGCCTCATGTGCGCGCCTCCGTGTCCGGCCACTGCTCGCTCCTTTGTCCGTCCCTCCTCTGCTCAGCCATCACGGTGGTCCTAGGTGGGGCTGCCTCAGAAGCAGAGCCTGAGATAGGATCCGAGTACAAGCGGTTGATTTGGGAGTGTCCCGGGTTGCGTTGCTGGGGAGTCAGAGGTGAGACGGGGACGTGAGCCAAGAGGGCAGGTTGACGAGCCGTTATCGCTGTGGGAACCTGGGCGCAGTCCCCCCAGGGCCTCCGGGAGACTGTGCCAAACACACTACAGCGCCCCTCCCCGCCCAGGGATGGAGAAGCTGGATTCTACGTCCCCAGCTCCTATCCTGCATTGGTTGAGGGCTGTCCCACCTTCAAGGGCAGAGCGGGCTCGTCACCCTGAGCAGAGAGCCCCAGGTGGTCATGGGAGTGAAGTGCTGGCGTGTTCAGGAATGTACCCAGAGCCCTGGGTCTGCCCAGTGACCATGACCGGCACTGGAGCCTCTGCTCTGTGCTCAGGGCTTCACGTGCTCGCCTGCCTGACTCTTCACAGGAGAGGAAGGTGGAGAGGAAGCAGCTTGCCAAGGTCATGCAGCCTGTGCAGTGGCCGGTCTGGCTGCAGAGGCTGAGCTGTTCTGCTGGTGTCAGCTTCAAGATGTCCTGTCTGGCCCCTGGCCCAGTGCAGCTGGCCCTCTTGGCCTTGGCCTCGGGGACATGTCTCATGAGCTGCTCTCCTGGGGAATTCCAGGGCTAGCCACCTTGGCTCCAAGGGGCTTGGACACCTCAGGAACACAGGGCAGGGGTCACTACTAAGTCCACTTTTCTCGTGAGGTCCTTGAGGACCAGAGCTTGAGAGGCTAAAGGCCCACAGTTAACCGGGGATGGAGTGGGCTCCCGGGTCATTTGATTCTCAAGCAGTGCTCTCTCACTGGGTTGGGGTTTGGTGAATCAGGCACTCCCATCCACGGCTGGGTGAGTGTAAATTGTGGACATCTCAGCGGTGGACAGTATGGCTAATATCTATCAAAATTACAAATGCACATGGCCGTATACCCAGGAATTCCACTTCTGGGAGGTTATCATGCAGATACACTCACATGTGTGTGAAGTAGTCTGTATGTTTAGTGGGTTCCTGCAGCATTATTTGTGCTGGTAAAAGATTGGAAATAGCCTCAATGACCATCTGTAGGGGACAAGCAAAAGCAGACCATGAAATGCCGTGCGGCCATAAGAAAGTGAGGAAGTGTATGGTGTAATTATTTGTTGGAGAAAAACCCCAAGGGGCAGAACAATGCTGTAATTTGTGTAAAGGAAGAAGATGTGTGTGTATTCAATTGCTTTTGTGTGTCTCCGGTGGGAGACCCATCCCTGATTGCCTCTGGGAGGCTGGGGTAGTTGCGGAAAGGAGACTTTCTCTGTATACCCTTTGGTATCTTTTGAATGTCAAATTGTATGGATACATTGAGAACCCACTGAAAGTAAATAAAATTTAAAAAATTTAAATTTAGTGTGTTCTTTTTATTATATTGCATTTCACTCTAAAATCCCAGTTTCCTTATCTGTAAAATCAGGAAAATAAAATTTGTTTCAAAAAGTGATTGTCATGGTCCACGTGCAGGTTGGAAAAGAATTTCCAGACATAAGGCAGAGTGTAAAGAAGACAGGACTTATTAAAGAGAAGGGACACTTCTAGAACAGCGGGCTGACTTCCTGCTAGCCAGGGAGAGTCGACCCCTTTCATGGGCTTGCAGCCAATTTTTATAGTCTCAAGACAAAGAAATTTCCTGCTGAAAGGGGGTCATTAGGTGATTGGTTAGGTTGCTATATGGTGTATGTTTTACCTAATATGGAGTTGGGGGCTATCTGGTCTAGGTCAGGGGAGCCCATGGCAGCAATTGCTATGGCCTCAGTCCGGGTGTTTTTTTGTTCTGTGTGCTTGTTATAGGGCTCCACAGTAATGACCTTTATATCCATTCTTTTGTAGCACTGACTGCCCTTGTGTTTAATTTCAGGAGCAGTTGGCTTGGTCTGTCTCTGCTGCTCCAGGAGAAGCACCATGAGGGCAGGGCCTGGGTACCGCTTGCTCACCACTCTGTCTCTGGGGTCTGCATTTGGTGGGTGCTAAACAAAAACAGTTTGAGGGAACAAACAAATCAGTGAAAGCACTTAGTTAGAACTTGCTGGGTTTTGTTTTCCATCTTCAAAGGATTTAAATCCAGATTGATTTTCTTTATTTTATGGTTTGACCTCAATTTAGATTCAAATTTTGATCAATATTGTTTTTTAAAAAAATTTATTGAATTGTCGTTGAGTTACAATGTTGTGTTAATATCTGCTGTACAGCAAAGTGACTCAGGTATACACATATAGAAGAGCAGTTTTTTTTTTTTTCTTTTGACACATAGGCTTAGTTGCTCCACAGCATGTGGGATCTTCCTGGATCTGGGATCAAACCTGTGACCTCTGCATTGGCAGGTGGATTCTTAACCACTGCGCCACCTAGGAAGCCCCAGGTATACACATATATACGTTCTTTTTTATATTCTTGTCCATTATGGTTTATCCCAGGATATTGAGTATAGCTCCCTGTGCTGCACACTAGGACCTTGTTGTTTATCCATTCTGTATGTAATACTTTGTATCTACTAGCCCCAAACTTCCAATCCTTCCCTCCCCCACTGGCAACTGTTGCAATACAAACAGAAGTGAGTTTCTCCATTGACATGGAGGGAATAAACTAGCAGTGTGGGAAATTGTTGCAATGCAAAAAAAAAGTGATTGTTCTTTTTCCTCTTGAGAGCAAGGAAAACAAAAAGAACTTCAAACAGGCTGGAGGAGAAAGATAACCTGGCCTGAAAGAGTTAAACAATCCTGGTTATTCTTTAGCTGTTACTACTAACAAACACTTGTAGCTGGATGTGTCCTTCTCAAAGCTGATTAGTCTCTGACTCCATATGAATTACACCTTGCATGTAGTACCCCCCCTTTGTAGCACTTTTCATTTCAGAAAGAAGGTCATGGGCTGATAACTTCAGGGGCCCCAGACCTGGTTGCTGCGCTGCCTGATGCCAGTTTTGGCCATGAATTTGCAGAAGGAAAGAGTGCAAGATCCTCACCACCTGGACTCTTATCATTTACCCGGCCTGCAAGCCCCACGTGTAAAATCTTTCCCGGCTCCCGAGGCGGGGGCAAGGCACAGTTCTTGAGGCTATCTCTCTCTTCCTCCAAAATCTCTGTCTCCATATTTCTATTTGGCTTCAGTGCTCAGAGTAGTCGTTATTATGGTAACACAAGCACAGATCTGTTCTCTGTGAGTCTGTTTCTGTTTCATAGATATGTTCCTTTGTGTCGTATTTTAGATTCCACATGTAAGTGATATCATATGGTATTTGTCTTTCTCTTTCTGACTTATTTTGCTTAGTATGATCATCTCTAGATCTAACCATGTTGCTGCAAATGACATTATTTCATTCTTTTTCATGGCTGAGTAATATTCCATTGTATATATGTACCATATCTTCTTTATCCATTCATCTGTCGATGGACATTTAGGTTGTTTCCATGTCTTGGCTATTGTAAATAGTGCTGCTGTGAACATAGGGGTGCATGTATCTTTTCAGATTATAGTTTTGTCGAGAACATGCTCTTTATGTGTTTGTTATCATCTCGTATAGAGCATCAAACTGCAGGAGGCAGCTGTGCACAGAAGCTCAGACAATCTAGGTTGAAATCCCAGCTCTGCTGCTTATTAGCTGTGTGACTGTGGCAAGTTACTTAACCTGTCTGTGCTCCAGTTTTCTCATTAGCGGATTGAGAGCTATGTAAGTACCTACCACATAGGATTGCTGTGAGGATACAAAGAATTCACACATCTAATACTTAAAACAGTACCTGCACTCTAAATGTGGGGTACTGTTATTTGCCTTGACTTTGATACTTTTCCCATCATAAATACTCAACTCTACGATTCCGGCAAAACTTCTTTCAGGACTTGGGAAGACATTTAGACGAGTAGGAATACTTCTCTGCTTGTTTCCCCTTTTAGTTCTTTCTTTCCTGAAACATTAAGGTGGCTTGTTCTCTGAATGTGCTCTCATGTTTCCAGAGAAGACCATCCCGGGAACAAAGGCTCCCTCACTTAGGGGACAGCTGGCCTCCAGGTGACTGGGCAGGAGTTATGGGGGGGGCTCTTTCCCCACACCTCAAGTCTGCACAGTCCTGAATCCCCCGAAGAACCCCCTTGGCTCCCTGCCAGCCTGTCCCGTGAAGCCGTGCCCTCCCTCTTTCCTGTGTACAGCTTGGGTGGAATCCGTTAAAGTTGGAGGTGGGTTCAGCCTCTCCTCCGTGGATCTGGGAGGGTTGAAGTCAGTCCAGGAAGACAAGGAGCAGCAAGATGCCTCGGAAACCCTCTGTTTTCTGTTTGAGCTGGTGTGAAAAGAGATGCTTTTGCTGCAAGCTTACTGATTATTATTGCTGAAAATTGTGGCTTGAGTGGCCTTGATGGAGAGACACAAAGGACGTGGACAATTGGGGCCTGAACTGCTCAGGGCTGCTCTGTGGGCGTGGGGCTGGATCTGTGGGGAGCTTGGCTGAGCCCATCAAAGTGCACTGGGAGAGCGGCTTTGAGGACATTCTCTCAGCATCCCTTTGCATTCTGATGGGCTCCTCCCAGTGCTCTTAGCCCCTAGAGTTTCTGAGTATTCAGCCTCCCCTCTGACAGGTCGGGGGATGCTGGGACTCCCGTCCTGCCCTCCTGAGCTTTTTCATCTCATGCTTACCTTGCAGCCACTGTGCTTCAGGGTGATGCTGGAAAGTTCTTCTCCTGCCGGGAGGCCGGATGCTGGTGAGAGATGGCTCATTAGCACCAGGCATTCTCCACAGAGCAGGTTGTGCCTGTTTGAAGTGTCTCCTGGAGCAGGCGCCAGCTACCTTGGGTTGGCTCACTGGAGCTTGAACAGGTGGCCGTGACAGCCAAGCTCAGAGGATGACACGCGAGCTCTGCATCCCAGTGCCTGGGCTCGGAGGCCCAAATTAGTCTGCTTTCTTTCCAGGGATCTCAGGAACATTCGCTTTTCATCTTGTTTCCTGACACAGGATAACATCAGATTGAATGAAACCTCAGCGTTTGCCTCCCACCCCACCCCTCTCGCCCCCGGCATCACCCCATGTGTCTTGGCCATATGGAAATAGCAATAAACAAAACCACCTCTGTGTCTAACAGGACTGTGAGTTGGTGGCAGCCTGAAGGGGAGAGAAGAAACCTAGCCCCTTCAGATCTCAAGATCTAGCTCCTTATCTGCTGGATCCTGGAGGCAGGACAGAGAGAGTCAGGATGTGTGATCGTGGCGGTCTCCCTTTGCTGTGAAGTCCCTGTGCCCCAAGGGCCATGACAAAGAAAAAAATAATTTCCAGAGCCTGAGTTTTTAGCCTTTTAAAAAAATAAAAATTCAAAACAAACAAGCAAGCACACCCCCCCAGTCCCCTCTCTCCACACTCCACCCGCTAAAAGCAGAACATGAAGTAAAGACCACAGACTGGTAGAGTGCAGCTGTGTCTGGTCTGCTGATGTGTGTGTTTGGCCCACACAGTATTTTTTTTTTTTTTTCCAATTTGAGCCAACATTTAAACATTGGGGGATTTCAAATAACAAACTGGAAAATCTGGAGTCCCTGACTACCCTTGGAGTTGCAAAACCAGATAGAGCCTTGGAGGTGCAAGGATTGTGTCAGCATCTTACCACCCAGCTCCTTGATGTCCCAGCTGATCTCTCACCCCCTTGACATCCCAGTTTGCCATCTCTGATGTAAAAGACTTGGCAACCAGCTATCATCATGGTATTTGTCTGGATTAAGCTTTCTGTAGCAGAAAGCTTAATCCAGAAAGAAAGCTTAATCCAGAAACCCTTTCTGGTTTTACTAACCCTCTTTTTGTATTCATATTAAGCCTGGCAGGTAAGCTTCCATTTGAGTCTCTCTGCTAACACCTTGGCTTGAAGAATTTTGCTATTTGATTTTAAATTATGAGGCTTGCTAAATTTATGAATGTTCTGATTTGAATGGTTTTGAGAAAGTGGGAAAGTGTAAGTGTGTAGATGTGTAAACGGTGGCATTTTCCCTCAGTTTGTAATTGAAGTTTGAGATTTGTTCCACAGCCTTGGGCCATGTCAACTAGTCATTCTTTTCAAGGAATTTGTCTGTTTCATCTAAGTTGTATTTTTTGGCATAACGTTATTCTAACATTTCCTTATTATCCTCTTGTTGACGGCAGGATCTGTAGTGATGTCCCCTCTCTCATTTCTTTTCTTTCTTTCTTTTTTTCCCCCCGGCCACACCACACAGCTTGTGGGATCTTAGTTCCCCGACCAAGGATCGAAACCGGGCCCTCAGCAGTGGAAGTGCAGAGTCCTAACCACTGGACAACTAGGGAATTCCCATATCTGTATCATCTCAGATTTTTTCAGTTGCCTCCTTTTATTCTGAAGGCACCTTATGGATTATATTACAGCCACTACTGCAGCCAACCAGTCACCTGCCCCGAGAATGCTGGGCCCTCCCCTTTTCCTCTGCCATGAAGCTGGGCCGACCAGCCACATGCCCAGTGTTTCTGGACTTGAATAAACAGCAGCACCACTGTAGTTATGAGATCTAGCACCTGCACGTTCAGGGGAGGGTCACTCCGTGGGGTGAACATTGCCTAATGGGACCCAGGAGACAGGCGTAAGCTGGCCAGGACCAGGCCTAGGGTGAGGTGAGCGAGGCATTGAAGGCCCAAAGTAAGGAGGCACCTGCTCTCAGGGTCGCACCTGCACCCCAGGTGTTTCACTTGCCTCACCCTTTTCTCTGCCCTGGAGTTGGCAGATTAAACTCCCCTGCTTCCTTCCTCCCACAGCCTCCTCTCTGAGAGCCAGTTTCTCCTGGTAGCCCATCTGCATCTCCATGTGTGGAGTGAATCCACCTCCCGGGTGACCTGTTGTGTCTCTTCGTGGAAACACTGTAATGCTTCCCCTCCTTCCTCCCTTCCTTCCCTTTTTCCTCACCCTTAAAGCCCAGGGAAAGTATCCCCCAAATGAAGTGTAAACATCTTAGTCCTTGCTTCAGGCTCTGTTTCTTAGAGGATGTGAGCTAACGTGGTGTGGAAGTCTAAAGACAAAACACTAGGTGAATGTGACTTTGAATTTGCTTGTCACCTTTTAATGAGATAGTGTAATAGGAAAAAAAATCAATTCTGATTTTTTGAGGAAAAAGTAGAGGCCATTAATTGGATGTTCACAGGTTGAATTTGCTGTTTCCTTTAATCTGTATGTTGCTAAAGAAAACTGAGTGACCACTGAAGAATTAGGCAATTTCAAGTAAAAATCCAGATTTTTAAACTTATTTTGGGACACTGGAAGATCTGACAACATAGGCCAACCGTTGGTTGGAGCTGGGCATCCCTGGCTCCCCCTTTAGAAGTGGATGAGTACACACCAGCTGGATGCGGACCCGGACTCCACGGTGACCAATATGCGCTACATGTGGCCCCTCTCTCCCTGTTTCTGGTTCCTCATGGGCACTGGGGTTTAGAATCTCCAGGGTAAAGGGGCATTCAGCTAGAAGTCTTGTTGGGATGGGACTTGCTTCTCAGAAAGCGTATATAAACTGTGGCTAATGGCTTATAGGTCCCTGAATCACCTGGCCCCATTAGAAATGTTGTTTGATGGACAGTGGAAGTCAGATCAAGTAACAAGGAGCACACACCAGGAGCCTTCCTGCATGTGCTAGGAAGACTGTCCCTAACAAAGTGAGTGTTCCTGAGAGCTCCTGAATCACGAGAGAGAGGGAACTATCAGCTTCGCCCCAGTAAATGCGATGAGGAAATCTGGCAACAAAGCCTCTGAGAACTAGAATATAAATATGTTGTGAATATATTATATATACATATTTATACACTATATACTGGCACATATAATATTATACTATATATTATGTAGTATATACTAGTATATTATATATACTGTTTTTACACTGTATATTATGTGTAGTATTACATATGTGTATGTATATATAAAAATATACATATAGTATTATATATAATACATATTATATATAATACTATACAATAGTATATATAGTATATATTGAATTTGTATTGTATATACAGCATATACAATATTATATACAAGGATGAGTCAAAAATCATCTGCACTCTGGCTGTAGAATTTATTTTAATTAACTTTTAGAAAAGACAAATACATCATTTTTCAACATAATCTCCTTGCTTTTCAATACACTTTGTCCATCTGTCAACAAGCTTTTGTATTCCCTCACTTAAAAATGTTATAGGCTGAGCTGTGAGCCATGAATGCACCGCTGTCTTTGCTTCTTCATCAGAAGTGAAACTTCGTCCTCGTCGGGCTGCTTTCAGGGGACCAAGCAGGTGAAATTCCGATGGAGCAAGATCAGGACTATAGAGAGGATGCTTTAACACCTCAAAATGAAGTTTTTGCAGAGTGTAGAGAGTGTGGGCAGAAGTGTGCAGACGTGCACACCCTCAGACCACAGAAAACGAATCCCTGCACGCTGCTCTTCTTTCACGCAAATCACAAGCGGGGCATCCATTTTTGCTCGCACTGCAGTTACAAATGAACTGATGGGACACATTCACACCTGCACAGCAGTGACTGGGGAGACAGTAGCCTTGCATGGAAAGGGCTGATAAGACAGTGGGGCCAACAGAAGTTTTAATATAACCAGAGTGTGGATAATTTTTGACTCACCCTCATATAATATATACAGCATCTATATGACTTTTGTGATGCTCGTGGAGTGTAAGACTCTGAGCCACTGGTTCCTGGCTGCTGGTGCTGGGTGTAAATCACTGGCCAATAATGTGATGCTTATTTCAACATGTGCTACATCCTGTCTTTTTGCCCATCTCCCTCATTTCCTCCCTCATCTTGGTTTCAGTCTCTGGACTACCTCTACCTGATCTATAAGCAGCTGAACTGAGTTGAAGAGGAATAGCATGTGGATACAGGAGACTATACTGTGGCTTCTTTCTCCTTCTTTTTTCTTGTTTGTTGTTTTCCTTTTTGTTTGTTTTTTTAAATAGGGGTCTTTTAAAATATTTTTAATTAATTAATTGGCTGCATTGGGTCTTCGATGCTGCACACAGGCTTTCTCTAGTTGCAGTGAGCAGGGGCTACTCTTCATTGTGGTGCACAGGCTCATCATTGCGGTGGCCTCTCTTGTTGCAGAGCACGGGCTCTAGCTGCTTGGGCTTCAGTAGTTGCAGCACACAGGCTCAATAGTTGTGGCACACGGGCTTAGTTGCTCCTTGGCATGTGGAATCTCCCTGGAGCAGGGATTGAACCCACGTCCCTTGCATTGGCAGGTGGATTCTTAACCACTGCACCACCTAGGAAGTCCCAGCTTCTTTCTTCTTGATGGATGACACCACCCCCTTAAAGTTGGATGGCATTTCAATATTTTCCAAATGCCCTCACATCTTTCATCTCAGTAGATTCCTCTAATAGATCCATGAGTAGGATAGAGCAGGCAGAAACTGGATTTAAGATGGGAAGTGAGTCACAGTGAGATTAAGTGATTTGCCCTCCACTGATCAGCAAGGCAGCACGAGAGCAGGGATTCAGTCCCAGGTCTTCAGCCCCAGGTCTTCAGTGTTTTCCCTCTCAGCTCCCACCCTGTCAACAGGGGACATTGTCTAGCTTTCATTCTTCAGCCAGGACTGATGGAGTCAGTATTTATACAAACCATGGGATGCAACCCAATAGTGAAATCAGTTTAATGAAACCGGTTTTCACAAATGAAATAGCATAGCATAGATAATATCAAAATACATCAGAGGTAAGTATTGTTTAGTAAAACTTTAGATGTAAGTCTGCCACTATTTTGGTTTCCCTGCCTCTGGCTGTTGCTTGGGCAGGAGCAGATTTACACCCTTTTAGACACGGAGTTTTGGGTGCCATGAAGCCTCATCAGGTGCTTTCACCTGAGTTTGAAGGAGGTTAGATTTTAGGGGCAGATTGTTGGAACATGTTGCTTTCACACATCAGATAATCTAAGGCAGGAAGATACCTCATAGATGATAGGACCTGCAATGTACCTACAATATTGGACTGAAAAAATACAATCAAAAAACAAAACCAGGAAGACTGGCTATCCTTGCTTAGAAAGGCTAGAACTAAAAAGATCATAAGCTACTAGCTGCTAGCACAATGCTAACATTTGATGTTAAAGCAAGAGTGACATTTTAATAGTCTACTCTGAACATTCGACAAATAAATGCATCGACCTCAGGGCAAACAGGTGGAAGAGCCAGTGCCGGGAAGAAACTTGGGGCAGGAAAGAGGTGGAAGCAAATACAATTCAAAAAGTAAATGTGCCTTATAGCTGAGGACAAGGTCAGTCTTGAGAGGGCTGTCTCATGACCACGGGGGTCGTTAAGGGGTGGAGGGCTGTGGGACAAGTGAGGACACAGTGACCACGAGTAAGCGGAGGGTGCTGAGGAGCTGTTGCTAATTAGTGCTGCCCAGCAGGCTCACAGGTTTCCACTGAATATCTGGACAAACGATTACAAGTGTGAATGATTAAGTAGTCAGTTGCCATTGGTCATTGAGAAAAACCAATAAAACGGAAGCCAATCAATTCAGAAAGATGGTTAATAAAAAATAAATATACTTTTAACCCGGAGCACTCTTTGTAATTGATCGCCTGTTTGACTATTCCTGCGGATGTCCAGGGGGAGAATCACATCCTCACAAATCACACTCAGTCAAGGGGTGAGTCTTCTTTTAAGGGTACGGTAGTTTCCCTCTGTGGTTTTTACTACATATGCCAAAGTTTTTTCCTCTGTTGTTGGATCATACCTCTGAAATGGCAGTGGAAGTCAACGGGAAAATGGGATGGTTTACAAATTTTGTTTTGCAGGAACAATTTTCAATTGACAATCTAAAAAAACAGTGACAATGAAGTCAATAACAATGGTGAAATGATGATAGATTGCTTGTGTATGTGAAGAAAGAGCAACAGTAGAAGAGGTGATAGAAGGTGACTTGGGACCTATAAAAAAGTAGGGGCTGGGGGTGTGGAGACAGGAGCAGGCAGGAGGGAGGGAGAGAGAGAGAGAGTCCTGGAGGCCAGAGAAAGGGCATGATTTCCTAGTAACCTTGACCTTCGTCAATCCTCTTGATGACTTTTCTCCCTCCAGCATTGAACTCCCCTAATTGAAACCCCACATCTCCCAGGAAACTTGATTTCTCTTCATCCAATCTGAATTATTAAACTTGGATTCACATAAATAGCACTGAAATATACATAATGATATATTAAAATACATAAATAAATATGTAATTGTAAATATATAAAACATACATAGGTATATACTCTACAGACCCCCAAACCAGCCTAGGTCTCTTTGCAGAGCAGCAGTGGTGTTGCTGTTCACATATGCACATGTAGCCTGTGACACCAGCCTCATCCACTCTCAGTTGCATATTTTCCTCCCCCTGTTGACCCTTGGGCTGGCTTCCCTTCCTGTGGCTACACTGAGCCCACAAGATAGTGATGGTGGAGCTGAGCAGGGGAAGGCCATGGTCATGGTTGGACTGAGGAGAGGGTTAGGGAGTAGTGGGGATGGGAGTGTTGACTGTAAAGCTATGGCAAACAAAAGCCAAGAGCTGCGGAATGCCCTGGAGGTCCGGTGATTAGGACTTGGCGCTTTCACTGCTGTGGGCCTGGGTTCGATCCCTGGTTGGGGAATTAGGATCCCACAAGCTGAGTGGCACAGCCCCAAACAAAACAAAACGAAATGTAAATCAGTTACACGTATACATGTATCCCCTCTTTTTTGGATTTCCTTCCCATTTAGGTCACCGCAGAGCACTGAGTAGAGTTCCCTGTGCTGTATAGTAGGTTCTCCTTAGCTATTTTGTACATGGTAGTGTATATATGTCAATCCCAATCTCCCAGAAACTAACACAACACTGTAAAGCAACTATACTGCAATAAAAATTAATTTAAAAAATAAAATAGTGTAATTTATTTTTTAAAAAAGACAGAAAATCAACAAAGAAAACAAACAGAGAAACAAAACCCATCAAGGGCTGCTTTGTAAGGGAAGCTCCAGAGAGGAGCAGGAACACCAGCCCACATGCTGCACTGGTTCAGAGGTGCACTAGCAGTCCACACTCCCTCCCTCTCATTCCCCCTTAGACCTTAGAGGTACCGTGATGGGCACTGAGAAGATGCTCCAGGTGACGGCTGGTGTTTGTCTCCATTCCATCCTGCAAGCCATCCCGTATCTTTCCAACAGATTCCCATTTGCTTAAGAGAGGTGGTTCTGCCTGCGTCCACCAAATACTCTAACTGGTAGAGTAGTTATCAGCCCAAGGAGAGAAATATCTCCATATAGGCTTTCCTGCGTTTGCCTCCAAAGTGCTCACAAAATTGAAATAAATGTTCCTTTCTTGATAAACCACAAGAAAGGGAGATAAAAGATAAGTATTGTTACACCTGGTGGGTCAACCTCACCTCCAACCTCTGACTGGTCAGCTGCTGAGGGGGAGGAAGCATTCCTAAAAGACAAAGCAGCACATGACACCGTCCCGCCAAATGCCGCAAAACCAGAGGTACTGAGGAGCCAGGCTTTGCTGGTCTTGGCTACGGACCTGTGGCCCTCTAGGGTCAGCAGCCACTGGGACTTACGATTATTGAATCGAGGATCTGGTTAACAAAACTCTACGATAGCCCCTTTCCAACCCCGGCCTGGCAGGATGGCTCCCGCAGAGCAGGGTGGTGAGAAGGAGAAAGGCCGGTCCGCCATCAACGAGGTGGTGACCAGAGAATACACTATCAACACTCACAAGCGCATCCACGGAGTAGGTTTCAAGAAGCGTGCCCCTCGGGCACTCAAAGAAATCCAGAAATTTGCCATGAAGGAGATGGGAACTCCAGGTGTGCGCATTGACACCAGGCTCAACAAAGCTGTCTGGGCCAAAGGAATAAGGAATGTCCCATATCGTATACGTGTGCGGTTGTCCAGAAAACGTAACGAAGATGAAGATTCACCAAACAAGCTCTATACGTGGGTTACCTATGTACCTGTCACCACTTTCAAAAATCTGCAGACAGTTAACATGGATGAGCACTAACTGCTGATTGTCCAATAAAGTTACAGAACGGCAAAACAAACAAACTAACAAAAGTCTACGATAACTGCTGGACACATTTCAGTGGTGTATGTCTGGATTTCTGGAGCATCCGCTTCTGGGATGTAAATTGCATAGTCGTGGAGCAGGAAGTGTCCAAGTTTGTCAGAACTTCCTAGGGGGACATCCAGTGGTGACTCAAAATTCCTATCTGGCGTGGGGGGGCTTTGGGGCAGCAGTCAGGTTGAAAGGGTTTTGTTTTAAAGCTGTTTTCATATAGGTCTTGCTATGACTGAGAAAGCCTCAGTTGCCCATGTCAAAGAAAGGTGGTAGTGGGAGTGGGTTGATGGAGACTTGCGGGGGGTGTGAGTAAGGCACCCCCACACCCCAGACACTCCGAGATGTTGCCAGCAGTTGGCCAACCATCTGTCTGGGGGAGATCCCCCTGTGGCCACTGCATAGCTGCATTTTTTTAATTATTATTTATTTATTTTATTTTTATTTTATATTTGGCTGCACCTTGTGGCATGTGGGATCTTAGTTCCGCAACCAGGGATCAAACCCACGTCCCCTGCATCGGAAGCTTGATGTCTTAACCACCGGACTGCCAGGGAAGTCCCTGCATAGCTTCATTTTACAAAATGTTCTGCCTCCAAATTCTCTTTCTCTGCTCTCCTCTTTGCTACTGTATTCTTTGGGAGGTGAGCCCTCACATTGCCAGGGTTGTCCATTCTCCTAAATTTTTTACCATAATCTGGTCCGTGGCGTTGCTCTGACCCATTCTCTTCACACAAGAATGATATTGCTGGACAGAGCATGGTCTTCAGCCAACTTTTGTTACCATCCTTGTGTCCTCGGCCACCACTCAGCCAATGAGAGTCCTTTGTAATTAACCAGTAGTTTGTTCCTGCCTGAGGTCCTTCTGGTTTGAAAGTTCTTTGGCTCAACGTTCTCAATTGTAGTTGAGGAAACTGCTTCTCAAGGAGGTTGAGTGTCTTTCTCTCAGAAACACAGCCATTTAGGGAGGACCATCTTTTATACCAGTACATGAAATTACGTAAAAACACACGCTGGGACCGCATTAGTCTCCGCTGCATGGGATTTGGTAAGAGGTGGTAGAATGGCACGTCTTTGCCTGCCTGGCTTCCTTTCCCTTTCTTGTGGTGATGGTGCCCAGATTTCCTTGGGGGATTTCCCTTCTCCCCAGCGCGCGCTGGCTTTTTAGGGCTGTCAGTCAAAGTGCCCAAACTAATCCTGGATGAGGGGTGGACACATGATCCAGGCTGGGCAGTCAGACTCTCGCTGGGAACCCTGAATCCTAAGTAGGAGTAACACAGGGAAAGTGTTTGGGTTCCATGTTGATCTCAGCAGTGGGGCCCCCACGAGCTGTCCGTCAGCCTCAGCTCCCCAGACCCTTAGAGAGGGACTGATTTTGACCTTTCCAGGACCAATGGATCAGCTTTACATTGCATCCTGCAAGCCATCCTATATCTTTCCAACAGATTCCCATTTTGTTTAAGAGAGGTGGTTCTGCTTGCTTGCACCAAGTGCTCTAACTGATGGGGTAGTTATCCTAAGTCACGGACTTTTAAAGTGAAATTATTGTTTTTGGGTTGTCCTTCATCACAGTGTTCAAAGACAAGATGGCTGAGCATGGAGACAGCCAGGTTCATGGCATGTGTCAAGCATCTATGCTAGGTTGTCCTGAATTCTCTCGCATTTACTGTCTCTAAAGACAATGCCCCATCTGAGATTCTAAGCTCTTTCAGTAACACAGAATCCCTGATGCATGAAAAATTCCCAAGTTAATTTTCTTAACGTCTACCTTTGGCCTTCTCAGATCAAAAAGCCATTCCCTGCTGTACAATTCCTTTGGCTACATTCAAATCTTAGCTTTTATTTTGTTTGCTTCCACCCTTTTCTGGTCAGTTTGGTTACGTAACTCAATCACTTATGGCGGAAAGCCCTCATTTGCTTGCTCAGAAGGCTTGGAAGGAGAGGAGAGAAGAATGAGTCCAGGAACAGTCTGTGACAGATATGAGACCTCTGAGCTGTGCAATTGCAACATTGTTCCCAGCAATACAAATGTGGTGAGCCATCCAGACGCAGCAGAATCCAAGCCTAACCTGCTGGCGGCAGGGGGATTAATGACTGGGAATGTAGTCTGCATCTGGCCGTGTTAAGTCAAAGCTCCTTGCCTGAGATTCTGGATGGTTTTGTCCGTTTCTTGTTGCTGTCAGCCCTCCTGATAATGTGCACAGGGGCCTCTGCTCAAAATAACCCTGGGTTCAAGAAGCAAGGAGCTGGAGAGGGGACTCCGCAAGCTCCCACCCCAACACAGAGATGCCATCAGAATCCACCTTAACTCTTCTCTCCTCTTTAACACATGAGCGAGCAGCTAAGAGTCAGGCTGGGCTACAGAGGGATGGGGGGCCGGTGTGTGCATCCTGGGGGGTCCCAGGCTGCTACCTCAGAGGGGTGAAACAGAAAATGGAGTGCCAAGGTAAGTCGCCAGAGAAGGGTTCTCTGTAGGTAGTGAACTTTGTGTAGAATTCAGGTCTACCGATTAAGATGGGACGAGTTATTCCAGACAGAGATGGATGCCAGCTAGTTATATGGTTATTTAGTTGTACTGTCTCACTTTGTTCTATATAATTTTCTATATCCCTCACAAGGTTATGAAAATTTCAAAAGCAGAGGCCTTAGAGTGGCTTTTCTCAGTGTTTTCCAGCATGGTGGTAGACACGTAGAAAATGCTAGATAAAGTCGTGTACGTGGGCTGGGCTTTATTCAGATGGTGAAATATCCTTCCCTCTCCTGACAGCTGACCTAAACTTTGACCTGTTGGGGCCAAGCGGTAGCCAGGAACACGGCTAACTGATTGCTTTTCACTCCAACAGCTCCTATAAGATGAAGCAGGCGTGTCTATGTATCACAAACCCAAGTAGACTTCTGCTTCTTTTCTCCTTCAGTTGCCGAGCAGCTGTCAGGCGCCACTGACTCCAAGGCAATTGCTGGGCCTCCAATACACTGGGTGAGTCACTGGCGACTTCTGAGTGATTCCCAGTGAGCCAGTCACCCGAAACGTGATTTTGAATTAAAAGTTCACACGTTGCTTGGAAGGAACATGGTAGCCATGGTCACAGGGGCAGAGGAGGAAATGGTAGAGGTTGGCTTCCAGCAGTAGTTGGGTGGGGTGTGAAATGGAAATCTTTCCAGCTAGGTAGAAGGGCAAAGCTCAGCACATACATATTTCACTCTGATGCTCATCTAAGCCCAAGCTGCATCCTGGAATTCTCTGATTCCTGGGATGAGCTGGCAGGTGGTGGGCTTTTTAGTGTCAATATGTTCGACGTAGAAGAAAGGAGAAGGAAAGAAACCCAGACTGCCACCCTGAAGAGCTGTGGGCCTGTGGGTGGATCTGAGCCCTCCCGAAATCACCCTCTTGTGTTGGCCCTCTTGTGTTAGGGCTTGGCACTAAGGAAATGAACATTTCTGCTGCAATGCAGGGATTTCACTGATTAGAAATTCATTTCGTAAGTATTGCCCTCTCTGGAAAGCTTCTGCTGAGGAGATGGGAGGATAAAGCTGTTACCAGTTCCTAGTACCTTAAAGTGAATCAACTTAACAGATCACGTCCATTTCTTAGCAGGGCAGGGAGATGGTGGGAGGCGGAGCGAACAGAGGGAAATGAACATTTATTAACGATCTATGTTGTGCTAAGAATGGTACCCACATATCTCGTTTAATCCTCACATCTGTGTGAAAGAACTTTTTTTGAACTCAGAGGCAGAGGGTTGAGTTAATGACACCTCATTGCTGGTCAGTGCAGTGTCCCTTTCTTGTTCACTTTTCTTTATGTTTTTATCTTATTCTCTATGTCCATTTCCCAATTTTCCTAATGGCAACCAGTCTAACATATTTGATGTATATCATTTTATTTGTATTTGTGTGTGTATGTTTGTATTTGAAACATACATAAAGGATGTGTAGATATCTTGTTTCATTCTTTTTTTCATTTACTACTATTTTTTCTTAAATTAAAAAAGTGTTTGCTTTTTTTTGGCTGCACTGCATGTGGGATCTTAGTTCCCTGACCAGGGATCGAACCCGTGCCCCTTGGATTGAAAGTGCAATGTCTTAACCACTGGACTACCAGGAAAGTCCCACTTACTGCTATTAAAAAACTTTTTACTACGTCAAAATTTCAAGCCTTTTCAAAAGTAGAATAGTATTGTGAATTCCAATGTACCCATCACTCAAAGTCAAATGTAAACTTGAGGCCAATTTTATCTCATTTACACCCCCATCCATTCCTACTCTTCACAGATTACGCTGAAGTAAGTCCCAGCCTCATATTATTTCATCAACAGATATTTTTCTATGAACCTCTAAAATATAATCATTGTAATATGTAATCATTATATCATATTATCATACCTAAAAATTAGACATAATCATTTATATCATCAACACTCAGTGTTCAAATTTTCCCTATTTTCTCATACTAGTTTTAGTTGTTTGAATCAAGATTCAATAAGATTTACACATTGTGGTTGATTGACCTCTCTTGTCTCTTTTAAATTATGGGTCTGCCCTCCATTCCTGAAAACTTATTTGTTGAAGATTAGATCATGGAGTTTTCCACAGTCTGGATTCTGCTGTGTCCCCGTGGTGTTGTTTAATATGTTCCTCTGCCCTGTATATTTCCTGTGACTTGGTCATGAGATCTATAAACTTGATCGGATTCAGGTTAAATTTTTTTGCAAGAAGTACTTCGTAGGTGAAGTTACGGACTTCTATCAAGAAGCACCTAGTATCTGTGTTTTTATTTTTTTTTCCTTTTTAAAAAAATTTATTGAAATATAGCTGATTTACAATGTTGTGTTAGTTTCAGGTGTACAGCAAAGTGATTCAATTACATATATATGTATATGTGTATATATATATATATATATATGGTTGTTTCCTTTTTGTTGATAATCAGTGAGTTCACTAGGGGTTTTCAAATGATGATAATCTAATTCTTTTTTTAATTAATTAATTAATTTATTGGCTGATTTTGGTCTTCATTGCTGTGCATGGGCTTTCTCTAGTTGTGGTGGCTTCTCTTACTGCGGAGCACGGGCTCTAGGCATGTGGGCTTCAGAAGTTGTGGCACATAGGCTCAGTAGTTGTGGCTCATGGGCTCTAGAGCACAGGCTAAGTAGTTGTGATGCACGGACTTAGTTGCTCCGTGGCATGTGGGGTCTTCCCGGACCAGGGATCGAAGCCATGACCTCTGCATTGGCAGGCAGGTTCTTAACCACTGTGCCACCAGGGAAGCCCCAGTGATAATCTAATTCTATCATTCCTTCTTCATTTATTAGCTGAAATATTGCTACAAAGAGAAACTTAGTTACCTTCAGATAGAGCTTGCATAGGAAAGGCAAGATAAACGCTTGATATTTTACTAGTTGACAAAATAATGAGTTAGTTACTCTCAAGATAAATCAATAAGGTTTTAAAAATAAGATTTTAAACTCAAGGGTTTCATTGCTTATTTTAATTGTTTGGAGCTATCCATCGTGGTGCTTAAATTGTCCTATCTTTGGCAAATGGGAGCCTCTACAAGTTGGTTTCTTTTAGTCGTTTTTGACATCACCTCATTACTCTTTGAAAGCTTTCTTGCTGCTGGTCCTGGCTTATATTATAAATTTACTGCCTCAGATCCACAGTCAGCCATTTCTTCCGGGAGGCCTGGTTCTGATTAGAGGGTGACTGTGTTTAGATGCCACAGCCTGGGTGCTAGGAGCACTGTGTTTTTACACTCTATCCGTATTGCCGTGTGCACTTCCCCCCGTTTGCTTCTTTTTCTTTTTCTTTTTTTTTTGGTCATGCCACGTGGCATGTGGGATCTTAGTTGCCCCACCAGGGCTTGAACCTGTGCCCCCTGCCGTGGAAGCATGGAGTCCTAACCATGGGACCACTAGGGAATCCCTACCAGTCTGCTTCTTCTAAGTGCTGTGCCACATTCCACAGTGTGCAGTCTCTATGTTGTACAAACCCGCTTCTCCGACGACGGAGACCAAGACGTCCGCCTGCCACAAACTACACAATGAGGAGCTTCCTCGAACACATCCTCTTATGGGTCTGCGCCAGAATCTTTTTTTTAGGTCAATGTTATCATCCCTATTTTATTGGGGGAAGCCACCAAGCAGCAAGGAATGAGAAAGAAGGTGGGGAAAGAGGAAAGAGGGAGGGTGCAGAAAGCGGGGGGGGGGGGCAGCTTAGAAGCTATGTCTCCCTGTGTCTCTTGAGCAGGGGCTGCTCCTTCTCCTGGGGTCCTGGGGTCATGGGCCCTGGAGGAAGGACAGGGCAGGGGATGCATCAGCATCCTGCTAGCTCCGCAGGCTGCTTCCTCGCCTTTCTTCATGAGTCAAAACCTCCCAGGGCTCTAAGGCTCATGCCATCGGGATCTCTCAAGCTCTACAGCTGTACTTGTCACCTACACTTTGGGGTTTCTTCTGCACATTCACTGAGGGCTTTGGCAGGTTACTCTGCATCTTCTTCTCCATGTTGCCACTTGCCATCATCCTGGTCTACTTCACCATCCATACGGATGACCTATTCTGCACCACAGCCTCTCAAGGACTTGGTCTCCTTTATACCAGCACCACCACACTCTTTTCCCCTTCAGAGGCCTGTTCCCATTGCCAAACCATGAAAGAGACCAGCCAGGGCAAAGGCTTGGTGGCTTAGAAAGAAGGCCATTATGTCTACAGCACAGAGTGTAGAGCCCACAGTGCAAGATGAGGCCCCAGAGCCCCCTCTTTCAGAGCTTTGTAGGTCGTCTTAGAGATTTTGGCCTCTATCCTAAGAGAAATAAGAAGTTACTGAAAGGGTTTAAATGCAGCAGAGAGGGTGGCGTGGGTCGGTGGTGGTGATGTCATCAAATTTGTATGTTGAGAAGATCTGGAACTTCCCTGGTGGTCCAGTGGTTAAGACTGCATGCTTCCAATGCAGGGGATGTGAGTTTGATCCCTAATCAGGGAATTAAGATCCCACATACTGTGCAGTGTGGCCAACCCCTACATCCCGCCCCCCCCCCCCCCCAAAACACAAAACAGAACAAACACTCCATCTCCATGGCTACTACCATGGGGATTCTAGGATACTAGACTGGAACAAGATAGTCAGAAGCTGGCCAGGGAGGAGGAGGCTATTGCTGTGATCCAGTGAGAGACAAGGGCAGACACAAGTTGGCTGCGCTGGGGGATCTTTAGGAGTAAAAATCACCAGGACCTGCTACTGCTTTGGAAATGGAAGGAAAGAGGGAGGAAGCAGTCAAGGGTGATCCCCAGGTTTGCAGCTTGTCTGAGCAGGTGGCAGGTGGGGCCATTCCCTGGGCAGGGGACCGTGGGGAGAGGGCTTGAAGTTGGGTGTGATGGAGTGGAATGTTTACAGGTTGGGGGACCACAAACACTCTCTTGGACATTTTGAGTACGAGAAGCCTTTGAACCAGCCAGCGGAGATTTGAGTGAGGGGTGGCCGCACGGGTCTGGAGCTCAGAGGGGCTGAAGAGGGAATCTTGGGTGTCGTGAGTGAGTAGGTGGAAATTAAGCTGCAGTGCGGCTGAGATGCTCAAAGAGGGATGTCAGGGGAGCGGAGAAGAGGACCTGGGCCCAGTCTTGAGGACACCAGCGTTTAGTGGTTCTGTGGAGGAGAATGAACGTGCAGAGGGGCCAGAAGGAGCCACCAGAGATTCAGGGAGAGACACGGAGAGTGTGGTGTCATGAATGGAGGCCACGGGAAGAACAAATTTCAAGAAGGGCATCTCGCTCTGCTGAGAGAGAGGTCAGGAGAGATGAGGAATGAAAAACGTCTGCTAACCAGCTTGCAAGGCAGAAATAGAGACACAGATGTAGAGAACAAACATATGGACACCAAGTGGGGAAAGCAGGAGGGTTGAGGGGGGAATGAATTGGGAGATTGGGATTGCCATATATACATTACTAATAAGAAAAAAAAATCAAATTGTACACTTTAAATGTATGCAGTGTATTGTATGTCAATTACATCTCAATAAAAGTTCTTAAAAAAAATGAAGTCTGCTAAATTTAGCGATGTGGAGTCATGAGTAAGCTTAGGAAGTGCTGTTTTAGTGAGCATGTGGGCCAGAGCCTGGTGAGGTCGAGGAGAGAGTGGAAAGTGAGAAGGAACAGATGAACTTCTGGGGAGGGGCTTTCAGGGGCTGGGATGACTCCACTAAGGAGCATGGTTAGCCCCACTCCTCCACTTCCTGCCAGGAATCTGGATGTGATGGCCAGCTGGACAACAGCCATTTTGGGACCATAAGGAGGAGGAGGCCTAGGGCTTCAGTCCCAGCACCTTAAGCTGCAGAGCCAGCCCCAACTCTTGCCCACCTCTGAGTATTTGTTTACATGAAAAAAATAAAACTGTGTTGTCTGCAACCAAAGATAATTTGTAACTGATACAGCATGTCACCTGCATGATCTCATTTAATCCCCACCATGGCCTTTCGAGGTAGTGTTATTATTATTACTATTTTACAGACAAGGAGACCAAAGCATGGAGGCTAAGAAACTAGGGTGACACAACTTAGAGTGGCAGAGCTGAGATTTAAAGACAAGATTTCTGACTCAAGACTAGGCTCTTTTTTTTTTTTTTTTAAGACTAGTCTCTTAACTGCTGTGATGTGCTTTCTCAAGAGCTATTATTGGTGATTTTGTTGTTATCATTGCTGGTAACCATCTCAGAGATCATTGGGAGATGTACTGGGAGATAGGAGACCCAGTGCTTCGGTGTGTGTCTCCTTTGCTCTCACACTACTACCACACTCACAAAGCTGCTGACACCAGATGTGGGGCGTTTTCCCCCACCAAGCAATTCTGTGACACCAGCTAGGTGTTCTACCATATAACTCAATTCTTACACTGCCTTCTAGGAGGTAGCGTTGGATGCCACAGGTTAAGGGCTTAGTCCCACAAGACTGCTCTTGCTTCAGATGCCAATCGCAAGTCATAGGTCCCCAGGTTAGCCACAATTTCTGCCTGACTTGCCTGTACATAGGAGGTTCCCATGACTCCCTGCTTGTGTTCAATTAATTTACTAGAGAGGCTCACAGAACTCAGGGAAACACTTGCATTACTAGTTTATTAAAGGATATGATAAAGGATGCAGATGAACAGCCAGATGAAGAGATACACAGGGTGAGGTGTGGGAGGGTCCTGAGCATAGGTGCTTCCGTTCGCATGGGGATGGCATGCGTCACCCTCCTGGTGTGGCTGTGTCCACCCACCTGGAATCTCTTCAAATCCCACACATTTGGGATTCTCATGGAGGCATGATTGACTATGAACTCCATTTCCAACCCTCCTTCCTTCTCAAGAGACTGGAGGGTGGGGCTGAAAATTCCAAGCTTCTAATCAAGGCTTGGTCTATCCAGTGACCAGTCCTCCTCTGGGAATCATCCAGAAGCTCACCCAGAGTCGCCTGGTTAGAACAAAAGACACTCCTATCACCCAGGAAATTACGAGGGTTTTAGGAGCTCTGTGCCAGGAACTGGGGGCAGAGGCCAATACACATGTATTTTATTATCTCACAAGGGAATTAATGATAAAATAATGCTAAATCCCCTTTCACGGAGGTAGGCTTATAGCTTGTACGTCATATAAGCTTTGAAATACCTAATGATTCCTTGTGTGCCTCCTCTGTTCCATGTTTGTGGAGATGGTGTAGGTGGTGGGAATACAGAGAGTTGATGTGGAAGGTAATATCTTAAACTATAATGCTACAGTTCCACTCTAAACACACTGAGGTGTTGTTCACATACGAAGCAATCTTCCAGCTTAGGATCACAGCGGGGACCGTGCTGAGATCAGAGAATCAGAACAGTCTGTGGAGGGGATCAAGCTCCATTTCCACAGCTGTAGCCATCCATCAGGCGCCGTGAGGAACGCGCGCCCTGGGAGTGAATCATATTTATTGCTGTTCTGTTCAGCATTATGTCACTAAGGGGAATTGCAAAATCACCCAGTTCCAAGCAGAATAGAAAATCTGTCCAAGTTGTGCAAATGTTATTTAAAATCCTAGCCATCAGCCATGAGAAAAGTCTCTGCAGTCACATCAAAGAAGAGAATAGTTTTCAAAGATGGTTTTTATTACTAAGTTGTTACTGCAAACATGCTTCCACCCAGAGAAAAAACAACAACAATTTCCTGAAAATCGGCGCCGTGGACTCACATCCCCAGAATACTTATAATTACTGTTGGCGGTCCACTTATCAGCATTTCAACACACATCCTGAGAAGGAAGGACCAGCTCACCAGCAGAGAATGTACCAAGAGTTAGAGGAGCTGCTACCTTTGCTTAATGTAATTAAAAATCTCATTGAATAAAGAAAATTGCCTGACAGCTTGTACCTTTTTAAAGAAAGGATTGAATAAAATTTAGAATTTATTAATGCAATTACATCACTTGTAATACTTTAAACATTGGTCTACTACATACAAATTAAAACTTTGTGTATGATAAATAACAGGTAATTTTATTTTCCTCACCAAAATATTTAGGTTAAATAAAAAACTAATATTTACACTGCTTTTTTTTCCACATTCAATCATTGCCTATAGTTTCAAAACATATGAAATTCATTTTTTTAATTTTTAAAAATTAAAATATTTATTCTGTGGAGGTACAGTTGATTTACAATGTTGCATTAATATCTACTGTACAGCAAAGTGATTCAGTTATATAATATATACACTTTTTTCATATTCTTTTCCGTTATGGTTTATCATAGGATATTGAATATAGTTTTCTATGCTATACAGTAGGACCTTGTTCTTTATCCATTCTACATAGAATTGAAATTCAATTTATTTCAGATTGTCCACCACTATCATCTTGATAATGAGAGCTTATTTAAAAAATGTGTCCATAATGAGTTTGCTGACACATGCAGTATGAAGTTAGAGTGAAAAGTTGGGGCAATCTGTGCATCTACTGCTACTATTGCTAATTCACTCTGGTTTTCCTTGGCTAATACTTTCCATGTTACGCTTGAGAGTTGGTAGCGGGCTGAAATCCTTTCCACCAGTCTTGTAAATCATTCATTTTGGATTCAAATAATAATGACCATCTCTCTACTTTAGATATCCTACATATTTAATTAAATTTATTTATTTACATTTTTATTGGTGTATAGTTGATTTACAATGTTGTGTTAGTTTAAGGTATACAGCAAAGTGAATCAGTTATATATCCAGTACATATATCCACTCCTTTTTTCTTTTTTTTGATTCTTTCCCATATAGGCCATTACAGAGTATTGAATAGAGTTCCCTGTGATATACAACAGGTCCTTATTAATCTATTTTATATATAGTAGTGTGTATATGTCAGTCCCAATCTCCCAATTTATCTCTCCTCCCTCCCTCCCCTTGGTAACCTTAAGTTTGTTTTCTACATCCGTGACTCTACTTCTGTTTTGTAAATAAGTTCATTTGTACCCTTATCTTTAGATCCACATATAAGCAATATCATATAGTATTTGTCTTCTGTGTCTGACTTATTTCACTCAGTATGACAATCTCTAGGTCCATCTTTGTTGCTGCAAATGGCATTACCTTGTTCCCTTTTTATGGCTGAGTAATATTTCACTGTATATATGTACCACATCTTCTTTATCCATTTAGGTTGTCCTGGCTATTGTAAACAGTGCTTCAATGAACATTGGGGTGCGTCTTTTTGAATTATGGTTTTTGCTGGGTCTATGCCCAGGAGTGGGATTGCTTCATTATATGGTAGTTCTATTTTTAGTTTTTTAAGGAACCTCCATACTGTTCTCCATAGTGACCTTACCAATTTACATTCCCACCAACAGTGCAGGAGGGTTCCCTTTCCTCTACATCCTCTCCAGCATTTATTGTTTGTAGATTTTTGATGATGACCATTCTGACTGATGTGAGGTGATAACCTCACTGTAGTTGTGATTTGCATGTCTCTAATAGTTAGTGTTGCTGAGCATATTTTCACGTGCTTTTTGGCCATCCGTATGTGTTCCTTGGAGAAATGTCTATTTAGATCTTCCGCTGATTTTTTAATTTTTTAATTTTTTTTAATATTGAGCTGCATCAGCTGTTTGTGTATTTTGGAGATTAATTCCTCATCAGTAGCTTCATTTGCAAATATTTTCTCCCATCCTGAGGGTTCTCTTTTTGTTTTGTTTATGGTTTTAAGTTTAATTAGATCCCATTTGTTTATTAATTTTTAAAATTTTCATTACTCTAGGAGACAGATCACAAAGGTCTTGCTGCTAATCAATGAATTTGGTAAAGTTGCAGGATACAAAATTAATACACAGAAATCTCTTGCAATCCTATACACTAACAACGAAAGATCAGAAAGAGAAATTAAGGAAACAATCCCATTTGCCATTGCAAAAAAAGAATAAAATACCTAGGAATAAACCTACCTAAGGAAGCAAAAGACCTGTACTCAGAAAAGTATAAGACACTGATGAAAGAAATCAAAGATGACACAAACAGATGGAAACTGTGAAAATGACTATACTATCCAAAGCAATCTACAGATTCAATGCAATCCCTATCAAATCACCAATGGCATTTTTTTTTTTTTACAGAACTAGAACAAAAAACCCTAAAATTTGTATGGAGACACAAAAGACCCTGAATAGCCAAAGCAATCTTGAGAAAAAAACGTGGAGCTGGAGGAATCAGACTACCTGACTTCAGACTATACTACAAAGCTACAGCAATCAAGACAATATGGAACTGACACAAAAACAGAAATATAGATCAATGGAACAGAATAGAAAGCCCAGAGATAAACCCATGCACATATGGCCACCTTATCTTTGACAAATGAAGCAAGGATATACAATGGAGAAAAGACAGTGTCTTCAATAAGTGGTGCTGGGAAAACTGGACAGCTACATGTAAAAGAATGAAATTAGAACACTCCCTAACACCATACACAAAAATAAACTCAAAATGGATTAAAGACCTAAATGTAAGGCTGGACACTATAAAACTCTTAGAGGAAAACATAGGCAGAACACTCTACGACATGGATATCCTACATATGGTAAATGGTATAACTTTCTGAGATGATGGGAATGGGATACCAAGGAAATGAGTGACTTGTGTCTTCATTAGGGGAATTAGTAAAACTGCACCCTATGCTCTGAGCACCCACTCTGTGCCAGGAACTTTGGATTTATTATCATGCCCATCACAACTTTATGAGGAAGATTTATCAGCTGGGGAAACTGAGAGTCAAGACGGTAAAGAAACTTGCCCAAAATCTCACTCCTAAGAGGGCCCAGAGATATTACTTTAAGATATCCCTGTGCTGCTACTGTTTAGCATAGAATGGAGCTACTGGTTAAGGTGATAGGAAATAACTAAGAGGATAAAGAGTTGAAAGGAAATAATAAAACTGTTTACACATGATATGAATATCTATGTGGATAATGCAACGGGATCAACCATTAGAACTAATACGAGAACTTGGCAAGATCTTGTTGGATATGAGATCACACACACACACAGAAATCAGTAGTATTTCTTACATCAGTCATATTCCATTGGAAATTTCAGTACAGGATTTCCCTGGTGTTCCACTGGTTAAGACTCCACTCTCCCAGTGCGGGGGGGCATGGGTTTGATCCCTGGTTGGGAGAACTAAGATCTCACATGCTGCATGGCATGGCCAAAAAAAAAAAATATTCAGTACAAATAAGATACCATTGACAGTGTCAACAAATATCTAGATGTTGGCATATCTAAAAATATATTCAGGGCTTCCTTAGTGGCGCAGTGGTTAAGAATCTGCCTGCCAATGCAGGGGACAGGGATTTAAGCCCTGGTCTGGGAGGATCCCACATGCTGCAGAGCAACTAATCCTGTGCGTCACAACTACCGAGCCTGTGGTCTGCATCTACTGAGCCTGTGCGCCTAGAGCCCATGCTCCGCAATAAGCGAAGCCACTGCAATAAGAAGCCTGTGCACTGAAATGAAGAGTAGCCCCCGCTCTCCGCAACTAGAGAAAGCCCGAGTGCAGCAATGAAGACCCAATGCAGCCAATAAATTTAAAAAATAAATAAATAAAATATATTCAATCTTTCTGGAAAAAAGATAAATTCTGAGAATCAGAGGACCATCTATGGAGATGTAGTCCATGTTCTTGATGGGAAAATTTAATACTGTTAAATTTCTCTCAGTTAATTTGTAATGTCAATGCAACAGCAATAAAAATTCCAGTTGAGGAATTCAATAATCTATAAATATGAATGATTTAAACTGATATAAACCATCAAACTATAAGGAAGAAAAATGGTCCACAAAAAAGTAAGCAAACTCTAAAAAAGGGCAGAGAATGGGAGGGGTATGCCCATTAGATAGATATTAGGACAATTTCAAAGCCTTAATAATAAAGGCAACATGGAATGGGCTCAGGGAAAAATGGATAGACTAGTAGAACCGAGAGGAAAGCTCTTAGAGAGATCTAAGTATATGTGGGAACTTAATAAAAAAAAAGGAGGGGGGGGAAGGATGGGATGTTTAATAGAAGATTTGGGAAAACTGTCTTATTACACAGAGAAAAAAGAAAACTGGATCCCACATAACGTCGCATACAAAGGTAAACTCCGGACGAATTAAATACACAGAATTTAAAGGTAA
This sequence comes from Hippopotamus amphibius kiboko, assembly GCF_030028045.1. NCBI lineage: Eukaryota > Metazoa > Chordata > Mammalia > Artiodactyla > Hippopotamidae > Hippopotamus > Hippopotamus amphibius. Next base: position 137,601,747 of record NC_080187.1, read on the forward strand.
ACAACGAAGTTAACAGAAGTTGATGTTGGAGAGTATCTCTGTGATTTAGGGTTAGAAAAAGATCTTCTGGACAAAACTTCCCATCGCAAGATACAGTGTATCATATCAAAATAAAGGACATCATTTTAAACAATAGAAAACAGGACAGAGGGATATATTTGCAATGCTTAAGATATGACAAGGGACTAATATCTACTATCTAAAAAGTTCAAGGAATTCTTAAAAAAGAAGAAAAATATAGATATTTTCATAGAAAAATGGGCAAAGATTTCAAAGGAGCAATTTATAGAAGTGGAAACCAAACGTTTACTATGAAAAGATGTTTTAATCATTAGTAATAAGAGGAACACAAACCAGAACAAGAAAGAGCTGGCAGGCTGTACTTATTAGGGGCACTCTTAGGCAGGTGGATTATGTCACCTGTTAGCAGGAATGCGGGGACAGAGGGACTCATCACTGCTGGTGGGAGTGTCAACCTGCCCAGCCACTCTGATCCACCTGGCAGTCTTAACCAAACTAAGGATGTGCATACCATATTTATATGTCAAAAAATGATCACACAAGTCCACTAGGAGACACAGACAAGGCGTTCATTGTGGCATTACTGGTGGTGGTGGAGAGTTGGAGGAGACTGTGGTGTCCTCATGGGGGCATGAATGGTACAAAGTGGTACATGCATCATGGAGGACTATATAGCAGCCAGAAGAAACTGACTAGGTGTCAAAACAGCCCCATGGATGGGTCAACTTAGATCTGCATGAAATAAAAAAGGAATTGAACCCTGTAGCATAATATCTATGTATGTGAGAGTTTACATTTTACATAGGGTTCCCAGATTGAGCCAAAAACAAAACGACAAAAACCCCACATCGAATGTCCAGTTAAATCTGACTTTCAGATAAACAATGTAAACTTACACTAAAAATTATTACTTATACTAAAAGTTATGTATTCCTGATCTGAACCTCAAACTGAACTGGATGTTCTGTGTTTTATCTGGTAGTACTAACTTTACAAGAAAAATACTTATAAAAAATTCACATAAAAGGCATTAGAATGGTTGTTAAATGTGGCAGGTGTGTGCGTGCAAGTGTGTTAAGTAGGGAAAGGGATAAAATAGGGAAAAACCAAACAAGAGAGGGCTTTGCATTAACCCAGGATGATTGTACATCTTAACTGAGGAGTGTGATTAATTCAACCCCTACATCTGAGGTTCAGTTTAAAACAAAAAGTAGCGTAGAAATCCAGTCGCCATCTTTCTAGTTACAGGCTCATATCTTTGAGGCCAGATGGAGATGAGAAGGGGCCTTGACCCAGAGAAGTAGGAAACCAACTACTTTGGAAAGGAGACGCTTATCAATTTAATTTCTGAGACAAGGAAGGTCCTATAAAAGCAATCAATCAACCAAAGAGCATTTAGAATTTAAAAGAGCCAGGGGGACTGGCCATAGGAAATGAGAGGTCCCCAACCTCCGGTTGCTCAGAGCAGGACGTGGGAGCCTGAATTTCTGACAGCGCCCCAGCTGATTCTGGCCTATAGCCAGGACAAGCCTTCCAAACCAGGAGGGAGAAGATAATTGATGACTGACAACAATAACTAGAATTATTTTATCATCTCTTAATTAGGGAGTCAATAAAACGAGGTATACATTGTTTTTGCTGATGGCTCTTATACACCTATCAAACCAGAAACAAATTTAGAAAAAAAGTCAAAGAGAGTACATGGGCACAACACCTAAATAAAAAACATTACTTTGATGGGATTTATGATGAGGCTCTACTAAAAATAAATCACTGTTGCTGGCTTAATAATGGGAAGATGTAGACTTGGGTCTTGTTCTAGGATCTGTTTCTCTATTTTCACTTTAATAACACTAACACAAAGACTGTTTCTTCCCGTAGGAATGAGGCACAAGTGGTATTAATAGCATCACCACTGTATTTGCTAATGCAGGGCCATCAGGCACTATGTGACCAAAACGTGACCAGTGTGTAATTCCCAAGTGCTGATTGTAATGAAGCATCACTTGGTAAATCTGTAAATCACTCACGAGATTCAGGACGAGATATGGTTAGCTTTATTAAAATCTTCTTTAAATGGGGTTTCTCTTCTTATTGTTTTTGGAATGGGAAAAGAAAATATCTTAAATGTATATTTACTACTTGTTGCGAATTGTTATGTGTAGACAGGACGCCCAAACTGCCTCTGTTTCTGCAGCTAATTTGACACTGGCTGGTCACTTTGAATCTGTCTGTTTCTACTGTTTTGTGCCTTGATCCTTCTGTCTGGACTACTTCAAAATCTGCATACGTATGTTGCCTTGATGTTACAAAACACAAGCACGAGCACTCAGATCTTGCAGGTCACTTAGAAAGGCGCAACTAGTTCATGTTGGGTAGTCATGTATTAGCAAACAGAAAATGCAAGCAAAAAATTGTCGTGCAGAGCTGGTGGATCCCTGAAATGTCTGTGGACCCCAGTTTGAGAAACACTGGCTGGAAAATGAAACCATGTGTACCCTTAGGGAAGACACAGATGAAGCGACCTCTTTTTCGTTTCTCCAAATTCCTGAGAGAATATCAAACAGTGAAGATTCTGAAAGGAAGGGAGCAGCAGGGGCCTGGGTTAGGGCTTTAGGAATGAGGGTACCAGCCTGGAATGGTTAAGAGAAGAGGCAATATGGTTCCCCTCAGCCCACTGTACGGTTCCCGGCTAAGGGGAACCCTATTTCCAGTTCTTGCCCTGAAGACAAAGGGAGGGGAGACATGTTGACAACAGCTACGTTAGGGGTAACTGTTTGGAAAGACCCAGGGCAGCAATTCAGAGTTCAAGTGCAGCCAACCCAGTGCCCTAAGGCAGAGGTTCTCAACCTGGCTTCCCATCAGCATCACCAGGGGAGCCCTTTAAAGAAGCTGACGCAGGGGTCCCTCACTGGAGGTTTGAATTAATTGCTCGGGTTGGGCATCTGTCTTTGTAAACGATCCCTGGGGGATTCTAATGTGGAGCCAAGGTGGCCCACCAGTGTTTGAAGGGATGCTTTCTCTGTGGTATAATTACATTTAAGGCCACCTGTATTCATTTCTTTAATGGGGGGAAGGGAACCAACCCCTACTGAATGGACTGTGCTCAGTATTTAAATAATAATAATAAATAGTAATAGCAGTTAGTGTTTCTTGAACGCTTGTTATGTGCCAGGTGTTATGTGAACCACTTGATATCCATTTAGCCTTTGCAACATCTCTGTGAAACGGATGTTTTTATCTCCATTTTACAAATGCAGACTCAGCGAGCCCAAGGAATTTGCCTTAAATCACTCAAGAACAAATATATACATGAAAGTAATCACATGCCCAAGGTCATACAGGAAGGAGGATAGGATCAGAACCATGGCCTTTAAGCTCTTCTGCTGCCGCAATTAATTGTTATCTAAATGAACCTATTTAACGAATATTTATGGACTGTGTGCCTGACCCTATGGTAGATGCCGGGGATGTGAGGATGAGCGAGGCAAAATGTCTGCCCTCCAGTCTTCTCAGAAAGACAGCTAATGCGAAAACAAGGTGACCAATGCTATGAGGGTGACCAAAGGCCCCTGTTTGCCAGGGGTTCTTTGGTTTTAGCACCAAAATCCTGAATTCTGGGCAACTCTTCCATCCTGGACAGTTGACCGCCCTGGCTGTCATGGAGTACTGTATGTGGGCTGGGGCTCGCATGGGATGGTGGGGGGTCATAGAGAAGAGATCAGGAAAAACTTCACAAAGGAGGCTTATATATTTCTATAGAATGATTTGGAGTTCTTTAGGTCAAAAAATGGAGGGGAGAGGGATAGGGAAGAGTGTTCCTGGTGGAAGAACCAGGAAATAGCTCAGGCTAAGGCTTGCAGTGGAGAGAGAGCAAGTAGTTTAGTAGAGTTAGAGTTTGCGGTGCATGGGGGTGGGGGTCGATCAAGCTAGGGATGGAGAAGTTGGGACCAATACTAAGGAATTGGGACTCCAGAGGCAAAGAGTTCACCTTAAGAGTTTTCAGCAAGGGAGAATTATGCTTGATTTTGCATTTGAAAAGATGGGGCTGGTTATGAGAGTGGGTTGGGGGTTCACTTGAGGAGGAGGGGTCTGCAGTCTAAGAGAACATTTGGAAGACTGTTATAACACAGGTGAGACCTGAGGACAGGAAAGAATGATGACACCACCATCAACAGCATCTAATGCCTGTTGAGGACTTGATACGTACCAGGCACTGTGCTAAGCCCTTCACACGCATAATCTCATTTAATCCTAACAATGAACTCTTCAGTCAGCTGCTATTTTTATGCCTCTATAACAGATAAGGAGATTCAGACTTAGCTGAAATTAATTTAGTTAAAAAAGTCGCCCAGGGTAAATGTCAGAGCCAAGATTCAAGCTCTGTGTTCTCACTTTATATACGCTTAACCACACATTACTTGATGGACACGAAGGCAGTGCATATTTGTTCCTTCAGTGGAGCAAACATTTATGGAGCACTGACTACGTGCCGGGCACATTTCTGGCTGATGAGGATATAGCAGTGGACAAAACCTACAAAATTCCTGACTTATTGGATGTTACATTTGTGTGTGTGTGTAGGTGTGTGTTTGGGAGACGGATAAGCAAATGAACCAGTCAGTAAAATTTCCTTGTGGATGGCTTTGGACTACATTTTGAGGGAGAAGAGAGGATTTGGGGATGTGGAGTGAGGAGTGGGGGGGAGGAGTGTAGGGACCTCTGGGTTTCTGGGTCCGTCAACTGCTGTGCAGTGTCAGCAGACATGGAGCTCGGGAGGCAGGACAAGTCTGGGGGGAGGACAAGAGTCCAGTTTTGGACATGTTGGGTTGAAGTTTCCTGGAGTCAAAAGCTCTGAAGGATGGTCATGGTGCAAGTTGAGAAAGTCATTTAAAGCTGGGGCCATAAAAAAAAAAAAAAAAAAGCTGGGGCCATGGTTGAGGAGCCAGGGGGAAGGCGCAGAATGAGAAGGGGTCTCAGATAGAAACCTTGTAGACTGAGCTAAGGGCAGAGGAGCCAAGGGCAGAGGAGAAGGAGACAAAAGTCAGAGGGATAGTGGAAAACCCAGAGAGAAAGAGGCCCTTGCCCTCCAGGGAGCAGAGAGCTCCAAAGCAGGAAGCCCCAGCATCACCAAATGCCATTTAGAGGCCCAGGGAAGGAAGAGCTAGAGATGTTGGGGGCCAGGACAGAGACACACAAAGCTGAGGGGATTTTTTTGAAAGCGATGGGAGACCAGAATGGAAAGCATCCAGTATAGGATTGAAGGCACAGGAAGAAGTGGAGCTAATTCGTGGAGCAATGCCTTAGAGGAGGTGGAGGAGACAGGCTCCAGAGGAAAGGCAGAGCGGACGGTCTTGCCTGGGAGGGCATATCCCAGGGACCAGAGGGGAGCAAGGAAAGATGGGTGGGTTGCAGAGCCGCGCCTCTTGGGAAGCAGGTGGCCAGGTCGTCTGTGAGATGGAAGGGTCCAGAGTGGGGCTAGGAAGCATCCGCAGAGAGGCAGAGGTTTAAAATTCACACAGTGGGGGCTGGGAGAGGTACCACCCGGGACCGCTTCAAAGTTTATCTTTCCCGTGCCCCATCCCTCCAAGAGCTCTGCCTGGGAATTCAAACATGCATGTGTGCAAACGTGAACCTTAATTCTGGCCTTCACTGAGAGGCTGATGATGCCCGTTGCGGCATCACCGTGGGACAGGCATGCAGGGGGTGTCCCCAGACGTGAGGGAGAGCCTGAGATGCAGAGACAACAGCTGGTGTGTTTTCACCAAGCGGACTGGCGCCTGCCTCACATTCGCTGCTTGTTTTACAAACAACCACCAGGAGGGTGAGCTGCCGCCGCCCCCTCCCCCCCACCTCCGTGCCCCGCCCCCTTAGCGTTTCTGGGGAAAGAAGTCTGTAGCCTGTTTAATTCTGCCCAGCTGGTCTTCGCCTCTCAAAATCTTCATTCTGAGAAGAAAACGTGTGACCGTGACTTTGATGTGTACAAGACAAATCACTGAACGGCAGAACGAGCTGTGGACAGTCTGCCCTCGGCTCAGAGCCTGGGGCTGTCCCCACACACGCACCTCCGGACTCTGTGTCTTATCGAAATCCCAGAAAAAGTTTCTCTGTGGGTGGCACTTCTTCCGCAGCGTGATTGGCTGGGAGGGCTCCATCAGCCAATGGTATGTCATCACTGGTTGTTTTGCGGGCTCTCCTAGGGGACACTTGAGAAACTTTGATAGAAATATTTCTCTTTGGCAACAGCCCGCTGTTTCCACAGTACTAACCAGATGTAAAGTTGGCCAGCAAAGGAGAGGCCTGCCCCGGGGGAGGAAAGGCCCTCACACACTCACATCCAGCCTTGGGAAGTTAAATAACCTTAGGCCTCTGCTTCCTCATCTCTGAAATGGAACAACAACACAAGCTGTAATTACCACGTGTTGTGAGAATGAGTGTTAAAGGACTTTGCACAATTCTGACTTCTTTTATAAAGAGTAATTGTAAAGTCCTTAAGAGCAGGGGTCCCCAACCCCCAGGCTGCAGACCAGCACCGGTCAGCCCAGCAGGAGGTGAGCAGCGGGCCAGCAAGTAAAGCTTCCTCTGCCACTCCCCTCACTCCCCATCACGCGCATTGCCCCCCGAACCATCCCCATTCCTAGCCCCCCACCTCCCTCCGTGGAAAAATTGTCTTCCACGAGACTGCTCCCTGGTGCCAAAAAGGTTGGGAACCGCTGCTTTACAGGATATATTTTAGAAACAAATGAAGTAAGAAACAAAGCAGAACTTAAAGGCAGTGATGTTAATTTCGCATGGGTCTAATAGACTATTGCTTATCATTCTTAAAGATCGACTAACTTAATAGTCCTCTCACCTGATATTCACAGAATATGTATAGACAGAATATAAAATATATATTTTAAAATGCTTCAGTTTTTAAAAAATTAATTACTTAATTGGCTGTGTTGGGTCTTCGTTGATGCACATGGGCTTTCTCTAGTTGTGGTGCATGGGCTCCTCATTGCGGTGGCTTCTCTTGTTGTGGAGCATGGGCTCTAGGCGCTCCAGCTTCAGTAGTTGCAGCACATGGGCTCAGTAGCTGTGGCACACGGGCTTAGTTGCTCGAAGGCATGTGGGATCTTCCTGGAGAAGGGATCCAATGCGTGTCCCCTGCATTGACAGGTGGATTCTTAACCACTGTGCCACCTAGAAAGTCTGAATATATATATTTTTATTGAAGTATAGCTGATTTACAATGTGTTAGTTTCAGGTGTACAACAAAACTATATATATATATATATATATATATATATATATTCTTTTCAGGTTCTTTTCCATTGTAGGTTATTACAAGATATTAAATATAATTCCCTATGCAAACAGTAGGACCTTGTTGCTTATTTAAAATAGAGTAGTGTGTATCTGTTAACCCCAAACTCCTAATTTATCCCTCCCCTCCTTCCCCTTGGTAATCATAAAATAGTTTCTTTCTTTTTTTTTTTCCATAAGACTGTTTTCTATGTCTGTGAGTCTGTTTCTGTTTTGTAAGTTCATTTGTATCATTTTCCTAGATTCCACATATAAGTGATATGTGATATTTGTCTTTCTCTGTCTGATTTACTTCACTCAGTGTGATGATCTCTAGGTCCATTCATGTTGCTGCAAATGACATTATTTCATTCTTTCTTATGGCCGAGTAATATTACAGTGTCTGTGTATCACATCTTTATAAAAAATATTTATTTATTTATTTGGTTTTGCTGGGTCTTAGTTGCAGCAGGTGGGCTCCTTAGTTGTGGCATGCATGTGGGATCTAGTTCCCTGACCAGGGATTGAACTCGGGGCCCCCTGCATTGGGAGCTCAGAGTCTTACCAACTGCACCACCAGGGAAGTACCCCTGTATCACATCTTCTTTGTCCATTCATCTGACAATCTGACAGAACATTTTTAACCTAAGTTTTTTAACAGGTAGTAAACTCACAGGGTTTAATATTTTGAACCTGTGAAGGGGTATAGGGTCACTATTCCCGCCCCCCCCCCCCCCCCCCCATAATTCAAGCTCTCTCTGCAAAGGTAGGGTGACCAACTGGTCCTGGTTTGTGTGGGACTTTCTGGTTTAGCACTGAAAGTCCTTAGCAAACTGGTTGGTCACCCAGTGTCACAGGCAATTGACATTATGAGTCTGTTGTGTGTCCTTCTACAGGTGATTTGACAAGAGCAATCTTACTATTGAAAAATCATCACAGGTGACAAAATAAAGATGCTATAAATGACTAGTGCATAATACTGGGGAAGGAGGAAACTGTAATAACACGGAGGCCCAAATCTTATCGTCTAACAGTTGTTTTTTTAGTATTTCCAGCTCTGAAATTGCTATTCCTCTGCAAAAGAAATCTCCCTGTCTGGCTTGGAAAAAAGAGTCACGTAAATGTTAATAGTCTGTGGCCCTATTTCCGTTAGCCGTGGTTGACCAGAGACTCCATTATCCTTTTGTTTATAATTTATTTTTATGCGGTTAAAAAAAAGCATTTGTGTACTGGGGGTTTGGATTTCGTAAATATGCTTATTTGCCAAGTTATCTTTTAGATTTCCCCGTGTGAATGCAACTGATTTGGGAAAGTCCAGTTTCAGAGAAAGCATAACAACTGCCCTTATCAAGTGTGAACTGAGAAAGACCTCGGGAGGCCTTTTCCAGGCTAAAAATAGACCTAGAACTCGGTGTATTTTAGCTTCAGGACTTTTTACAAACTGTCTGGCAAACCAACACATTATTATTTTATGAATAAGGCACCAGCGTTCCTTTTAAATGTTCTAGCTTCAGGCTATTTTACTTTCGTGCAAAAAAAAAGATGAATTATTTATAAAAATAGGCATGAATATCAGATGATAATACCCTCAGTTCTAGCAGGGAGTAAAATGAGCTGCAGCTGGTGCTGTGAGCTCCCCAGGAGAGCTGAGCGGGAGCAAGCTGAGGGTGGGGCAGGCAGCCTTCGGAGGGGCTGATTGCTGAGATGCAGCGCATTCTCTTAGGGGGATGGTCAAGTCTTTCCCCTCTCAGTCATACTCTCTCTCTTATCCTCCTGCCCTTCCTCCCTCTTTCTTCCTCCCCCCTCCCCTCCCCCCACCCTCCCTCCCTCCTTCCTTCCCTCCCTTCCTCCCTCCTTCCCTCCCTCCCTTCCTCCCTCCTTCCCTCCTTTCCTCCCTCCTTCCCTCCTTTCCTTCCTTACTTCCTCTTTCTTTCCTTCTTTCTTTCCTTTCCTCCCTCCCTCCCTCTCTCCCTCCCTCCCTCCCTCCCTCCTTCCTTCCTTCCATCCTTATTTCCTCTTTCCTTCCCTTCATCTCCCTTTGGCAAACTTCAGAAAGCAGAGTGGTACAGAGATCCTTTCTAAACTCAAGTGTGGGCAGAAGCTGGTTTTATGGAACTATTTGTATTCAAGTTATTTACCCTCTTTAAGCCTCAGTTTCTTCATCTGTGAGTGGAGGTGATACTTGTATTTTCTCCCTAGGTCTGTGTTGAGGAGTAAATGGGACAAATATGGCAAGTGCCCCATGCTGAGTAGACAGTAAACATTAGCTGTTATTGGAGCCTGCCCACTGGGTAGCACGCAGGGTAGGACGTGCATGGGGGCAGAGGTCACAGTACTTGAACACGGAGAGGTTGGGTAAGGTGACCCGCTCTTCCTGGTTTGTCCAGGACCAGCCTGGTTTATTTATTTTATTTTATTTTTTTTCTTTAAGAACTTTTGCTGAGCTACAACTGACAAACAATAAACTGCATATATTTAAAGTGTACAATTTGATTTTTTTTTCTTATTAGTAATGTATATATGGCAATCCCCAGCCTGGTTTATTTTTAAAAATTTTCATTTTATTTTAGAATTCTTTTTTACTGAGGTAACATTAGTTTATAACATGGTTCACGCATACAACATTACATTATATTTCTGCATCATACCCTACAGTGAGCTCACCACCAAAAATTTAGTTTCCATCCATCGCTATATAGTTGCTTGTTTTAAAATAGAAAGTCCTGCATGCTGGGAACCCCCAGATCAGACATGCCGGAGGATGGTCACCTTCCTGGGTCAGGTTGGGCTGAATTTTTCTGCTTTTAGTCTTGCCCCCTTCTCATCCGGAGGCTGTGTCACCATCAGAGCCAGAGCTCCAGCATACGTGCAGTTGCCTGTTCTCTGGATTGCGAGGACACTGACCCACCCGGCACACAGAAAGGGGAGGAGACAGTCAGCTTACCCGCCTGGAACCAGCTCTGTCTGGCTCCGTGTACCCTACCTGGCCTCTTGGTCACAGTATTGTCACAGAATGACTGTGAAGCCTGGCCTTCGCCCTCCTCCCTGCCACCTGTCCCCTGCTCAGTGGGGTTACTCCAAGCCTCCCAGCTGACCCAGGGAAAATGGGAGGAAACCATGCAAACACTTAAAAAATGAAAGAAATACAATTCCTTTTATTATGTGGATGGCAAAAAATGTGTATACAGGGGCCCATTTTAGAATTTGACCTGAACACGGCATTTCACTGGTATTCCAGGAATATGTTTTACACCAGTGACCGAGGCCTGTGCCAAAGAAGTTTTGAACGAGTTTCCAGAAGCTTCTCCCTCTAAGCCAGCACTGCTCTTCTAAATGCATTCTGAGATTCACAGCTCCGTGGAGGCTTTAGTAGCCCACAACAGGGCATTTCCCCAGGGGTGAGGGAAACAGACCATAGAGTGTTGCTGTGAGGACTAAAGAAATGCCACTTGTGAGGCTGAGCCTGGTACGCAGCGGGCACTCAACAAATATTAGCGCTGAACTTCTCCAGCAATGATTGTACGGAACACGCAAAACCTATTACCTGCTCTCCCTGACCCTTTCCTCTTGGGTCTGGAAACTTCATTTGCTAGTGATTAGATTACCAGCCAGTAGGTCTTGTCTGCAAATCAGAATGGCTTTCATTAAGGCCAGAGGCCACATGTCATATGCTTCTCCCCTCCCTACGGCGCCCAGCCCATAAAATACCTGTTGCTGTGGTAAGAAGCCCTCCAGAGGACATGCGCTCCGCTCGCTGACACAATGAGGAAGAGATAAAAGACTGGCCGAGTCACTGTGGGGATCCCCCTCCATCCCCGCCAGGTTTCTTGCTGAGTTGCAGCCACTTCTTTGCCATGGGGGCCCTTCAGGAAGATGGTTGGTCACCTGCTTCTCCAAACTGGAGTCGAAACAACTCTCCAAAGCCTATAGGGACTCCTCTCCAGGCCAGCCCTTTCTCCCACAGCCCAAGCAAGTGTGTCCTTCTCAAGTCCCTAAAGTGAGAAACTGCCGTGAGCCTCAGTTTACTCATCTGCAAAATAGGGTTGAAAGGTTAAGTGAGATTATGCATGTAAAGCTCACTGAATACTGGCCATTATTATCTGGAACTTCTTTACCCGCATTAAGTCTGTCTTGAAGAATTGCTTCCACTAAAGAGTGTTGGGTGTGTGGGATGGAGCAGGAACGGAGGGAGCCTACTCTCCAGCCCGCTTTTCCCATTTTCCCTTCACACGCTCTGAAGTCTGACCTCTGGTCACCTTTGTAAACCTTTCCCCCAAAATTATATTAGGAAGAAGGACACTGGGCTTCCCTGGTGGTGCAGTAGTTAGGAATCCACCTGCCCATGCAGGGGAGACGGGCTCGAGCCCTGGTCTGGGAAGATTCCCACATGCCTATGAGCAACTAAGCCCGTGCGCCACAACTATTGAGCCTGCGCTCTAGAGCCCGCAAGCCACAACTACTGAGCCGCAACTGAGAAGCCCGCGCACCGAAACAAAGCGTAGTCCTTGCTCTCTGCAACTACAGAAAGCCCACATGCAGCAACGAAGACCCAATGCAGCCAATATATAAGAGATAAAATAAATAAATAAATTTAGAAAAGGAAAAAAGAAAAACAACTAAAACGCAAAAAAAACCAAACAAACAAAAAACACCAAAATGAAAAAAAGGATATTCACTTCATTATCCATTTTAGGCAACAAAATAGTTCAGATTAAAATATATACTACAGGTTAAAAAATGATACAATTAGTACGTGTTTATTGTAGAGACTAGAAAATTCTGGTAAGGAGAAGAAGAAAATACAAATGCCCCATGACCAACTGCACACTTAGGGAGAGTTGCTGTTAATGTGTTGGTATATTTCCTTCCGATCTTCTTTCTGGAGTGTCTTTCCATTTTAAGTCTCTGTTAGTCCCAGAGAGCAGAGAATGTTGATCTTCTGAAGGGTTAGGTTACTTGCCTGAGACCCATTTACTCAGGGCTGACATCTGTGAAACCAGGAATAGGTGAGAGCTGCCCCATGGTTGTTCCTACCCAGAACTCAAAGGAATCTAGACAGTTAACTAGGTAGCTAGTTTTGTTCCTCAGCTGCTGCCCCTGGGGTGGTCCCAAGCAGGATATTGGAAACTCTCTCCCTTGGGTATTGGTGAGACTTGAAGGTTGGGAAAATAATTTATAGTTAAGTATTTTCAGTTATTTCAGTGTTCCTTCTTCATTGCTCTGATGTCTTAATAGTTAATGTTTGCTGAGCATGTACCATTTCTTTGATGTCGTGTTAAAGCATGTTACAGGTATTAACTCATTTAGTCCTGGAAATACTCTCATGTGATATGTTCCCTTATTATTTGTGTTTTATTGCTGAAATAAATATGGAGGAATAAGAGGTTTAAGCAAGGTCACACAGCTAGAAAATGGTGTACTGGGACTAAATTACTTCTCTTGTGTTTGCTGTATATATATAAGTACCTCTCATTTCTCCATGTATTTATCTATCCTCTCTCTCTCTCTCTCCTCTCTCTCTCTCCTAGTTTGATCTGAATTATTTCTGAAGAATTTTCATCTGAGTATGAAGTGGCCATTTGTCATTTTTAAAAATAAAGAAATTTATGTATGTATGTATGTATTTATTTATTTATTATTTTTGGCTGTGTTGGGTCTTATTTTAATTTAAATTAATTTTATTTTTTTTATTGGAATATAATTGCTTTACACTCTTGTATCAGTTTTTGAGGTACACCAAAGTCAATCAGCTGTATTTATACACATATCCCCATAGTCCCTCCCTCCCTTGACCCCCCCCCCCCCACCCTCCCTGTCCCGGCCCTCTAAATCATCATCCATCCTCAAGTTGAACTCCCTTTGTTATACAGCAACTTCCCGCTAGCTACCAATTTTACAGTTGGTAGTATATATATGTCTGTGCTACTCTGTCACTTCATCCCAGCTTCCCCTTCACCCCCCCGCCCCGTGTTGGGTCTTCATTGCTGCGCCTGGGCTTTTTCTAGTTGTGGTGAGCAGAGGCTACTCTTTGTTGCTGTTCGCAGGCTCTTCATTGCAGTGGCTTCTCTTCTGTGGAGCACGGGCTCTAGGCACGCAGGCTGAGTAGTTGTGGTGCATGGGCATAGTTGCTCTGTGGCATGTGGGATCTTCCCAGACCAGGGATCGAACCCGTGTCCCCCTGCATTGGCCAGAGGATTCTTATCCACTGCGCCACCAGGGAAGTCCCCATTTGTCATTTTTGGCTATCCTATCCTTCTTATTTTGGTGAATTACTCCCTCAATGGTGTGTGAGCCTTGGTGAAGGAGGACCCCACCTCTCATGTGGAGCAGAAGGGGGTGAGATATGCCCTCTTCCCCTTTTTGAACAACCGGGACAATGACATGTGACTTAGGGCAGCCAATCTGATGAACCAGCCCTGGACTTTGAATTTCAAGTGAGTGATGCAATTCAAGGGCAGCTTAGAAGTTCACTCTTCTAGCTGTGGTGAGGGTGGTGGCATCTATGTCCAGTCACAGAGGAGGCAGTGGTGATGGTGGGACCTGCAGAACGTCTGCTGGGCAGTGCCACTGGCTACTAGCTTCCCAACAAGCTCCTTCCTGGGTCTGATTTTGGCTTTGGTTCTAGAAATCCAGCCAGACTCAGTTCCCTGTCTCTTGCCCGTTGGAATGGGAGGGGTAGCCTGCGTAGCATCCGTATCTTCCCTTCCTCTTCTCTAACAGAAACTTCTCTCTCCTTTTATTTTCCTCAGGGTGCTATCCTACCCCTACTTCCAAGGCAGTCCCATCCAATCAGTTCATGACATTCCCCTGATGGGCTACAACTCAAGATGGACCAATCGGACTGAGAGGAGGGTTTCTAGTTCAAGATTAGAAGAAGGGTTTTACTTTCTCACTCGCTGTATATGAACAAGAAGGCTGGTTACCCCAGTTGCCACTGCAGTGACAACTGCAGCGATCACTGCAACCCTCCTCAGGTTGAAGCCAGTGCTGTGGGCAACAGAGCAGAGAGATGGAAAAACCCAGGGTCCCAGACATCATGTAGCTGCTGAATCAACCAGACTTGGAACCTCCCCACCTGGGTCTTCCTTTATATGAGAGAAGAGATTTCTTTTTTGTTTAAGCTCAAGTTGGGTTTGACTGTTTCTCATAATGGAAAATATCCTAATCGATTTGCTTCCTTTTTTGCCCCAAGCAAGATTCTCTAAGCTCAACATCTCTCAAACAATCTTTTGGTCTCAGGTCTCTTTTTGATTTCCAGTCGATGAAGGACCTCAAAGAGCTTTTGTTCTCTGGGTTATACCTATTGATATTTACTGCTAATACTGATTAGAAATTTAAAATAAAAACACCTTAAAATATTAATTTAATTAGAAACAGAATAATAAAGATATTAACATGTTAACATCTATACACTGTTATGAAAATAATTCTATTTTCTAAAAAAATAGAAGAGTGGCATTGTTTTAATCTTTTTTTGGGCAAACCTCTTTCATGTCTGACTTAATGGAAAATAGCTGAAAAAACTCATACAAATGAATCCGTATTCAAAACATAAACATACTCACAGATATAGAAAACAAGCTTATGTTTACCACAGGGGAAAGGGAACTTGCGGAAGGACAAGTTAGGAATATGGGATTAACAGATAAAAACTACTGTACATAAAATAGATCAGCAACAAGGATTTACTCTACAGCACAAGGAATTATACCCAATATCCCATAGTAAACTATAATGGAATATAATCTGCAAAAAAACTGAATCACTATGCTGTACACCTGAAACTAACACAATGTTGTAAATCAACTATAATTCAATAATAAACTTCTATATAAAAAAAAATAGCTGGATTCTCACTTCCAAACTTTTGCATTCCTTCTGCTGCGATTTGTTGTTAAGGTGGAAAAATATGAAGGAAACCCAGCCTCACCCAGATATGCACTGGAAAAGGGAGGAGAATTTTACTAGCCTTTCCAGATAGTATGGATATACTTCTTTAATTTCACACCAAAATTTGCGAGCAATAGTTTCTTAAAGATTAGTTGCACTGTGAAATCTG
The DNA here is from genome assembly GCF_030028045.1 of Hippopotamus amphibius kiboko. Taxonomy (NCBI): domain Eukaryota; kingdom Metazoa; phylum Chordata; class Mammalia; order Artiodactyla; family Hippopotamidae; genus Hippopotamus; species Hippopotamus amphibius. The sequence goes on from NC_080187.1 coordinate 137,617,114, forward strand.
GAAACACATCAATGAACTTTTGTACTCTGTTTCATCAAAATCCATTGGTCTGTCTTGCACTTTGAAGGGATCTTTTACCCAAGCATGATTTTGTAACATTGTATATTGGCCATGCAGAAAAATTGGCTTGCTGATTTAAGCAGATCTTTCAAAATGTGACATATTTCGGTACATAATATCAAAATCGCCACACTTTTTAGTATCACCAGCAAGCTCATCAGAAAAATTGTTGAAGTATTGGCAAGCAGTCCAGTTCACAGCAGAAAGCCTCCTAATTGACAAGTTTTCTTAAATTCAGCTTTGAGCTTGAAGGTTTGAATTTTATCATTGGCTACAATACTGTCAGTTGCCACACTTAAAGTGACAGGCTCATTCTTGTTCATTTTTGAGAAAATGCCTGCCAAAGACCAGCTCTGAAGTTTGTCAGGCACTCTTTTGATTAACAATGGTGTTCCATGAAAAAAAGTAGCTAGTTCAGTTTGTGACTCTAAGAATCAACACGTGTTTTTTCTCCAGACAGTCATCAGGGCTCAGTGTGCAGCAGAAGTGATTTACACATACTTCTCATTTCACCACATCTAACAGTAAAATGTTCTGTTCTCAAGGGTCAAGATTTAATCATTTCATGGCTCTATCAAGGACACTATAAAATGAAACTTGCTCTTTTTTTTTTTTCTTTCCTGCATGGTCATGAAGAATACAGTTACTATGGGACTTCCCTGGTGGCGCAGTGGTTAAGAATCCACCTGCCAATGCAGGGGACATGGGTTCAAGCCCTGGTTCAGGAAGCTCCCACATGCCATGAAGCAACTAAGCCTTGTGTGCCACAACTACTAAGCCTGCGCTCTAGAGCCCGTGAGCCACAACTACTGAGCCTATGTGCCACAACTACTGAAGCCCATGCATCTAGAGCCCATGCTTTGCAGCAAAAGAAGCCACTACAATGAGAAGCCTGTGCACCTGAACGAAGAATGGTCCCTGTTCGCCGCAACTAGAGAAAGCCTGCATGCAGCAACAAAGACCTAACGCAGCCAATAAATAAATAAATAAATAAATAAATAAAAACAATACAATACAATACAATTACTATGAGCATAGCTTGTCTTGATTCATGCTAAGGCACCATCAGTTTTCATTACGATTACTTTTGCACCATCAGTGAAAAAGACAAATAACATCTTAATGTTATTATGAAATTAGTTTTGACTTTGCAGGTTCCCTGGAAGGGTCTCAGGGACCCCAGGAGTCCCCAGACCACACTTTTAAAACGTCTGCTTTAGTTTACAGTTGATTCTAGAAGCAACCCAGTATGTTTCTGATAAACTCCCTTTTCCTGAAATCAGCCCCAGTCGGTTTCTACTGCCTGTCACCAGTGTTCCATGTTAAAATGTCATTGTTTATGGTTGGTTGACTCAAGTGTTTAAGGAACTTTAATTTAGGACAATTTATAAGTAAGTCCTTTGTTGTGATGATTTGCACAGCAAATAATCAGGAAGAAGGAAAGATTCTAAAATTTCACTTTACTAAAATAATCTAACATTTATGTACATTCTTGACATTGAGTCAAGGTTAAACAATCAAGGACTTCCTAGGTGGCGCAGTGGGTAAGAATCCGCCTGCCAATGCAGGGGACACAGGTTCGATCCCTGCCCCAGGAAGATACCACATGCCGCGGAGCAACTAAGCCCGTGTGCCACAGCTGTTGAGCCTGTGCTCTAGAGCCCGTGAGCCACAACTATTGAGCCCATGTGCCGCAACTACTGAAGCCCACGCACCTGGAGCCTGTGCTCTGCAACAAGAGAGGCCACCACAATGAGAAGCCTGTGCACCACAATGAAGAGTAGCCCCCGCTCGCCGCAGCTAGAGAAAGCCCGTGTGCAGCAACGAAGACCCAACACAGCCAATAAAATAAACAAATAAATTAATTAAAAAAAAAATCAAGCAAGTCTACCCCAGTCTGTGAATTGCAGCAAAAGAAAGATAAGGGTACTAATGTTTTCTCCCTGCTTAGGCATGCTTCCAGTGACCTTCCTGAGCTAAGTATTATTATCCTCACTTTAGACATTAAAGGCTTGGATTCTGTGGTTAAGTCTTTGGCCAAGGCCACTCGGTGGTCAAACCTCTCATCCTGGCTAGAGGCTCCAAAGCCCAGGACTTCTTTACTCTACCAAGCAGGAATTTCTGATGAGGACAAAAATATAAGCCTGTGATGTCTGAGGTTTATGCTTTAGAGGGCAGTGCTGCAAAATCATGGGTGTCAGCAGTGGTTCTTTAAGAAATTTTTTTTCTAAATTCTATCATGATGATATGATAAAATACTGGGTTTCTACCAATGCAACATTTTTGACAAACCATGAAGTGGTATTTTCGAGTTGGAAGAGACCTAAAGCATGTGATCTGTCCAAATTTCTCACCACTGGGGCATGGTGGGCTATTCAACATGCATTTCCAATAGTACCTCCTGGGTGATGATTTCTGATAACGTGATTATTGGTCATCCCACCAAGTCAACACGTATCACCTTATAAGTGGCAGGCAGCTTCTTAGATGCCACAATAATCCCTGCTTCCTGATATTCACACCCTTATATACTCCCCTCCCCTTGTGATGAGATCTGTAACTTGCTTCTGACCAACAGAATATAGCAAAACTGTTGGGATGTCACTTCTGTGGTTAGGCTTCCTAAGACAGTGACATCTATCTTGCTAACAGAGTCTCTCTATTGCCTTCTAGACTTGCACATTTTGATGAGGCAAGCTGCCATGTTGGAAAGGCCCACATGATAAGGAATGGTAGGCAGCCTCTGGCCAACAGCCAGTGGGGAACTGAGGCTTTCAGTCCAATAACCCATGAAGAGCTGAATCTGGCCAACAACCACTGTTTGAGTTTGGAAGCAGATCCTTCCCCACTTGAAACTTCAGATGAGACCCCAGCCCCAGCTGACACCTTGACTGCACCTTTGTGAGAGACACTGAAGCAGAGGACCCTGCTAAGCTATGCTCAGATTCCTAAACCAGAGAAACTCTGATAGAAACTCTGATATATGTGTGTGTTTTAAGCTCTGAAGTTTGGGGATAATTTGTTAGGCAGCAATAGCTAACTAATACACTGTACTATCTTTTATTTATCTGTTGCTTTTTTTAGTAGGACCAGTAGTGAGCTAAGGTCACTGAGTACTTGTCCTTTGTGTGTACCTGTTTATCTGTCCCTGGAGAGCTTCCTGCCAGGATCCATCCTCATGTTAAAAGGTGGAAGCTGAGGCCTGCAGTATAGTTCCTAGTGATCCAGGAAAGCCCTCTGTGCCCTGCATCAATTCCCACCTTTGGGCCTCATGCTAGAACATCCCTAACTGTCTTTCTCCACTTAAGTATCACTTAAGAAACTGGAGGCAGCAAGCCAATTACTCCCTGGGATCTGAAACTTCCCCCTGGGAGGAAGACTATCCCACAGCAAAGGTATGAATGCAGAAAAGCACACCCTAATCCAGTTCATGGCAGAGGTGCCAAATGTCTGCAGAATCGAAGCATGAGATAAGAACCTCCTTTAGAAAAAAGAAGTTAATTGGGAAGATGCTGAACTACGCAGCACTGCAGAGGGCATCAGGCAGCCCACTTCGTTCATTCTGGAGGCTTCAGTTTCCGCATCTGTAGAATGCATGTTTACCCCCAGTGCCACGGTTTTTGATTCTTAGTCTGACACAATTCGGGCTGCTGTGAGCTGGCTCTCTGGCTCCTATATAAACTATTAAAGGAGGGTGACGGAAATACCTGTCTCCTAAGGGGGCTGTAGGATTAAATGAAAGAGAGAAAATGTGACAGTGCAGCACAGCGCCTGGCTACTGTTACTTCTCCGAGGGGGTCGCAGGGCCCGGGGGCACCGGGGCGGCCGCGAGCGCAGCGTCGCCCGCACCGGGCCTGGTGGCCTGCCCCGCCCACATGGGGCCGCGGCCCGTCGAATGACTCGGTGCAACGTGTTGGTGGCGGCAGCCGCGGCGGCGGGCGGCGCGGACTCTTCCGGGCGCCGCAGCTTCCTGCCAAGCACCGCGCAGCCGCCCGGCTCCGCCGCGCGAACGCCCGGGGCAGGCCTCGGCGTCGGTGCGGGACCCGGGACGCCGCCGCGCGCGCCCAGCCCGGCCCCGCGCCGCCCGCCCGCACCATGCGCGCCGCGCCGCCTCCCGCGCTGCTCCTGCAACCGCCACTGCTGCTCGCGCTCCTGGCCGCGCCCGCCGCCGGCGCCCGCACAGCCGAGCCCGCCGCCCCGCCGCCGCCCGGCCCGGGGCCCGGCAACGCCACCGGGATGCGCTCCGGGGAGGCGGCGGGCGGCGGCGGCGGCAGTTCCAACAGCAGCGGCGACGCCCTGGTGACCCGCATCTCCAGCCTGCTCCACGACCTGCCCACCCTGAAGGCGGCCGTGATCGTGGCGTGCGCCTTCACCGCCTTCCTCATCGCCTGCCTGCTGCTGCGCGTCTTCAGGTGGGTCCGCCGCCCCTTTGCAGCCCCCGCGGGCCACCCTGTACCGCCACCCTGCTGTCACCGCGCGCCCGCCGCACCCGCGCGCACGGCTGCTCCGGCCCGGCGCCTGGGTGCGCTGCTGCTAGCCTGGGACTCCTGGCCTTGCCCTGCGGGGGTGCGCTCGGCTGGTTTTCCTTGCTACATACTTTAGGAATAGTCTCCCCTTTGAATTCCTTTTAACTCTCCACTAATGCTTAACGTTGACAGGAGCACTCCGAATTCAGACCACCTTCCAGGGAATTTATTCTTATACCCATTTCACAGATGAGGAAAATTTTTCCGGAGAGGAAAGGTGGCTTATACAAGTAAACTCAGTGGTGGAAGTTAGATTTGAACCTCGATCCACCTGACTTGAACCTTACCCACCTTGCTACCCCTCCCTCTATTTCCTCTGAGGGCTCCTCCAGCACCACCTGCTTTTTTTCTTTTCATTTGTTCTGCTACCAAAAGAAGCAGTGTCTAGCGTTTGGGGGATGCCCCCTGGAGCTTTGCGCCAGGAATTGGAGCTGGGCCCTAGGATGTCTGGCGACCCTTGGTGGCCTCAGTGACTTTCTGCCTACCTCCCTGACTGAATGCACTGCCGCCATGAAGATTTCTAGGGGCACGAGGGATCTTGGAGAGGCTTTTGCAGGTTGCTCAAGTTCAGGGAGAAAATGGGAAATTAGGAAGGATGGCTGAGGTCTCTGGAGTAGGGAGATGGAGAGGGCTACAGGGGATGCAGGGAGGGATGCATTTCCCCCTAATGCCTGGGAAATTCTGGTTTTGCAGGAAACGAACCAAATGTGTCCTGTTACTCAGGCGGACCTCCGGGAAACCTGGGCATGTGTGTGTCAGTTATTCACAGCCGGATCCCTCCTCTTCCAAGTGTACACAGTGTGCTTGGGTGTTTGATCAGCTGTTGGAGGTTTGGGGCCAGGGGCTTGCGAGCATTTTCAGAGCAGGAGCAGAAGCCAGATCTGGAAAGGCAGGGTTGGGAGCTCTCCCTTGAGGTTTGCTGTTGGTTGCTGTGTGCCTTTGAGTCAAGGTGTTTCTTTGTGGCTCCACAGGATTCAATGGCAATGGTCCTGAGAAAATAGAGAAGGGGGAACAGTGGGCCCACATGCCCCCACCGTCCCCTGCCCTGGCTCCGGCTACATTGTTCTTCACAGTGCTGAGCAGCGGGCATCCAATTGCCCCCCTCTGTGCCCATCTTTCCCACTGCCCTTCATCCTTTGCTTACAAACCTCAGTGGCTCCCTGTAGCCACTACCTGGGTGTGGCATTCGGGACCCTTACAAACTAGCCCCAGTGCACCTGCGGCCATCAGTCAGCCCTTACGGACCTCCTGTCACTTCTCTCCTTACACTCCATGCTGCTGGCTTGTGCTCTTCCGCTCCTGGGCCAGTTCCCGCTGCACAGTTGCCCTGCCTGCACGCAGCCACCAGGGCCCAGCTCCCAGGCTCCTTCCCCTGGGTAGTTCTCCTGGACATCTGAGCTAGGCGGTCATTTCCTTTTCTGCCCTCCCCCAGCCCTAGCTTGTGCATCCTCCGTTCGGCCCTTCTTGCTCCGTGCCTGTGGCTCCCGCACTCAGCAGACAGTCCTGGAGGGTGGACGTGCCCAGTCTCCGTGCCCAAGGATGGCCTGGCCTTCAGTGGACTCACCGTAGTCCCTTCCTGCCTTCCCAGTTGTTCAGTTGTGTTGAACGTTGATGCCTGGAGCAGCTCAAAGCCTGGAGCTTTGAAATATTTCGCTCAAAATAGACCGCCCAGCTCACAAGGTGGTGTACTTTTTAAGAAGTTATGTGTGCTATTTTGCCAGTCTGCTCCTTATTACCCAGGAGTGGGGGAGAAACGCAAGCAGCGTGTGGCCAGATGTGAGGGCGCATGTTTGAGCAGGAGAGCCGGTACTCAGGGCTGGAAAGGATGGGTCCTTGTTGGCCTGTGAGCTGAGTGTTGGAGGAAGGTTCCGTCGTCACAGGAGAGGCCGGTTATGGACGCGACCTGCCTTCTCTTCCCAGGAAGGCCTTCTTGTTGGGCGACTTTCCAGGGGGACAGCTGGCACCCCAGTTCTGATGGGGACGGGAACTTACAGCATTTTACAGCCAGGAAGGGCCTTGATGGTACACAGTCCCCTCATGCTCCTTTGCAGAGGAGAAAGTTGCATCCCAGGGAGTGGAGTAAGTCATCCAGTAGATTCGAGAACACTGCAAGTCTGTGACCTGTGCTGTGACCTTTCCACGGGCCTCTGCAGGCTTGCTTTATCAGGCCTCCTGAAAGCCTGCTGCCCTGGCTGGGCGTCCTCCTTACCTGCTCCCGCTTGCAGCTGCTTAGCATGCAGTCACCACGTCCTGGCCATTCTGCCCCCCAAGCCTCCCCGAGACTGTCTCACCTGGGCCACAACCCACGGGAGCTTCCCTACCTGCCCGCGCTTCTGCCTGACTTGCCTCCCTCCCTTATCTCCGGAGTCACAGCAGTATCCTTCAAGCTGGTGTTCCTGCGGCCAGCCTTGTCCCCTCCCTCGTTCACCCTCCCTCTTCTGGTCTCATCCTTCTTCTGCCCACCCATCCCGCCATGTACAGGCTTCTTAGTGTGGGGGCAAGCTGGCTCTGTGTGTCCGGGGCCCCGCCTCCCTCTCAAGGCCCCCTCTCGGCTTTGCCTGCTGCTCCAGCCCTGCTGGACCTCCAGGCGTTCTCCAGAGGCATCTTGTAGCCTTAGCCCTGCATGTCCCTCTGACCCTCTGCTTGGAGTCTCCTCCACTACCAAGAAGACTGCATGGCCAGCTCATTGCTGTTTGCCTGCCTGTGTGTCATCTCCTCTGAGAAGCCTCCCAGCCAGGACCTCTCAGGGCTCCCGGAGCACACGCGAGTTTTGAATTTTCTACTTGGAGTCAGGCGTGTCACTGAACTTTACCAGGCAGAAGGGTCCCGAGAGCTGGACTGTCCCTTAATCGTTTGGGCCTCCCTGACGCCTGCTGTGGCTCCAGGCACAAGCTGGCATCTAATAAAGATATCGTTAGCAAATGAATGAACCCCTAAGTATTTTGCTCTGCTGATGCTCAAAATGTCCTCTGTGATGAGCTGCATGGCTAATGCTGGGCACCTGTGAGGTAGGGATTTATTTGGATGGTGGCCGCCATTTCTTTAACGATGGATATGGAGAAGGGAGGAAGGTAAGGGAGGAAGAATGTAGTATTTTTTTTTTTTTTTGGCACATGGGCTTAGTTGCTCCACGGCATGCGGGATCTTCCTGGAGCAGGGATCAAACCCATGTCCTCTGCATTGGCAGGCGGATTCTTAACCACTGCGCCACCTAGGAAGCCCAAGAATGTAGTATTATTGCTTATACATGACCCATGGATCTGTTTTCCCTGAAGGAGTGACGTTGCCAGACAACAGAAATAATGTGAATCTAAGGAAACTGTTCAAGTTAGAAGCAAAGAATGTGTATCATGGTGAGAAAGATATATACCTTTAACCAAGCAATTCCGTTTCTAAGGTACACACATTTTCTACTGTGACTTATTCTTTGCTTCTAACTTTACTACTTAGAAGAGGAAGCAAAGATGCATGGGCAATGAAGTCCAGAGCAATTCTGTTTAATAGTGAAAAGGTCTAAGTAACCCAGGTATCTGACAGTTGGGCCTCGGTTAAATAAATTATGGTTTGCAATGGAATACTGTGCAGGTGTGAAAATGATGATGTTGATATAATACTCATTATATATTGTTGAGTGGAACAGGTTATGAAACAGCATGTATAGTATGAGCTTATTAAATAAGCAAATTATATATATATATATGAATGTGCAAAGAAATTTGTGTGTGTGTGTACACATGTAACTGTGGGGAATTCTTTATTATTTATTACATACTTATTTATTATTTATGATATATGTCTATATTGTCTGAATTTCCCTTCAGTGGACATTTATTCATTTTCTTTCTCCCCGTCTGTGCATTCAGCTCCTTGCGGCATCCTTAGATGTGTCTTCCTAGGACCTGTATAAGAGAGTCTGGGGTGGCCCCCTAGGAGTGGGATTCCTGGGTCCCAGGGGTACTTTCACATGATTTCCTTGAGTAGATACCAGTTTACCCTCCCGCTTGCAGTATCTGGGGGTTCTCAGATCCTCCCATCATATCTGACACTTAGTGTTATCTGACTTTCTAATGTTTTCCCATCAGATGGGTATGATTGGGTATCTCATTGCTCACTTTTGCAGATCTCCACCCCTACTGAGGTTGAACGGCTGTCTCCTCCCATACTTACTAATCAATCTGATGTCCCATCAGCAGAATCATTTACAGCTTTTTTCATATATTGGAATCATTAAGGAAAATTCTTTTAAGACTGGAGACGACCTTGGAGGGAAGGAAAGGCAGTTTGGATGCGGAGCACCCTTGAGCCAGGATACCTTCGTGTGTGTGTGTGTGTGTGTGTGTGTGTGTGTGTGAGTGAGTGTGCGCGCGCGCGCGCCTGGCTCACTGTAGGGCCAGCACTCCCCCCACTCCCCCAGGGGGGTCTGGAAGGAAGTCAACAAAGAAGCTGTGTTTAGGAAATAGAAAACTCCTCCAATTTTTGGATGCTGGAAAGCATCTCATGAGGTTGCATGGATTCAGGGATAACACGCATAAGCTAGTTCAGTACCTTCCCCCCCTCCCCCGCCCGCCGTGCTCGCTGAGGTCTGACTTTACCCTTTGAGATCTGAGGAGGGGGGATCTGACTTTATCCTCTGGTGTCTTACGAACAAGGTGGAGACAGGTCAGAAAGTGCTGCCTGAAACCACGACTTTCCTTTCCTCCTGGGGATCCTCTCCATGTCGTGGCGAGTGTCCCAGCTCTACTGCCCAGGCCACATTTCTCCCAGATCTCTGTTGGCTGCGTGCCCAGCCACTGATTTCAAAAGCTCTGTAAAATTGTCTTATCTGAAAGGAGGTTTTGTTTTGGTGCTTCCTGGGGGACGAGGAGGAAGACAAATGCTAGGTGATCTGACATTGCCCAGCTGTCACACTTGGATCAGTGGCAGAGGTGCATGCTGTCGTGTCCTGAAGTCGCTGGGACCGAAGGAGCTTAGTTAATTACTAAGCCAGGTCTTCAAAAAGGAACAGAATGTTCCTGCTTCTCCTGGATTCCCCAGATCTCTTTAAGAGAAAATATAGAAGCTTAATATTTTCAGAATTTGGGGAAAGTGTCCTCAAATGTTTTTAGTTTTTGCTCATTAGTATATTGATATTATTTTAATAAATTGAAGCTTTGGGCAGAGCCCTGGTTAGAAAGTTAAGCCTCTTTTTATGACTTTGAGATTGTGGTGCTTGTATAGCACCAGGAGGTCATTTAAAAAAAAATTTGTTGAAGTATAGTTGATTTACAATGTAGTGTTTAATTTCTCTTGTACAGCAAAGTGATTCAGTTATACATATATATATATATTCTTCTTCATATGCTTTTCCCTTATGGTTTATCATGGGATATTGAATACAATTCCCTGTGCTGTACAGTAGGAACTTGTTGTTTATCAGGAGGTCTTTTTTTTTTTTTTTTGGTCATGTCGCATTAGTTCCCCAACCAGGGATCGAACCTGCGCTCCCTGCAGTGGAAGTGTGGAGTCTTAACCACTGGACCACCAGGGAAATCCTCAGGAGGTCATTTTTGATTGCTTGACCAAGATTTTGAATTGGGGGAGAAGCTATCGTTGTGAAACCTTTTTATCTTCATTCAATTTTTACATTTCAAGTGAATTTTCTTTTTTCTTTGTTTTCCAGTTTCATTGAGATAAAATTGACAGACAGCACTGTTTCGGTCTCAGTGGACAGCATAAGAACTTGATTTACGTATATTGTGAAATGATGAGCAAAGTAAATGTAGATAACATCCATCATCTCACATAGATACCAAAAAAAGGAAAAAAATCACTTTTTTCCTGGTAATGAGAACTTTTGGGGTCTATTCTCTTAGCAGCTTTCCCGTCTGTCACACAGCAGGTTAGCTGTAGTCACATGCCCACTCCACCCCCAGCAAGTTTGTACTTTCGTCCAATTCCCATGGATGCTTAATTTTCTACACCACAGTGAAGTAAGTGTTAAGTAAATCTAACCCAGCAAAAATCCAGGTTAAAAAAAAAAGAGGGTAGAGAGTATGCCCTTGATTTAGTTTTTCACCAAGTTAAAAAAGAAGTCACAGCATGTGGGAAGAATAGGGTCCCTCCAGTGGTTCTTGCCTGGGGCGGATTCTGCCTGTTTTCGGGTCATTTGGCAATTTCTGGGGATGTTTTTGATTGTCATGACTTGGGGAGGGGGATGCTACTGGCATCTTGTGGGTAGAGGCCGGAGATGCTGCTGGATATCCTACAGTACCCAGGACAGAGCTCCTCAACAAAGAATGATCCAGCCCAAAATATCAGTACTGCAGATGACGGCCTCTTGGTTGCCTATGTGAGCAGTTTACTGAACCTTTCTGGGCATCTGCTTCCCAGCTCTAATTAAAGTACCTGCTGCCCAGGGCTGTTGGGATGTTTGGAGTGAGATTGGGTCAGTCAAGTCCCTGGCTCCCCTTTAAGCAGCCAAGTGTCCTATTGTATTTAAAATAAACGGTTCTGGAAACAGATGTAATTTACACCCAACCTTTGGTCTTGCTTTTGCTTGTAAATGAGGATTCAGCCATATGGCCAAGATCGTCAGGCAGGTGCATGTGCTTCTGAGCCTTTCAAAAATGAAATTGGTGACTCGTTTTTATTGTGTGAGCCTCCCTGGACACCTAGGACCCCCTGTAGGATGCCTCCCACTACTTAACTCCCCTGGGGAAGGAGGTGCCTCATGACTGCCCTCATTACAGGCTTGTGAGGACCCAGGACCTGTCACTGATTCCTTCTGTCAAATTGGAAAGGGAGGAAGATCCCTCTTTAATTTAACCCTGAGCCTTCTGGCTTATCTGGCTTTGCCTGTAAACTCTCATGCCCATGTACTCATTGAGTTTGGGGGCTTTGCAAACACAGGCCCTTCTTGAGATATGGGGCACATCTAGGGGTGCGTGGGGGTCTCCAGTGTCAGTGTCTGTGTGATCCCGTAAGGAGAGTGTCATTGGAGACAAACCCCTTCCAGATTTAAGCAGACAAGGCTTCATGGGTTGTGTCTGGAATTTTAGTTTTATGGCTGATGTTTTGGTTCTAACTGTTTACAAAGGGAAGTTCTGGGACCATGAATTTAGAATCATGTTGTCATGGTTTCACTTTAAAAATCTGTATTTAATCTCAGGTGATCTGCCAAGAATCCAGACTTGAGATTTATTTTCCTGAGGGTGCAGGGAGAAGGCAACCGCCTCATTGGCAGGTGCGGACAGAGAGCCTGCGCAGGGCTCTTCAGGCCTGGGAGGGCTGCAGGGCCTTGTAACATCTTGGGTGTGGGGTTTCTTTGCACTCAGAGCTCCACTGATCTCCCTCCTTCTCCCCATTGTACAGATGAGGAAACTGAGGCCCGGACACGGGAAGGGTTTGTTGACGTCACCCAGTGAGTTTATAGGAAAAGTAGGACTCTAGCCCAGGTGTTCTGATGCTCAGCCTGGCCTTTTCTGGGCCTCCAAGATGTGGTGGGCTGGGTTTTAGCCTGGTCAGTTGGGTCTCCCCAACGCTCAGCCAGGGACCCAGGAGAAAGCATGGCTAAGTGGTTGCAGAGATCTTCCCAGCGTGTTTGATGAGACCCACTGGAAGCCTAGAAGGTGCTGAGGGAAAACAGCCGAGGTGAAGGAGTTTGCAGTTCAGTCTGGGAGGTAGGATGATGCCTTTGTATGATTCTACTTGGCAGGTGAGTCTGTAGGGGAGTCATGTGTCAAAAGCAACACTTGATAAGTTGCAAAAGGATTATCAAAGCCCCAGGGACTTTGGCAGGGGACATAGCGGTCAGGGAAGGCACTCAGGCAGGAGGAGGAGGATTAGGACCTGATGGGGTGGCAGAAGAAGAGGTTCTTTCAGGCCAGCCGGCCGAGCAGGTTTTGCAGTGGGCAGCGTTTGTGAAAATGACCACTTAGAAATCATGGTGACAATAATAATAATAGCAACTAATATTTATTAAGCCCTTACTGTATACCAGGCTCTGTGCTAAACATTTTATGTGTTTCCTCATTCCTATGAGGAGTGTACTGTCGGAATCCCATTTTACAGCTGAGTAAATCAAGGTGCAGAGTGATGAAGTGTGTAGCTTAAGGCCGTGTGGCTGGTGAAGGGCAGGAGTCTGATTTCTGATCCAACCCCCCACCCCGCCCCGCCTTTTACTGTCAGAGCTGGAGTTTGGAAGACAAGAATCCCAGCCCGAGGACTGAGGGATTTGTAGTGGGACAGAGGAGCAAATGGAGGATTTGAATACATGAGTGACATGATGAAAGGGCTGCTTTAGTAATGCTGACCCCTTTTAGGTGGTTGATAAGTATTTGCAGAGTGAATGGATGAATAGTGACTTGGCTGCCTTGGGGACTCAGGATAGCAGGAGAGACCAGTGGAAGGTGCTGGAAAGACCAGAAGGGAAAGCTGGATGTTCCAGTGGGTGAAGAGGAAGGTGTCAGGATGATCGGAAGGGCCTGGAGAGGGGGGTATGGTGAAGGGGATGGTCAGGCAGGGGAGAAGCCTTGGTGAGAAAGAGGGTGACAGAAGCACCACGGAAATGCCAGCCGCACAGCTGGATATCTCGGCTTGAGGTGGAGAGGTTGGGGGTTCTGTTGAGAAGTGACTGTCCCTGAAGTGGGGACTGTCCCTGGATTGGGGACTGTCCCTGAATTGGGGTTGGTGGCAGCAAGAACTGACGTTCCCACATCTCCCATACCACGTTGCAAGGACAAGTGGATGCTGAAAGGGTCCCTTACGATGTGTGTCCGGAAGCACAGTGACCCCAGAATTTCCAAGCTGTGGTTGTGTCCCCTGGGTCCACCAGAGAGTCCCTCTTGGTCATCTTGAACCCACAGAGCTGCCCCTAGGGCCTCCTTCCTTGCTTTCAGCCTCACCTGGCACCTCACATATGGGCGAAGTGGACCCAACCCTTTGCAAACACACTTGGGAGCTGGAGGAACAGGTCTTGGTGCATTTGCTGTTGCCGCATTTCACGGGGCTCCTCAAACAGGTCAAACCCAGGGCGTTCTTATTTTTTCTTGGAGGAATGAGAGTTAGATCTGTCCCTCAGGGATTGAGGGCAGGAAGGAGAAACAAGGGTGGGGAGCAGGTTGGAGGCGTAATCCTGAAGAGTTATGAAGAAGCAGCTGTGGAGCTGCTTGGGGTTATCTGGCAGGTGTTGCATGTGGTCCTGTGTGAAATGGAAGCCTGGGGCACACCGTGTGTTGGGTGCTGGAGGCAGGTGCTGGGCTCAGTCAACAACGGTGTCACTTTGTTAATCCCGAGGGGACGGTGCCCAAGGGAGGAGGGGAGCTGCCAGGCTGTATCGGTAACGGCCAGCACCTCCTCATCGTGACTGCACTGCTGGTGAGCAAATCCAAGACCTCAGTTGACTGTATCAGTCTATCTCTCTGGGCCCATGATTCTAGCTGAATTATTGTGTCACTCATGCGTGGCACCCAGGACCAAATAAACCATGGCCAGGAAATTAAGTCAGAGGCTGCAGACTGATGGCCCACAGATACATTTTTTGTTTTGTTTTGATCTGAACAGTGTTTTTTTTTTTTTTAAATTAAAGTACAGTTGATTTTTTAAAATTTCTTTCTTCCTTTCTTTCTTTTATTGGCTGCATTGGGTCTTCATTGCTGCACACGGGCTTTCTCTAGTTGCGGCGAGCCGGGGGCTACTCTTCATTGTGGTGCACGGGCTTCTCATTGCGGTGGCCTCTCTTGTTGCAGAGCACGAGCACAGGCTCTAGGCATGTGGGCTTCAGTAGTTGTGGCACATGGGCTCAGTAGTTGTGGCTCACGGGCTCTAGAGCGCAGGCTCAATAGTTGTGGCGCACGGGCTTAGTTGCTGCATGGCATGTGGTATCTTCCTGGGGCAGGGATCGAACCCGTGTCCCCTGCATTGGCAGGCGGATTCTTACCCACTGCACCACTTAGGAAGTCCAAAAGTACAGTTGATTTACAATATTTCACATGTACAGCAAAGTGACTCAGTTATACATACATACATACATATATATATTCTTTTTCAGATTCTTTTCCATTACAGGTTATGACAAGATATTGAATATGGTTCCCTGTGCTCTGCAGTAGGTCCTTGTTGTTTACCTATTTTATATGTAGTAGTGTGTATCTGGTAGTCCCCAATTCCCAATTTATCCCTCCCCACCTTTCCCCCTTGGGTAACCGTAAGTTTGTTTTCTATATCTGTGAGTCTATTTCTGTTTTGTAAATAAGTTCATTTGTGTCATTGTTTTTAGATTCCACATATATGCACAGTGTTTTTAACAACTGGGATAACTGAGAACACTTAAAATTGGGAGTCTTCACATCAAAATCTGGATCTGCTTTTCTCAGCAGATGGGAATACTGGAAACGCAGAGCCTCTGTAGTGAGTGGGAGTGATGGGGGGGCAGGGGGAGCTGGGTAGCCGCCGTCCCGCCTCCTGAGGTTTGAGGGTGCCAATCCTTGTGTCTCCTCGACTCCGAGACAGAGCGTTCGCTGCCATTTGTCACTGTGTTTGTTCTAATGTGTGCATCACACCAGGCTCACGTCACTGCATTCCTGTGCCTTTCGGGCTCTGGGGCGTTTGAGTGACCGTGCTTGGCTGGGTGCTGGTACCGTAGCAGAGGGCCTGGCGTGGTGGGGGGTGGGGGGCGGCCCCAGGGCGGGGGTCGGGCATGGCAGCGCTGCTCGTGTGTCTGGAAGACTCTGGAACACCTTTATTCAGGAGGGCTTGGCCAGAGCCCTGTTAGGGCTGGGCTGCCTGAGATCCTGAAGCTCTCGCTGCACTAGAGGAGAATGCTTTTGTCTCATGTAACCCTGAGTCTCAAGGTGCCCGTCTGGAGCGGGGCCAGATGAGATGCAGATGGCACTGGTGTTGGGCTTGTTTAAACTGCCTTTAAAAGGAAGGTGATGGGCAGAGCGCAGGGGCCGTGCCCAAGGCAGGAAAGGGAGGAGGCTGGTGCTCAGGAATTGTACCCTGGTCACCAGCCTTGGGTTTGCCACTGAGCCCGGGGCCGATCCCAGGTCATCGCCCCTTCTCGGGAGGTGTGGTGCTGTTGTCACTGCCTCTCCCGCACCTGCTTCCCTACGTGGTGGGGCTGCAGAGTGGGTTTGGGGCCGTATTCTTCCTCCAGGCTTTCTTGGTTCTCTAGGGATGGCTCAGTTATGTCATGGCCTGAGGGGGAAGATGCAGGGTAGAGATCGGAGGTTGAAAACAGGACAGGCCTCTGTCCTCAGAGCATCGGAAGCTTCGGCCGGGAGTGAAGGAGGGCAGCTGACTCACAGCAGCTCTTTGGTTCGGTCTCTCCCCTACACATGCCGTTTTCATCTTCTTTATTAATTTTCCAAATGTCAAAGGTAACGTGCTCTTTGGGACGAGTAGTGTGGTTTCAGCAGAAAGCTGGTCCTTGAGCCACAGAACTACTTTTGTGGGCTTCACAGTGAAAACAGCTCAGGTGGAGGAAAGGCCCAGGGGTGCTGGGTTTGGCTCCTAATGTACAGGTGAGGACGAGACGGGCAGCCTCTGGGTGGGATGGGGGCGGCAGGGAGGGGTGGGTCCTGGGCCTCTCCATGAAAAGGGTCTCCTGCCCAAGAGGCAGGCCTGACACATACTTGGTCCGTTAAAATCTTTATCTTAATTACTTTCTTTGAATTTAATTTATTTACTTGCTTATTTGTTTTAAAAATAGCTCATAATATATACGGAATCTGAAAAAACCAGTGCTGATGAACCTAGAGGCAGGGCGAGAATAAAGATGTCGACGTAGAGAATGGACTTGAGGACATGGAGAGGAGGGGAAGCTGGGATGAAGTGAGAGAGTAGCATTGACTATATGCACGATCAAATGTAAAATAGATAGCTAGTGAGAAGCTGCTGCATAGCACAGGGAGATCAACTCGATGATGGGTGATGACCTAGAGGGGTGGGAGGGAGGCTCACGAGGGAGGGGATATGGAGATATATGTATAAATACAGGTGATTCACTTTGTTGTGCAGTGGAAACTGGCACAACATTGTAAAGCAATTATACTCCAGTAAAGATCCGAAGAAGAAAAAAAAAAGACCAATGGAAAAAAAATAGCTTATATATTCACATGGTTTGAAATTCACGAGGAGCCAGAATGTATGGTGAGCAGTCTTCTTCTTAGCCCTGCCCCTCGGCCACCCAGCTTCCTTCTCCGGATGCTGTCAATTTCTTGTGACTCTTTCCAGAGAGATTTTATACATACAGAAACGAACGAATGTGATAGATACACGCACATACCTATGTAGCTATCTTTCCCTGTTTTTAATGACAGCTTTATAAGTTGTAATTCACATGCCGTGCAGTTCACCCATGTAAAGTGTCCAAATCATGGTTTTTAGTAGATTCACAGAGCTGTGCACCATCACCCCGATCATTGATAGAAGATTGTTGTCGTTCCAGAAAGAAACGTGAGCTCCTATCAGTCTCCCCCTAACCCCCGCCACCGTGAGGTCTGCCACCAGAACCCCAGCTGCACCTGGCAAGTGGTCGATGTGGATACGAAGTTCATGTTCAGGGTGAGGGACTTGCCTGGAGGCTCACAGCCAGAGGAGTTGCAGGGCTGAGGTCGCACCTCTAGACGTGCAGTGTGTGGATCTGACGGCTGCACCCCCACATTGAACTTCTGACAGCAAACGAACCCATCTGGCTTTGCATTTCTTTGTGTCTGTTTGCAGGCGAGGGTGGGGAAAGCAGGGCCCTCTCCACGTGAGTCCCCTGGGCTCCGGCTGCGCTCCCCAGCCCCTGTGTGTCCCTGAGCCCTGCGCCAGGGCGCATTGGGAAACCGGCTTCTGACCAGCTGTTGAGCGGGCCTTTGAGTAAACAAACCCTCTGGCTTTAGGATTACATTTCAGAGTAAGAGAATTTGAACTTCTCCTGTGTCTAGTTAGAAATGTGTGTTTTGGCTCCAGTGGAAAGGTCCTTTGTCTCTTCTAGAACTTCTCTGGTCCTGCTGGGTCTTGCTTTTTTTTTTTTTTTTTTTAGTTTCTATTAATTTATTAAACATTCTATTGAATACTGACAATTTACATAATACTCACTGAAAAATATGGATGGATGATTCAGTACTTTTTGTCATAGCACTTTTGAATCACTGTCATAGCATCCTTAAAACCAGAGTGGACAGAGTATAACAAATGAAGCCCAGACACTTTGACATGAGAAACAAAATCTTCTCCACGTTGGGAAGCACACCGTGGGGATTTCCTTAAAGCCACCGTTTGTTGCCTCTTGGTGGAGGCCACCTGGTTTAATGGGACCTTGTACCAGAAAAGAAAAATTACGGCCAAGGGGGCCGTGCTGTTGGGGATGGGCCAGCAGTATCTTTTCCCTTCCTTGTTCCCTGAATGGCCTCCTTCTTGGGTGGGGAGCGCTGTGACGGTTGTGGCCAGCTGCCCTCCTGCGTGCGTCCCCCCATCACCCCCCCCACCCCGCCCCACGTAGGTGAGGAAGCAGGTCTGTAAGTAGAAACACCAAGCTAGGAACCCACGTCTGGCTCTAACCCGGAGCTTTGTCTGGAACCAGATGCTTCTTTCTCAAGCTGGGTCCTCAAGGCTGAACTCCTGCCCCCTGGGGACCCTCGGGTGACTTCAGATTCTCCGCAGCCCTGTAGCCTTTGCCTTTTCCTCAGGCTGGGATGCGGCTGAACAGACACTTTCACCATATTGTCGCCGAGATGCTTCACATGTGTGGTTCTTTGTTTCTAGAAACAGAAACAGGGGAGAGTCCTAGGGTTTTACAGGGTTTGATGAAACGGGCAGATGAT
Organism: Hippopotamus amphibius kiboko; assembly: GCF_030028045.1. Taxonomy (NCBI): domain Eukaryota; kingdom Metazoa; phylum Chordata; class Mammalia; order Artiodactyla; family Hippopotamidae; genus Hippopotamus; species Hippopotamus amphibius. Next base: position 137,635,490 of record NC_080187.1, read on the forward strand.
ACTTCCCCGTGAAAGGTTTGCTGTTGAAACGTGGGGGAGTCCCGGGGTGTTTACCATGACAGCCATCCTTTGAGAACCTGTGACGGTCAGGGTTCCTTCGTGTGTGTGACAGAAAGCCCTGACCAGACTGGCTTTGGGGACGAAGAGAGCAGTGTTGTTGGTGCTGAGGAGGGTTGGCTTCATGGTAGATTTGGAGCCTGGTCTCTCTCCCTCCAGTCTGTCCTCTACCATGTGGGCTTTATTTTCCGTTTCGAGAAGATGGCAAGGCGGCTCTCACCTGGGTGATTCACTGCCCCCTTCCTGCCCGCCTAGCAAAGGTCACCGCCTCCGAATATCACGTACTCCCCCAGCCTCCCAGCCATGGCCCGGCGGTTGCCTGATTTTGATGCAGGCTTAAGTCCCAGGTCCACTCCTGGAGCTGGGGGCGTGGCCAGTGGATACAGATGCCCAAAGGAGGGAGGAGATGGAGGCTGGCCTGCCCCAAACCAACATGTGTCTCGAGGGAGTCACCATTAGAAAGAGTTTATGAGACGTCTGCCCAGATCAGTTTGAAATAGGAACCTGTGAGCTGTGTTAAGCGACAAGTTCCAGAAAACTTATACCAAAGGCAAAGAATTTCTTGGTGTTAGAGTTACGTAGAGACAGAGTCTAGTGGGGGCAGGGAGCGAGCTTGCAGTGGGAGTGAGTGGGGGGACCTGGCGCCTTGCCTCTTGGCCAGCACGAGGTGGTTCAGGGTGACCCTCCAGGGAGGTTCGTGCTGGGGCAACCCTTGGTCCTCGATCGTGGGGATGACGACTTCTCTGAGCCTCAGGGTCCTCATCTGTCATACAGAGATAACAATGCTGCCTTATAGGGTGATTTATATGTTTTGTACGCGACCTTACATGGCAGTTGCTTAGCTGGCACCCAGAAGGAGCTCAGCTCGTAGGGGCTGTTATTGATCAGATAAGATGCGTTAGAGCAGGGATCCCCACCCCCAGGCCGGGGACTGGTATCGCTCTGCGGTATCGCCCTGTTAGGAACTGGGCTGCACAGCAGGAGGTGAACGGCGGGCGGGCGAGCGCAGCTTCATCTGCGGCTCCCCGCTGCTCTCATGACTGCCTAAACCATCACTTGCATGACTGCCCGAACCAGCCCCCAAGCCCCCCATTCCCTGGAAAAATTGTCTTCCACGAAACTGGTCCCTGGTGCCAAACGGGTTGGGGACCGGTGAGTTAGAGCATCCGCACTCAGAAGAGACAGCAGGACTCAGCGAGGTTCTATAGGTTTTGAGTGATTCTGTTTCCCTTTCTCTCGTGTCTTCCTCCCCAAGGCAGGGTGGCTCTGTTCTCTGACCGCAGGACAGCGAGGCTCGGGAGTCTGAGGGTCTGCGGGAAGCACTGATCGACTCTGTTCATGCATTTCCCTGCTTCTGACTCACACACAGCTAGTAAAGGAAGGGCTCATCTTTTAATTTGAGAAATACATGAGGCCCCTCCATCCCACCCCACCCGACTGCAGTCGTACCTTGTGGTTTCCCTCCAGCGAGGCCGGTCAGCTTCTGCCACGGATGAGGCTGAGTCTCTTTCAGCTTCTCACAAGTCCCGGTGTTCCCTTATTAACATGCCCAGTGGTGAAACAGCAGAAAGTACTCCTCTTTTGTGAAGGGTGCAAAGGGTTGCTAATGACCTGTTGGATTAGGCAGGGTTTTCCAGAGAAATGGAACCGAGAGAGAGACAGACAGACAGACTGTGTGTGTGTGTGTGTGTGTGTGTGTGTGTGTGTGTGTGTGTGTGTGTGTGTGCGCGCGCGCGCGCGCGCACACATACAGGCTAGAAATCCAAGAAGAGCTAAGATTTCAGGTTGAATCTGAAGGCTGGAGGGAAAAAGAATGATATCCCAGCTCAAAGGCAGTCAGGCAGGAAGAATTCTCTCTTATCTGTGGGAGTTCAGTCTTTCTTGTCTGTTCAGGCCTTCAGCTGATTGGGCGAGGCCCACCGTGTTGGGGAGGGCCATCTGCTTTACTCAGTCTACCAGTTCCAGTTTTCATCTCAACCAGAACACTCTCATAGACACATCCAGAAATAATGCTTGAGCAGACGTCTGGGTACCCTGCGGCTCAGTCAAGTTGACACATAAAATTAACCGTCTCCCCTTTGGTGTAATCTTGAGGTTTACGCTTACCTTCTGGGTGACCTGGTTGGAACGGCTGGGTTAAAGCAAGTAGGCCGTGGTGTTCTAGAGGCTGGGGTGTGTTCTGGCTTCTCTCATGGGTGGGTGTTCAGGGTCTCGTTTTAAGCTCAGTAGGTTAATCTTCTCATCACAAGACTCCGTAAACAATCAGGAAGAAGGCAGGTGACTTTACAGGTGACGGGGATCCAATGCTGTGAAGCAGGGCTGAAGTCAGAGCCTCCAGAACCTTCTCCCAGGGTCAGCGGTCAGTGCTGCTCCAGAACCAATGACTGACTGAGGTTTCACGTTCCGAGTGCAGGATGAGGTTTACAAATCAGACTTTTGCATTTTCTAAGCCTCGTGATATTTGAAAAACAGTTACAAAAACAACAGTGACTCTTCGTCCAGGAACCGTCTGGGTGCCAGTCTCTTTGGGCATCTACAGGAGCTTTCTCAAGCCTTCGGGTCCACAGGACGAATCCTGTTCCAGCGTTCCAGGTGCTTGTCCAGATGTGTGTTGGGAGTGGCAGCCCTGGCACTGGGCACAGTTCACAGAAGGGCAAGTCCGGCTCCTTTGCAAAGCCAGGTGCTTCCTCTGAACAGCTGTGACCCGTCAGGGCAGAGATAGGAGACTTCCTGAGAAAGGTGTGGTGTGTAGATCTGGAGCTTGACCCTAGTTTCGAGGGCTGGAGGGTGGGTGGTTTTCCTTGTGGCTTTGTCTTGGGTTGTTTGTGGCATTTGGAGCCACTTCTGAGCTTAAATTTCCCCATCCAGTATTGGAGGTTGAATTGGTCAGGCATTAGAAGTCATGTGGGGCAGAACACAAAGATCTATTTTACTCCTTTGTGGGGAGGTGGAGAGAAAACAAGAATCTGTTGATGGTGAGGATATGGACCAGCAGTGTTTATCATGTCAGCATGTACGCTCCTGTGCAAAGCCTGCTCCCAGAATACTGTTGTCCCGCGGCCACTCGGGAGATGACTGGCTGTGCCCCTCTTACCTCTTAACCACCTGGGTTGGCGTTTGCACCGTGCTGCAGCGTGTTTGAAATCCAACCAGTTTCACACACACCCCTCTGTGATGTGTGTGATGTGATGAAAGCAGGAAGGACAAAATTGCTTTGTAATGAGGCTAGGGGATTATTAGGCTTTACAGCTGATTTTCCAAAGTCTCAACCCAGAGGACCACGAGGAGCAGATACTATAGGTTGTATAGGTTGCTTTATGCCAAAGGTACAGATAAATTTATATATATATATATTTTTCTATGTAAATAATCCTTTCACAAATCAGGCTTTTGATAAATAATACTACGTAAGGAAAGAGTAAGCTGCTATTGCTAAGAAATTCTTATTGGAAGGTGAACTTCTGTTTTCAGTGTCTTGCAAACTTCTTGAGGCATTTCTGTGTGCTGCGGACAAAGAGACCCGCACGTGTCTTTGATGTGGTCTCCATCTGGGTACAGCTTATAGTCTGCAGGAAACATGTTCAGAGAATATGATTCTTCAGTGCCCCATTTATGATTTGGGGGAGTTTGGCTGGTTTCTCATGGACAGTTTTAAATATTTTTTAAAAAGGAGGGACATCAGAGAATACAAGGCATTTGAGGAAAAGTTCAAAATAGTGGAGAAATGAATGCATAGAGCATCAGTAGTCATAGTAACATTATTGTTCCCTGTGACGTCATCAACTTTCAGCCATGCCCTGAGCAATGTCATGTGCTGCGTGCAGAGGGTCTGACACTGGAGATGGAAAGGCCTGCTTGACACTTTCCCTGTGGCCCCCAGTGACCGTCTGCTGTCCCAGAGGTAAAAGCATAGGGTTATAACTCCCTCTGCTCATACATCCTTGTGATGGACACAATACTCATTTGTACAGGTCCTTGTCATACGAGAGACGCTGTAGCGCATTAAATTCCTGTTTGTTGATGATTTTCACGAACAGTCGTTTTTGCCGAGAGCCTGCCGTGTGTAGGTTTGTGAAATGCCTCCTCTCACTTAATCCTCCCTTGCCTGTGAGGGACAGATGCCATTCTCATCCCATTTGATTTATGAGGAAACTGAGGCCTAGGGAGATTGACCAACTTGCCTGTGAGCACACAGGTAGAAAGAGCCCAAGCCTGGTTGCTACTGCACCTGGCTGGCCCGTGGGGCCGTGTACACGGCCCCGGGCTCTGCCGCCTGTGCTTGGAGCAGTGACCTGACGACTCAGCAGGGCTGGGCTGAGGGTGAGGGGCCAGGGGGTGAAGGGATGAGGTGCATCGTGCCTGCACCAGGGCAGGGCTGAGTTCCATCCATTTTGATCTTCTGGTCATCGTGGGTGTTCTTTGCATTGATTTTGCCTTTTTAAAATCTTGCATTTGGGCATCATACATCTTGCTCCCTGGGGTTTGATGGTGCTCAGGGCAGGTATAATCATCTTCACTTTGTGGCTGAGGACCACGAGGGTTGCTGAGGTCAGGAACCCGCCCGAGGTCTGCTGGCCGGAAGTGGAGGAGCTGGGATATTTGTCAGATCTCCTGGGAGCCGGGCTGGGGGCAGCAGCGTGGCCTACCTCCGTGGGCATCACCGAGTTCTCAGGAATGTGCTTCCCCTCTTCCAGGTCGGGGAAGAGGTTGAAGAAGACCCGCAAGTATGACATCATCACCACTCCAGCTGAGCAAGTGGAAATGGCCCCGTTGAACGAAGAGGATGACGAAGATGAGGACTCCACAGTATTTGACATCAAATACAGGTACCTGGTGGGGACCATGTCTTCCTCCTGGGCTCACCGGCTTGGGGAGGTGGGGCGGTTCATCTTTGAAGACTTTGCATGGCCGGGCGTGTATTCTTGTTCTTTGGTTTAATTAGTCTTTGAGCTTGGGGCATTCTGCTTATGGTGTGTGTGGGGAGGAACTGCTTTGATCCCTTTTGGGAACACACAGCACCCGGAAAGCCAGCAGGGCAGTGCTTGCAGAGAAATGCTCATTCTCAACTCTTTCTGGATACGAACACTTGAGAGCGAAAGGAGGGCTGAATTTCAGACAACGGGCTTGTCATGCACTGGCTGTGGGAGATCTGGTCCAAGCAACCACATGTACCACATGCCATGCACACACGTGCCCTCTTCTCTTTCAGCCTTGCTTAGTTGGTAATGGAGAGTGTGGGCTGGGGGTTACTCCTTGCACGGAATTTACTGCTGAATTCCAAAGGCAGGTGTATTTCTTTAAGGTAACCTGTAGGAAAGCCAAAATGACTTTGTGACTTCAGAATTGTAGTGTGGGTTTTGGCTCCTTTTGGGAGGTACTACTTTGGGTATGTGAGATTCTCAGTGTAAGAGCTGGGGGTGAGTGTAGCTTCGAGATGAGGGCTTGGAGGCCCAGAGAGGGCCCATGGGTTGCCCAAGGTGCCAGTTATCAGTGGCAAAGATGAGACACAAATCCAGGCTGGATCCAATCCGGAGGTTCCCCCCTCCTCTCCAGGGTTCTCCAGAGGAACAGAATCAATAGGATATACACATACAGAGAGAGATCTATTTTAAAGGTCCAAGTCAGAAGGCCTGAGAACTAGGAGGGCCAATGGTGTAAGTCCCAGTGCGAGTGCAGGAGAAGACCAACGTCTTGGCTCCAGCACAGTCAGGCAGAGAGAGCGAGTCCTCCGTACCCCGCCTTTTGTGCTCTTCAGGCCTCCAGTGGGCTGGCTGAGGCTCACCCATGGTGGGGAGGGTGATCTGTTTACCCAGACAGTTGTTAATCGCAGCCAGAACACCCTCCCAGTTGCACCGAGGCTAACGTTTGACCAAATATCTGGGCACCGTGTCATTCAGTCACGTTGACCCCTGAGAGTCACATCACACACAGTTTCCTGTACCTGAGAAGGCAGGTCTTCCATACCTTTCCTGACATTCCTGTCTTTTCCCAGCACAGCCTTGGGTATTCTTGGCTATAAATGAGTTAGATTCAAGAAAATACTGTTCAGGATTTCTATTAGAATGGCATTGACTCTGTAGATCGACTTAAAGAGAATCAGCCCTCTATGCTCCGTGAAATAGGTTAGAGAAAGACAAATGCTATATGATATCACTTATATGTAGAATTAAAACAATACAACAAACTAGCGAATATAACAAAACAAAAAGAAGCAGGGACTTCCCTGGTGTGGCGAAGGGGTTAAGAATCCGCTTGCCAATGCAGGTGTCGCGGCTTCAGTCCCTGGTCCAGGAAAATCCCACGTGCTGTGGAGCAACTAAGCCCTTGCACCGCAACTACTGAGCCTGTGCTCTAGAGCCTGTGAGCCACAACTGCTGAGCGCATGCACTGCAACTACTGAAGCCTATGCGCCTAGAGCCCGTGCTCCGCAACAAGAGAAGCCACCGCACTGAGAAGCCCACGCACCACAGTGAAGAGTAGCCCCCGCTCACTGCAACTAGAGAAAGCCCGTGTGCAGCAACAAAGACCCAACACAGCCAATCAATCAATCAATCAATCAATCCATTTTTTTTTAAAAAAAAGAAGCAGACTCACAGATATAGAGAACAAACTAGTAGTTACCAGTGACGAGAGGGAAGGGGGGGAGGGGCTAGATGGGGTAGTGGATTAAGAACTACAGACTATTGGGTATAAAATAAGCTACAGGGCTATATTGTACAACACGGGGAATAGAGATAGTATTTTATAATGACTGTAAATGGAGTATAACCTTAAAAAGTTTGAATCACTATATTGTACACCTGTAACTTACATAGTATCGCATATCGACTGTACTTCAATCAAAAAAAAGAAAGAAAATCAGCCCCTTTATGTTGACACTTCCCATCCCTGAACATGGAATGACTTGCCATTGATTTATGTATTTTTAAAAAATCTTTCAAAAATGTCCACATAAATGTATTATAAATTTTTACTAGATATATTCCCAGGTGTTTTACATTTATATATATATATACACACACACATACACACACACACATTTTTTATTTTAAAATACTATTTTATTTATACTCATGTCTGAAAAAAATGGCTGTTTTATTATATTTACATACATATGGATATTGGAAACAGAGTCTGTTAACAGGTCACACTTAAATTTTATGAAGCACTCACAACATCAAGACATGGATTGGTTATAGACAGAGTGGAGGAACAAACCATTAGCTGTAATTTGCATTTTAGGTAAAGAGCAGCTCCCCTTGAGAAGAATCAAAACAATTACTAATTTGCATCCATGCTGCAAAGTACTATGTACAGAAGAAAGTGACTGTACTGATTTTATTGCTAAACCATTTTATCTGTCTCACGTTCAAGGTACAGAAATAAAACAAAATGTGAAGACAGCAATGTCCTCGTTCTGAATCCCAATGAAATGGCTTGGCTGCGTCCCGCAGGGCTGGGGTTATTGTACTATAGGGAGCCCTCGGTGGCTTCAGTGGATCAGTGGTTGGTTTTGATTCCGAGCCACAGAATGGAATCCCATCCCTGTATGGTGTCTGAGCTGACCCCACGGGGCTGTGAGAGACGGAGCCATTTTTGTGGTAGCCTCAGACCTGACTACATGAGAAAAGACTCTAAGCAAAGACATATAACAGTCTGTTCAGAAAGTCCAACTGTAGGCTCTTTCTTGAGTATAAGCTGGAAAGGGGGCCCCTCTACAGTGTCAGGATGCAAGAATTATTGTGGTCTAAAGCCTGCTGGGTGGAAGTCATGTCTGGTGTCACAAAGAGGAGGAACGTATTGAAACCACTGTCGGATGAAGAACCTTCCATGGTGAGTCTCAGTTCTTCAATCACGGAGCGAGTTCCTTCCCTAGGAACAGTTAGCGCTGCATTAGCGTTGCTCCTGGCTGTGGAACTCACCGTCAAAGGCAAATGATTTCAACATTAAGACTTTTTTTTTCAGTTTTGTTGAGATACAATTGACATACAGCCCTGTATGAGTTGAAGGTGTGCGGTGTAATGACATATGTATGTTGTGAAATCATCACCACAGTAAGTTTAGTTGGCCTTTAGCACCTCATAATTACAAAAAGATTTTTTTTCCTTGTGATGAGAGCTTATAGGATCTACCCTCTTAGCAGTGTTCAGATCTGCCACACAGCAGTGTTACCTTTATTCATCATGTCGTACATCACATCCCCGGGACGCACTCATCGCATAACTGGAAGTTTGTACCTTTTGACCGCCTTCACCCAGTTCCCACATGCCCAACCCCCTGCCTCTGATAACCGCAAATCTGATCTCTGTTTCTGAGTTTGGCTTTTCTAGATTCCACAGATAAGTGAGGTCACACAGTTATTTGTCCTTCTCAGTCCAACTTATTTCACTTAACAGGATTCCCTTCTGTTTTATACTGTGTGTGTGTGTGTGTGTGTGTGTGTGCGCCACATTTTCTTTCTTTATTCACCTGTCGTTGGACACCTGGGCTGTTTCCACGTCCAGACTGTTGTAAATAATGCCTCTGTGAACCTTGGGGTGCAGATCTCTCTTCAACATAGAGATTTTATTTCCAAAGGCAAATGATTACACGGAACCTCCTGGTAGGTGTAAAGGTAGCAGGTAACACTTTTGCTGTTTGAGGGTCTGAATTTGCTCCCTGGTCAGTTGCAGTGCTCTGAAGCATTTTCCTTGGCCATTGTGATAACAGGCGCTCCATCTCTATCTGACACAGCAGTAGCACGGGGCCCCTTTCACACATGGTAATTTTTTAATACAGGAGTCACTTAAGGGTCCCCCAGGCACCTCTGTGCCTCTCCTCCACCCTGATTCTGGGCAGAAACTCAGGACTCAGCAAGTCCATTCATATTAGTCTTTCATCCCTGATCATCCACTATAATGACCCCTGTGTCCCACAGGATCAATCTTCACACCTGGGTTTCTGCTTCTGGGGCTGCTGGCTTCCCTCTGCTGTCACTTTGGGGACAGCTTCAAAGACAGGTTCCTCTGCAAGCTGCTGCCACACGATTCATGACCTCAATCTGATCTCTTGTTCAAAATATCATGTTTTACTTTCTGTTCATAGTGTCTAGAAATGCAGTTAATTTTTTTAAAATAGTGATTAAAAAAATCGAGCAACCTCATTAAACTCTTAGGAATTCTGATAGTGTAAATGTGGATTCCCTTCTGTGTAGATATGTCACTTGAAACTAATAAGACTGCCTCCCTTCCCCCCAAGTCTTTCAACATTTTATCTTTTTTTTTGAAGTCTTTTTATACTCACTCTTGGCCTTTAAGTCATTGTTAAATAGAAGTGATGATGATAGGCTTCCTGTCTTGATCTTAAAGGGTGTGCTTTCAATATTGACACTAAGAGCAGTGTTTGCTATAGGGTTTTATAGATTTTCCCCCCCCAGGAAGCTTCCCCCTATTCCTAGTTTGCTAATGTCAAATTTTATTAAATTCTTTTTCCAGCTCTATTTGAGAATATTATACTTTTTCCTTTAATCTGTTAAGGTGGCAAACTTATATTCATTGATTTTTTTTCCTATTATTAAACCAACTTTGCATTCCTGAGATAAAACAAGCTTGGTCATGGTCATGTTATCTTTTATTCACATTGCTACATTCAGTTTGCTGATGTTTTGCTTAGGACTTTCTTGTTTCTCTTAGTGACTGAGATTGGTCTGCCATTTTCCTGTTTTGTAATATCCTTGTCAGGCTTTGGTAGACGTTTTCCTAGCTTCATAAAACAAGTTAGGGTGATTTCTTATTTTCCTTCTCTCTGGAATACTTAGTATCAGATTGGAATTATTTGTTTCCTTAATGTTTAGTAGAATGTGTTAAAACTGGTTGGGGCCTGATGCTTTGTTTGAAGGTTGGAAAAAACTATTGATGTCCAATACTTTGAATAGTCATAGGACTATTTAGTCTTTGTCTATATCTTCTTGGGTCAGTTTTGATGGGTTGTAATTTTTCTCGGATTTTGGCCATGTCATCTAAGTTTTCAAATGTATTGTCCTAAAGTTATTCACAACATGCTCTTTTAATCATCTTTTCATTCTCTGTTACATGTGTAGTCATAGTCCCCTTTTCATTCTCTTTTTTTTTAAAGATTTATTATTTGTTTATTTTTGGCTGTGTTGAGTCTGTTGCTGTGCACAGGCTTTCTCTAGTTGTGGTGAGTAGGGGCTACTCTTCGTTGTGATGCGCGGGCTTCTCATTGCAGTGGCTTCTCTTGTTGCGGAGCACGGGCTCTAGACTCATGGGCTTCAGTAGTTGCGGCATGTGGACTCAGTAGTTGTGACTCTCAGGCTCTAGAGGGCAGGCTCAGTAGTTGTGGCGCTGTAGTTGCTCTGTGGTATGTGGGATCTTCCCAGACCAGGGCTTGAGCCCGTGTCCCCTGCAATGGCAGGCAGATTCCTAACCACTGAGCCACCAGGGAAGTCCCACTCTTTTCATTCTTAATATTGATTTTGTTTGTCTTTTCTCCTTTTCCTTGATCAGACATTTTGTTGGATGTTTAATTTTATTCATCTGTCCAAAGAGCCAACTTTTGGTTTATTTGATCCTCTCTATCATATTCTTAAGTATTACATTAAGTATTACGTATCATCATTTTCAGTTTCGGTTGATTTCTGCTTTTCTTCCTTAAGCTTTCTTTGAGTGTGTTCTGTTCTTTTTTTTCTAACTTCTTCCATTGGATATTTAGCGCCTTCATTTTCAGCCGCCCTTTCTGGTGTAAGCATTTGTTCTCTAATCTTATCTACTTTGGCTGCCTCCTGCAGGCTTTCCTTATCACTGCCAGGCACTATCCTGCTTCCCTGTTTGTTGTGAAGGACGGACTTCAAGTGGTTCATGTGAGAAGTTGGTGCTGTTTGTGAGGATGTGAGTGAACTTGGGAGTGAGTCGCTGGACACAAGACCACTCTAGTCCTCAGGCCCAAAGACGATCGACCATTTAAAAAGACCAGATCGCAGCTTTTCTTATTACAGATGTAACATGTGGTATGGAAATTACAGATAAGAAAAAAGGAAAATAAAATCACCTTTAATCTCACTACTTAATGATAAGAGAGTGTGCGTGAGCACCTACCTGTGGAATTTTCTTTTTTACAGAAATAGAACCACGTTACACATGCCGCTTTTGAACATTTTTCCACCTGAATGGCATATCACAAACAACTCTTCAGGTCAATACGTTTGAAAGAACAAGAATTTTAAGGCCAATTTTATGTTGGCTTTAGTGTTTTTGAGAACTTCTGTGTCTGCACCTGATAATCGGTTCACAGGTCCTCGTCTTTCCTGTTTAGACATAGTTCAGCTAAAGTTTTTGATTCCCCCTGGGAAACAGACTACATTTAAATCGGATGTGGCTGAATCATGACCTTGGGTGGTTTTATGAGTCAGTACAGAGAGGAAAATCATGTTTTTGGTGCCAGGGCAGTACGGCAGTCACCTGCCTCGTGTTACATGTGCAGCTGTCCAATGACATCTCCTGACGGAGAGCCCGTGAGCATCAGCCAGGCAGGAAGTGGGGTGAAGAGAAGGCAGGCAGGGTAAGGCTTCCGTGGGCCGCCCTCCTCCCAGGTTCCCACGCCACTGGGATGTCACAACGCCTGAGGAAAGGCCTCCGATGTTTAGGGCCAGATGTGGGGAGAGAAAAGAGTCAGTGGAAATGAGTTTCCAGCTCTGTACTTAAAAGTGCTAATTGGAAAAGAAAAAAAAAGTGCTAATTGGAAGAGAGAAATGATGGCTAAATGGAGTACCGAGAGCCCAGGGATTTTGAAATGGTTCCGTGTTTCAAAAGGCGTCTGCATCTTGGCTGCGTGTGTTTTGAGCTTGGTTGACCTAGCGTGCAGTTGTGGTTGATACTGTGGGCCTCCGGGCCTCCCTGGTTTATCACCGGAGGCTTCTGTGACACCCTCCAGGCGTCCCCTGGGGAGAGGCAGATGCCGCGCTTCCAGCTGTTTGTCTGGTCGGCGGCACCAGAAGCCGCGAGAAGCGCAGCCCAAAGGTGCGCTGCTGGGAGGACAGGCGGCTCCTGCCAGTCCTGGTCCCTGCTGGGAGGGAGGGCTCAGTTCCTCCGCTTCCTAGGTCTGGAAAAGATGTGGCCCGTGGGGGTGCAGATGTGCGTTCCAGAAACGCCTGCCTCCCACCCTCTTGTGGATAGGGCTTCCGGAGGGAATATAATTAGAAACGGGTGAGATGTCCCCGGCACCTCTGGGGGCTGTGCCTGGCATCTTGGCTTTGGAACAAAAGGCGTTCGGTGGCGCTTTACAGCCAGAGGTGCCTGGAGGCTGTGGTGGGAGAGGGAGGAAACAGACGTGCCTTGCTAATTCTAGACTGAGGCCCGGGATCAGGGTCCCCATGGCCACCCTATGGCAGCGACAAAGCTAAGGCCCTGCTAAGCACACTCAGGGCAGTGACTTCTAGAGTCCTGGGGCTCGGGAGGCCCTTCAGCCCACCCCACGCTCCCTCATCTCCTGAGGATAAGGAGTGAGGCTGTTAGGAGCATCAGCGTGGGGCCGGCTGCAGAGGCAACGGACACCCTGAGCTTTGGGGGCCTGGAGGGAATGAGAGGGGACCTGGTGACCTGCAGCCTCCCCCGGGGGGCCGGAGCATCCTCCCTGGACCTGAAACAGCATCAGGGGCCATCCCTGAAGCAGTCTGAATAACTCTCTGCCAGCCCTCTGGCTTGCAGAATGCCAAGCTTATGCGTTATATATAAATGGACATCTCCTGAGGCATTTTTGTTTCTTTGAAAAGCAGTATTGGCATTCTGAGGGCAGTGCTCAGCTAAGAAATCCTGCATCTTAAAACTATTTGAGTTCTATATCTGTGAGGAGGGAGACTGTGTAAACAGGAATTTGTGTGGAGATGAAAATTTACGACTAAGTGAATCTGTTTTTTATTGAAGTCTAGTTGATTTACAATGTCATGTTAGTTTTCATTCTTTTCCCTTGGAGATTATTACAGAATATTGACTATAGGTCCCTGTGCTATATAGTAGGTCCTTGTTGGCTATCTACTTTATATAGAGTGGTGTGTATGTGTTAATCCCACACTCCTAATTTATCCCTCCCCCCTTTCCCCTTTGGTAACCATGTTTGTTTTCTATGTCTGTGCGTCTATTTCTGTTTTGTGTACACGTTCGTTTGTATCATTTTTTTCAGAGTCCACATATAAGTGATATCATGTGGTATTTCTCTTTCTTTTTCTGTCTTCACTTAGTGTGATAATCTCCAGGTCCAGCCATGTTTAAGTGATTCTGACTTAGTTTCCTGCCTACACGGACACGCAGTTTATAGTGCCGTGTAGGAATCAGGCCAAAAAGAAGTGGGGGGTGGGGGAAGGAAAACAGCACAGGAAACCCCAACTAGCAGTGCTTTTGTAACAGCTGGCCACGGTAGTTAGTCGTCCTTCTCCGTGTTCGGTGTCCTGGGATGAAAGCTGGAGGACTGCCGAGGGTCCCCCCCGCCCCCGGCACCTTGTGGTGTGGTCCTCACATCTGTCCGTCTCAGGAACACTCACACGCGCGGCCCGGCTTCTTCCCTCTGCTTCTCCATCTTTTGTTCCCCTGTGGCTGCTGTGCCGTCTTCCTGAGGTGTCCTCGTGTGTGCTGCACCAAGGGGTCAGCTGCCAGGGTTCGGGACAGGTGCTCCTGTGTGCAGGGCTCTTTCTGCTGACAGACAAGCTTCTCGTAAAACATGGGAGAGGGCCAGGTTGGGGTGTGTCCCTCTCCTTCTCTGGGATGGCTGTAACCCAGTGTCGCTGCGCAGGACCATTGCAAATCTGAAGGGAATAAGCATGGGTCATGGCACCTAAACGTGTCTTCATGTCACCTGGAGTGGACAGGGAGGGTGGGAGTGGGGTCAGCGTGGACCCCCGCTTCTGATTGATCGTCATGACAAAGCAGGGATGTCAGTAGCAGTTTGCCTGTTCTGGAGGAGGGAAAGGGGGCCCGGAGAGCCCTCTTAGAAATCTCTGCCCGTCACCTTTTACGTGTGCCCTGCTTACTGCGTGCGCAGGGTGGGTAAGCCTGGCCCTGCTCTCCGGGAGCTCGCGCTGAGACAGGGAGACAGACAGGAACACGGCCTCTTACGAGAGGACCTGGTAAGCACCACAGGGAGGAAAGAACAGGGTGCTGTGGGCAGCTGGCGGGGCACATCTCCCTGGCAGCTCTTCCCAGAGGAGGTGATACTTACAGGGGGTTTGGAAGGACTGGGGAGTGAGCCCAGAGCGGATTCATGGGCAGGGAGGAGTGAGGGCAGGTGAGGAAGAAGTCCTGGCACGTTGACAGGTGCCACTTTGAGCGGGTGTAGGGCTAACCAGGTGAGCTGCAGCTGTGAGCTTGTCCCCCCAGGGCCCTCCCCGGGGGAGAACCCCAAAGCTTCATGGCCTCAGGGGAACAGCGGGATGAAATGAAGCAAGCGGGGACTTTAGAGCCCGCCTCCTCACCCCGGTCCCCGTGTCGGTTTTCCCCAGAGCTTCCCGAGTCACAGTCACGCCGGAGAGTCTGAAGGGCAGCCAGCCACACCGCTCAGACTCGAGATCCAGGGCTACTGCGCCCCGAGGTACGGGCACGCGCCCGGAGCAGCTGCCCCCCGTGGGGTGGGCGAGAGGATCTGTTTCCTTTTCCAGGAGCGGCCGCGGAGGTTTCGTTCTGCCGAGGAGGGAGCCTGAGGAAGCGGGTGTGCTTGATGATGGGTGGTGGCTCCCCTCCTCCTGCTCCGTTTCCACCCACGGGCTGCGCGTGTGCGCGTGTGCGCGTGTGTGGGTGTTTATTCCTGGAAGCACGAGGAGTGTCAGCGGCTGCACGGGGGGCATGGGGTGCAGGCGAGGAACCTGGCACAGCACCCCAGGGCGTGCCCTCGGGGCACCCGGAAGACACAGTTCAACACAATGGCAATTTTGAGACGCCCTCGAAGCGGACGTTTCAGCGCATCGGCGCTATGGGAAAGTTCGCATCTCTGGGAATGCTGACGGTCCGCTTTTTCCAGATTCAGCAGGCTCGCTGTCGTCTGCTTATGTTCATATGCACACCTGCTCAGTGGTGGCTCTTGGGAATCGGGTCCGTTGACTCTGGTCAGATTCTTGGCTTTTGAAAGCTTTGCTGCTCTGTCTCCAGTCCCCTGGCCCCTGCCCCTCACGCTCAACATGGACCTTGTAGTG
This sequence comes from Hippopotamus amphibius kiboko, assembly GCF_030028045.1. Taxonomy (NCBI): domain Eukaryota; kingdom Metazoa; phylum Chordata; class Mammalia; order Artiodactyla; family Hippopotamidae; genus Hippopotamus; species Hippopotamus amphibius. Next base: position 137,650,719 of record NC_080187.1, read on the forward strand.
GGATGCAGCGGAAGGCCTGACTGTGGGGTCAAGGCCGCTGGGAGTCTTAACATTAGAGGTCCTCAGGCTGCATCTGTAGAGTGAGGGTGAGTGCCTGGGCTGCATAGATGTCAGTCAGTGGGGGTGAGCCCCCCGCTCCCCAGCCTAGAGGAGGGGGCGCTTGGGTGCCCCAAGAAAGCCAGCCCTCACAGCGTGCATGTGGCAGTGGGGATTTGTCTTTTTCTCCCTCTGATCTGTTGAGTAGGGGACCCTAGTGGTATCCTCGTATTCGAGGATGCCCATGTCTGTTGTGTTTTTTTTTTAATTTGGAAATAATTTCAAACTTAAAAAAAGTTGCAAAACAGTGTAGGGAACACCCAAATACCCTTTACCTAGATTTTCCTATGTTAATGTTTTGCCTCATTTGCCTTATGGCAGCTCTGGGTGTGTGTTCGGATGTTTTTTTTCTGAACCAATCGAGGGTAAGTTACATATATCATGTCCCTTTTCCCTCAGTACTTAAGTGTGTATTTCCTAAAAATGGGATGTCCATATCTTTCAGTAATTAGTTACCTGATATTTATATTTGGGATCATATAACATCATGAAAAGAAGTTGATTATTTTATAAGTTCTATTAAGTCCCCACTATTTTTCCATGTGAGTATATAATGCCTATGTTCAAACATTAATAGATGATGGGGACCTCTCAGATTTTCCCTCCTTTTCTAAGTCCCTGGATGATGTCCTGAATAGATTTAGTTTTTCAACTTTCACTCATTGCACGAATATCTCTCATGCCCCCTTATCATTGTCCGACACTGTGCTTGGTGCTGGGGTTTAAAGGTGAACGAGTGCAGACGAGGGTGTCGCCTGCAGGGAACTCCCAGTGGAAGCAAGAGACAGACATGAATCAGATAATTACATAAACCAGGGATCATAACCCATAAACCAGGGGCAAATCCAGCCCACTGCCTATTTTCATACGGCTCCCGAGCCAAGAATGATTTTTACATTTTTGATAGTTGAAAAAGAATCGAAAGAAGAATAACATTTTGTGACATGTAAAAATTAAATGCAATTCAAACCTGTGTCCACAAATAAAGTTTTATTGGGACACAGCCATGCCAAGCATTTCTAGCAGCAGGGTTGAGCAGTTGCCGCAAAAACTAGAAGACCTGCAAAGTCAAAAATATTTAGTATTCTCTGGACTTCTACAGGGAACGTTTGTCATGCCCTGGTGTAAACACCCACAGAAGTGCTAGAGGGTTACAAGGAGAAGAGAGGTGGTGTACTACGAGTCTGTGTGGGGACCTAGGAAAGGATCCCAAGCTGGGAGCTGAGGGAAGTGAAGGCGTTACCTGGAGGAACGTGTGTGTGTGTGTGTTCCAGGCAGCACGTTCAAAGGTCCTGGGGTTGAGGAGAGTGGAGTTTTCAAGGACTGAAAAGACGGCTTGTGTGGTGGGGACAGAGATGGGGGTGAGAGAGCAGGAGGCACTGCTGGAGGGGCACGGAGAGGGGTGTCAGCTGCCCTGCTAGGACGACAGCGTGGCCTGGAGGATGGACGTGGTTAGGGAGGGGTTACAATGGGTGTGCGGCTCTGCCAGAGGCCACTGACTTGTTCTTCCTCTTCTTTTAGGTAAACCCTGTTCTCCAGCATGTTGGCATCCTGTGGAAAGTTGGTCAGCTGCAGCTGGGGGTGTGAAGGATCTGGAAGCTGTCCCGTCCGAGGTGTTGAAACCAAAACAAACATTATTTATGAAACCCTGGCACAGTTGTGTGTGTGGAACGTCGGCTCCGAGTGTCACTGCAGGAGACACCACCCTCCGGACACCCCTTAAAAATATCACCCTTTCTTTGATCCTCAAGAGGGCTTTTGCCTTGCAAAGGGGCAAGGGGTAGAAACATGCTGATTTTAAAAATAATTTTAAAGCAACTGTCGACAAAAGTAAAAGAGATCAGAAGTTATCAAGAACCTAAAAAGAGGCTAAAGGATATTCAGTGACATATTTAGGGTTTCTGACAGTCTGTACTCCTGGATCTACAATGTTTTAGACATCTGACCCTTCGCGGTCTTTCTGGGCTTGCCTGAGCTCTGGCCTTTTGTTGGTAGTGGCTGCGTGACATTTCAGAGTGCAAGGGCTCAGAGCTGCTCAGCTTGTAGCAGATGTAAACACGTCCTATGGCTCCTTTTCTTTTTTCCAAAGGGTTCGGCAGAATTAGGCAAGGCTAGGTCACAAAGAATTCTGAATATCGGAGAAACCTATACCTGTGTGTGTGCATGTGTGAGCATGTGTGTGTGGTGTATACGTGTGTGTGTGTATGTACATGTGAGATAATTTCTCCATCTCTAAGGAGAAAAGAAAGTGCTTGGCAGCCTTTGGTTAGTAACATCTGTTGTGTGTTTCTCTGCCTGTCACTGTTCTGCATTGTTGGTCTTAGAAATGGAATTTAAAAAAAAATCACTGTGATAATTTAAATGAATGGTGATTTGGTTGGCTGAAAAAAGCCCACTGCCAGGAACTATGTTTGCAGTTGGACCAGGCCAGGCTGGCCTAGGAACCCACCTGGACCCAGGAAGTTACTGCAGGAAGGCCCCTCCTGCAGGTGGGGCTGGGGCTTTGGGTGCTGGTATCTCACAGCTCGAGTGCCGGACACTTGCCGGCTTCTGGAAGCAGGGCCCTGGGCTGACTTCTCAGGATGATAGAGGCCTCCCGTTTCACTGTTTCCCCAGGGTTATTTGCGAATTATCCTTCTGCTAAAGTCTCCTAGCAGTGCCTTTGGGGCCAGGCGACTCTGTTCTCTCTGGAAAGGTGTTTTGTTTTCTTTTGTTTTGTGTTTGATCTCCTCTTTTGTGGCATTCTGCAGGGTTTGCATATTTTCCTGTTTATTGTCTCTTCCACTGCTGGGGATGAAAACTCTAATATCTTGCCCTGCTCGCCCCTATTTTCAGATTTTTCAGTTTCCTGAGAAGGGGCTGTCCTGCTTTGGGGTCCCCTGTTTCCCAAGACCCACTGGGCATGGGTGCTCAGCAGCCCTGGCCCATCAGGCTGGCACTTCAGCCTCTGGGGAAAGGAGGATGCCCGGGGCAGCCACTCTGAGGACAGTGGCCTGCTGCTCCTCAGCTGCCTTCTGTGATCTTGCTGCTTTTGTTGACTTTCCTTCTCCCTTTCTCCGCCCTGTGTGCCAGAGGGGTGGGCCTGCCTTCTCTCTCCCCTCCACCGTGTGCTCATGCGCCAGGGTGGTGACTAACCAGGACGGGCCACCTAGCAGCTGTGCGCCCTCGGGACCTTTGAACTGGAACTGCGGTTCCCACTTGCCTTCCCTACAGCCGTGGGTGGACCTTCTGCCGAGAAGCTGGATTCCTCTGCGCGACGCACGAACACGGGCCTCTGTCTGCCAGGTGCTCGCCCCACCGAGGATGACCTTCCAGATGCCAGGGCTTCGGCACGCAGGCTCTTAAATAAAAATTCCTTCTGGGGTGAAGCATGTGTGGATCGGTTTGGTTGTTTTCTGAGACAGAGGCCAGCAAGCTGCCTTCTCCTGATAGGGGATGGGGGCCCAAGGGTTGGAGGAGGGCAGAGTTGGGGCCCAGGGGGAGGTCCCTGGTCCCCAGGGGTTTAGGAAAAACCCCAGGGGCAAGGCATACTCGCTGGTGGAGGGGTGGCAAGGTGAGGCAGGCTGGCCTGGAGTTGCCCAGCTGGGCCACCTCCTGGCTGGGTCCCTTTGACTGAGATCCTGAAATCCCCATGTGGGTGTGCGTGAGTGTGAGCTGAATGAGAGCAGGTGCCCGTGGTGGGTGCTGGATGACGGGATGTCACTGTGTGGCACACCCGGCAGGGGTTCAGGGAGCCACCAGCCACAGTGTGGGGCTGGTTGGGTAACAGAGGTGAATGGGACGGGCACGCTTCTGTCTTCTCAGGCTGCCGGAACAGGAGGGAGAGGAGGTTTGCCCCTGGAGCCCATCACGGCCATCCTCTGTTGATTACAGTGTCTGCCACTGTAGAGCATTGCTACTATTTTTTGCGCTTTTAATCGGTTCCAGATGCTGTCTTATGTGCTCAGGCTCTGGAGCCTGACTCGAATCTACCATTTGCCACCGGCGGGACCTTGGGCCTGGCTCTTAACCTCTCTGTGAGCCCCCCTTCTCACCTGTAGTAACACCCACCTCGTCCGGGCACTGTGAAGTGAATGCGTTTAATATCTGTAAAGTACTTACACCACCGCCAGGCACCTGGCAGCACTCTCAAGTAGCTTCAGTGAACTTTTCTGCTTCATGAGTGAGCACACCAAGGCTTTGGTAACAGCCTGGCTTGGATCTGAAGCCCTGGGTGCTCTTGCCATCCGGTGGCGGGGGTCGGATCAAGCTCGGGGGGCCGGGTCCCACCCGGGCCCCTCTGCCTGTAGGTCCTGCCACAGCGACAAAGTTCTGTGGGATTCCAGAGGCTCAGAGAGAACTGGGGAGGGGTGCGGCCAGGGGTCCCCCCGTCATGGGCAAGGCGTTTGTGGTGACCGGTGCTGGGGAGCGTGGGGTCCTGGGCAGAGGGGGGAAGGGAGGGTGGGGTGGGGAGAGGAGGCTTCAGGGGGCCTTCCTTTGCCTGCATGATCCAGCTCCTCTGCGAAGACAAGTTCTGTTTCTTAAAAGCAGAGGGAGTTGGGCCTCGGGGACGCAAAGTTGGGCTGGAAGGAATATCAGACCTGGGTGGGATGGCTTCCTCCCTCCGATGCCTCCCTCTTTTTGTTCTTTTCATGGGCACTTCAGAGGGGCCAACTTTCAGGTGAAATGGGCCCACTGTCCAAAGGGATCCCACAGCCCCGGCGTTCCTGCCTTCCTCGCTCGGTGAAGATTAGATGTTCCTTAACTGGGGGCACCCTGATTCCGAAGACCCGGTTCCCATTCTTTTACGAGCGTCCGGGGCCTTGTCCGGTCACGTGTCCAGTGTGGACTTTGGAAGGTGTGACCGCTGTAGAGACACGGTCTAGTCCGGGGTCTAAAATAGGACTGGAAGTTATGAGAAAACATTTCAAGCTGATTTAAATAGCAGAATTTTGATTAAAAGTGGATTTATTATAAAAGCGATGTTTTCACGGGTGACATTTTGGAAGACAGATAGTTAATTATAAAGGATTTAAAACCAGTTATCCAGATAATAATAACCCTTAACAGCATTTTGGTGTTTTCCCTCCCTCCCTTCCTTCCGTCACTTATCTGCATTTATCATTTGCAAACATTTATTGAATGCCCACTCATGTCGGGCTCTGTGTTAATTGGAAGGCTTGAGAAGTTGAGTCTGGGGGGAGACCAGACACGTGACCTAGAGGGATGATAGAGCCTAAAGGGCTGTGACAGGGATGCAGGGGCCTCGGAAGCCTTGACAAGGGAGGGGCCAGCTCTGCTTACACTACGAGTGACCTCTGGACTTCTATGTGAGGGCCTTTTCATGTTTTTCTCTACACATTTGGGTCATATAACCTGATTTTCTCACTTACCATGATGAGTGTTTCCTGGTGTCCACAAATATTTAGGACGGTTTTAAAGAGAGCCTTAGCATTTTATTTTATAGAATTGCATCACTGACAGACCCTGTCTCTGACCTGTACTGGCCAAAGCAAAGGACAAGTGCAAGTGCAAGGAGTGAGGCCCCTGGGGTCTGAAGCAGACCCCAAGGAGAGCTCAGACGACAGCTAGTTTCCTTTCCTCCTTCTCCTCCTCTCCTTTAGGCCCCTTTCGATATTTCAGCCTGAAGCCTGGGGAAGGATGAAGTCGGCCTGAGCATAGAGCCCAGCTCACCATGGTCCGGCATCACCTCCACTCGTGGCCAGGCCCGGCTGTCACCACCCTGGCTGAGCAGCTCAGTGACCATCCTCACGTCCCTGAGTGGGGCGCCTGTCCAGGGAGGGCAGAGTGCGCAGGGGCTCCTGACCCGCGGTAGACCCATCAGAGCCCCACCAGTGTCGCCTCAGCACGAGCCCTGATGTGCGGTGGTCCTGACATGCGGAGGGGGTCAGAAGCGCTGGTCTCCCCGAGCCCTATCCTTGAAGCAGCTGTCGTGTGAGGTTTGGATTCAGTTTTACTTGTTCTCAGGTGTCCATCCGCTGGTCCCTGCACCACTGACTTGGGATGCCGCCTTGGTCATGCACTAAGTTCTATATCACAGTTTTATGTTCAAAGCTTTTGCATCTTACCTCTATGGTATTCATCCTTGGGACGGGGTCCTAGGACCTGGAAAGAGGCAACCCGATGCCCGCACCCCAGGATGGAGCACTGCCGAGCAGGAGGATGCCGGGACGTGAAGGCTGGGGGTTCAGGCTGCGGGTTCAGGCTGCAGGGTGCCGGGGGTTCAGGCTGCAGGGTGCCGGGGGTTCACGGAGTCCAGCAGCGTCATTCTACACTTGAGGAAACGTGGGCTCCCAGAGTTTATGGGAATTCCAACTGTTTCCTCCACAGGAGGGTCAATTCCCTCTGAGCCTGGAGCATCTGCACCCAGAACCCTAAGCAAGACTCAGCAGGATGCCGCCGGCTTCCTCTTTCTCCGGTTCTTCTACACCTGTGCCTCATGGCTTTCCTGCCCGCCTTGGGGGGATGCCGAGGGGTGTGTTGGGGGGTACCCCTCCTCCACTGGAGAGGGGCAGAGAGTGGATTCAGACCCACCTATAAAAACCCCTTAGATTCACAATGCGGTGCCACCCAGGGAGACCACCGTCAGGTGCTTCCCAAAGCAGTAAGCTCAGTGACTAAAGTGCCCAGGAGTCTGAAAGCCTTGAACTTCACCAAGGGGGACCTAAAAGCACCACAAGTGGCGACCCCAGCATGCTGGCCATGGCCACCCCCGGCTTCTGCTGCTGGGGCTTTAGCAGTCTGGAGGCCCCACCAGGGCACACCCAACTGGGGGCAGGAGGAGGTGCCAGGGTCCCAGTGGGCCCCACTGTGAGGTGGACGGAGGCCAAGGCCCTGAAGATGCATGAGAACTCACCACGGGAGCCCAGAAAGAGTCAGCAGGCCTGTGGCCCAAGACCCTGCATTTCCAACAAGCTCCCAGGAGAGGCTGCATCTTGTAGAGCAAGATTGCAGGCTGACTTTTCCCTGCACGCTGCTTTGCCACCACTCCGTGGCTTTCTGAATTCTGGCCCCGGCGGTTTAGGCCAGGGCCCGGCATCGCACTGGACCTGCCCTGCTCCTGCAACAGCCCTTAGTTACTGTGGTGCCTCCTGGGTGTCCTGGTCCGAGGGTCACCCGTGCTGAGCCGTCCCAGTTACTGGAGGCCAGAAGGCCGGGGTGAGGATGTCACTTGCGCCCAGGAGGAGAGCGGGGTCTTGGTGGGGTGACAGTTTCCTCCCCACACCCAAGAGAACCACCCTGTTTGGAGGGTCAGGGTTTCCAGGATCTTGGGTACCCGGGAAGATGGCCCTGATGTCTGAGGAAGGGTCAGATAGTCTGAGAGGATGGTTGGTTTTCAACCCACATGGCTATTCGGCTCTTCCTGGTGAACAGGAAAAAAAGTTCAAAAAGTACTACAGAGTTTCTTCTCCTTCTCAGCAACCAACAGGTGAAAAAGCTCCAGTTCAGGAAGAGAGGGTTTCGGTCATGAGGAAACCAGACGCCCCCTGCAGGGGCCACTTGGTACTGCAGGCCAGGTTTTCCAAGGGGAAATCTTGCAGTGGCCTCCGTGCCAGCTGGGGCACTAGTGCCCTCCATGTGTGACAGGGGCAGGTCCCAGGCAAAACGAGCCACGGGTGGGATTGCTAGGAATCGGTTGGGCATGGAAAGGCCAGAGCTTGGGGAAGTGATACTGGTGAGAGTTAAAAGATGATGTTGCAAGACTCTAGGATTTGTGGTGTGAAAGTTTGGTTTGGGGCGAGAGTAAGACGGGATATGGTGTAATGATAGGGTTTTAGGCCACATTCGGTCACTATCTATCCAGGGGAATGAGGACCACGGAGAGGATGAATACAGCAACGTATTTGGAAACTAGGCAAGCAGCGATGCAGATTAGCTGAAGGAAGATATCGACACAGCAGAGAGAAAGTGCTCCAGAACCTTCAGTGACAATGTAGAAAATGCTACAAGTTCACACTTTGCAAGTAGAGGTGAGGAATCATGAAACCAGTGCCAGAGGATGGTAGACAGGTGGGCGGGGGATTTAAAATGCCCCGAAGAAATGCCCATGGGATACACCAAATATGTTAAAAGTGTGTGGGGGTCTAAAATGGTGTAAGAGAAAAAATAAAGAGGTAGACAGGTGGCTGTTTACCTGTCTGAGCGGGGTCGGGAGGACCGCAGGGTGATGGCCCCTTGGCCTGACTCCCAGGAGAAGCGGGCAAGGAGGACCCGTGGCAGGCGGGAGTGACCTGGCTCAGAAACCTTGTGAGTGCCATGAACTGGGGGGGAGGGGGCGTGAGTGGTACTGAGTGGACACTTTGGGGTGGCACGGATCTCCACCCAGTGAGACAGAGATAGCTCTCTTTGCGAAGGGCACGGTGGCACGCATGCCGCCTTTGTGCACTTGAGAAGACGGAGGGGGAGGAACTTGACAGCAAGTTCGCACACGAGAAAAGCAGCGTGAGCATCGAGAGGCTCCCCCCTCTCTCCCCGCAGATGAGCTCATCTGCTGCATTTGCCGCTGGCGTGCCCCCAGGCCCCCCTGTCTCTCTCCAGGGTCCCCTGGGCTTTCCCCACCCAACTCCTCCCAGGCCCTGACGTCATCCACACCATTTCTGATTCCGTGCCTGTCCTCCTCCTCTCCCCTCCCTGCCCCCACCTGGCTGCTCACGGGTCCTGGTCACTTCTCCGGCCGTGGTAGGTCTCAGGACTTCCTTCACGCGCACAGCCCCTGCTCCTGTCCTAGTCCTCCCCTCTGGAGCCTAAACTGCAGGGTTTCCTAACTGGTCTCGCGGCCCCTAGGCGCCCCCCTGCTCTACCCACCTTCAGGGGCTGGGGTGGGGGTTGACGCAGGGGCTCCTTTGGTCAATAAACCTTCAGTGGCTCCCCATTGCCAACAGATTAAAAGTCCAAACTCTTTAACTCAGCTTGGGAGGCTCTCGGCAGCCCGCTCCCGGCCCCTCCTGCCTCCGCCTCCTCCTCCCATTGCCTGCCCAGCCCTTTTGTGTGTGTCCAGGCAGCCTCCTCAACCATCCCTGGGAGGGCCACACGCCCTCCCTTTCCAGCCCAGATCCAGTTCAAGCTCCACGTTTACGTGGGGATGCTGCCCGCCAGGAGGGCCGTGGCGACCCTCTGCAGAGGTGTGTATTCCCCGGGGTGGCCAGGCCCTGTTGGGACTGAAGATCTAGGGAGCTCAGCATCAACCCCCCTCTGCGTGCTCTCTTTGGAGGCCCGAGGGCTTGTGACCGCGGGATCATCTCGGCCTTCTGGTTTCTTTCTTCTCTACATCTTCTCTCTCTGTTTACCAGGTCACCCTGGGTGTAAGGTGCCATCCGAACTCGATCACATAAAATATTTGGGGGCAGGGTTTTGACTTTCTGGGGGAACAGGGGGCTGTTCTGGGAGGGCTAACCGTGTGTACCGCAGGCACACCTGCACACACTTTCACAAGGGGGCTTTGGATATTCCTGCTTTTAAACATTCGTTCTGTCCTTTTTGATGCTGTAACGTCCCCTTGGCCCCAGGTCAGCGTCCAGCCTCATGCTCTTGCCAACGCTGTGTTCGCCCACCCTCTCTTGCCTCTGTGTACTCCTCCCATCCCTTCCCCTCAAACAAAAAATAATCTAAATCCCCCTGCTTGTTACTTGCAGTTCATTCACCCGCTTCTCAGAGCCTTGGGATGGTCCAGTTCAGGCTCTCGGGACCTCACCTCCTGCCAGAAGCCCTGAACACACTCTCCCCGACCTGCCCTGCCCCAAGCAAACGGCACTCTTTCTCTCAGAAGGTGCCGTTATTCAGACGTTCCCCAGGTACTTGTTGACATAACTGCAAGGTCCTCAGAGCGCTCACTGGCCCAGCCTTCCCCATGATACTCCAGCTGCCGGATGACCATGGATTGTTAACTGTTTTTTTTTTTTTTTTTTGTGCCAAGTCTGGGCACTTGGGTGGAGGGACAGTGATCACTTTTAGTAGTGACAATGACGGTAGTATGAGGGCCTGGCGGTGAGTGACTTTGGAAGTGTTTTTAGAGCGAAAAATAGTTAACCAGCATTTTACTGTAAGAGTACTCTGAAAGCCCCTGGTGATCCAGACACCTGAAAAGTCTTGTACAAAAGGAGGAGACAAAAGAAGAGGAAAATGAGGTGAGCTAAAGGGAGGGGCTCCCAGTATTTGTAAAGGAAGGGGAAGTCCATCACTGCAGCAAAAGCAGCGGTGAATCTCTGAAGCTGACTGTCTCTGGGCTTCATAGGAAATGCTGTGATTTCATTCATTCACCCTACTCTGTGCCAGACACTGTTCTAGGAACTGGGAACACCCTAGTGGACAAAACAGACTTAGCTTCGGTTTCCGTGGAATTTATACTAAGCAAACATCAAGCCAATAAAAATCCTGCCATGCTGCTGAGAGTGCTAAGGGATGATGGGTGGTGGTCAGCCCTGAATAGAATTTGAAGGGACAGGAAGGGACTCAGGCTGGATGAGGGAGGACCCAGAGTGAGGCTCAGGTGAAATGGTGCCAGGTGGGATGTGTCCTGAAACCATCATAGGGGCTCTTTTCCTATCAAAGAGGCTGGAGCTGGTTTCCTAGCGTCAGACACCCGCTCTGGGACAGGGCTACCTGATTCCCAAGACACCCTTATGACTCCTTGCAAAAAAAATGTAGGTGAAGAGGGTGATGGGTTTTAATGGTTCTAAGTGGGATTCTTAAATTTCACTTGGCAAAAGAGGCCTCCAACAACAATACAGTTGATTTTGTAGAGACCCTGCATCTGGATCCAGTTTCATCCCAGAGAAGGGCACAGTGAGGGCTTGTTGCAGCATGGCGAGGGGTCAGGTTTGTGTCTGCCCCCAGCTCAGACGTCTCAGCATCCCTGCCAGGTGACTCCTATGAGTCGTTTTAAGGAGGGTGACCTGCCAGGAGTTCCTGGTGAGGAAGGAGTTATGGGATGGCTCTTTCTTTGTAGGAAAAGTTAGAGGCCTAGGGTGATGCTCTCTTCTTCCAGAGGAGACTTTTCTCTGCTTCTGGCACTCCTGGACGGAACCACCATAATCCAAGTTCACAGCCGGAGGTCCCCTGAATCAATTCGATGACAGGAAGCTGAGCTGCAAGTCCACGGGGGGCTGGCTCCTTCTGGTTCACCTTTGCTCTGAGAGCGTTGCCCTTCAGGGTCAGGGTAAATGAAGGAGGTAGGGGAGGCATTGCTAGGGTCCCCAACTTTGGTGGCTTTTGTCTACAAACCCATTGGAAGCACAGCTCAGTTTCTGAGATTTATCTGAATCCACCGGTGCCCTCAGGCAAAAGCAGCTTTGAGAGCTGGGTTTACTGTTCTGGGTTCTCTATGACTCTGCCCAGCAAACTCCCCACTATCTTGTTATCTCTTTGATGCCTTTAAGAAGATTGTTCATTTTATAGTATTCTTTTTTTTTTTTAAATAACTGTCTTCAGGAGATGGTTTCAAAGGCCTAGTGGGGCCATTTCCACTTAGGGAAGTCTTAGTTACTACTTTGGTACCTCCTTGCCATGAGGCTTCTTGCCCGCTTCAGAGATGCCCACCCTGGAAAGACAGCATCTACCAGAGCTGGGGTGGGGGAAGGGCAGAGGGAGGCAGGCTGGGCCCTGGGGCAGGGGCGGAGCCTGGCGCATCTGGGCCTTTGGGGCAGGAAGAACGTAGAGGGACAGCCTCAAGTCAGAGGCCTGCCCTCCTTTCCAGGAGGGTTTGAAGGGTCCAGCAGCTGGGCCACCCAAGGAAGCCTCTAGAACTGGCACCTTCGTTCACCAAGTCTGTGTTTCTCTCAGGGACTCTGGGGTTAGGAACAGCCCAGAAGGAAAGAAGAGGAGTCAGGAGTGCTGGAGGGGCCTGCAGAGCTCAGAAGGTCAGAGGAGGGATCAAATTGCCTGCAGCTATAAAGAGCCCACATATTTTTAGGGGACTCCCACCTAAGCCTTTGGTAGGGTATTCTGTGTTTTGTTTTGTTTTGTTTTTACCCCTGAACTTAGGCAATGTTATAAAAAGAGAGGCCCAAGTGGAAATTAAATTACATTTACATTTCTTCAAATTCACTCCAATTATTTTCCCATATACTTATATGTGTATTCTGTCGTCTATCTGTCATCTATCTATCTATCTATCTATCTATCTATCTATCTATCATCTATCATCTATCTATCTATCATCTATCTATGTTGTGGTCAGCTTATGCCTTCTGACCCATGGCCTGCTTCTGCCATGTCTCACAGGCACCTGTGCCAAAGATCCCTTCTTTGGCAGCGAATACATTGCATTTAGGTCTCTCTTGTTAATATCAGATGATGAGAAAGAGAGAAGCAATGAGAATTCTGAGTCTGGAGGGTCCAGAAGGCTGCCGGGTCCTCAGGAGGCTTGAATTGAGCCCGGGGAGACATTGGGACAAAAGTCGAGGACAGGAATTTTTTCTCTTTGGACTCAAATGCTGCACACTCTGCAATGTAAGTCATCACCACAAAAATCCACACTTTTTGCAAATTTATAAAGTCCTTTGTAAGCTTCCTTTGGTTGAATCTGAGGTTTCTGCCATGTCTTGGTCCTACAGCATTGCTGAGGGCACGGATGGGTTTCCTGAGGAACGTACTGTCGTTTATCTGAACATTCTCCTCTCCTGGGACATTTATGTGCCTTCCAAGTGTTCATTGTTATAATTAATGCTTTCAAAAATCTCCTTTTGCAAGCATTTTATGATTGTCTTCTCTTATCATTTCTAAGGATAGATTCCTGAGAAATGGGATCTTGGGGCAAGCGTTTTTGGTTATATTGTATACCATTGCTCTTGTATTTTCTACAGAGTTCAGCTTATACTCCAGGAAGCCACAGATGATAACATGAGTCTCACCCAGGCACCCCTGTTAATGTGCCTTGTCTTGATTCCATACTTCCTAACCCTATTGTCAACCCCAAGTGTGTCCTGGAGACAGCTCAGGAGGAGAGAGGAGTCAGGATTGTTGGAGGGTCTTGCAGACCACAGAGGGTTAGAGAGAAAGTGCGGATACCAGGGAGGTATACCTACAGCCCACTCTGATGGTCCCTGGGATGGAGCCTTTCTCTCTCTTTTTTTTAACGATTACCTTGGCCTTGGAGTTTATCAGTTTTAGATACCAAGGAAAACCAGGCTTCTGAGCTTGCAAAGCCAGGGTGGAAACCCTCCCCCTCCTCTGGTCCTCCCATGGCCTCTAGGGAGAAGGATGCCCTTTGGTAGTGAGCCAGCTGGCCTTTCTGGTAACCATGCCTTTGGCAGCTCAGCTCTCAGTGACATCCCTCAACTACATAGTTGCACAGCTCTGGATTTATTCATTCATTCATTCATTCATTTCACAAATATTCACTGCGCACTTACTGTGTGTGAAGTCCTGTTTTGAGCATGGGGGACGCACCAGCCTATAAAGCGTATCAAACAAGGCCTGCCGGGCTAGACTTCATAGTCTCAGGAACGTTTTCCTGCATGGGGATAACGTTAGGAATCTTTCACTCGTTTAAGCCCTCGGAATAGGATTTCCCTCTCCCTCGGCTACACAATCCCCCCCTCCTCCTGGGCGGACTTCTCCTGAACAAGGTTGGCTCCCTCCAGGACTCGTATTGGCCAGCGGCTTAGGCTGCAAGGAGTTTCCTTCGCTTCTATCACTAGCCTTTGGGGGCTGACTAGTTTCCTTTGTCAAGTGTATACCCGAGGAGTGGGGCAAGTTGCAGGGAAACCAGAGCTCAGTGTTGGCACCTGCAGGCTTTCATCGGGGTGGGGGAAGAATGTGGGGCTTGTGGGGCGAGGAGGTGGGCTGAGGGCCAGCCAGATGCAGCTGTGGCATATTCCCTGGACAGCCCAGATGTCAGCTAAGAGAGCTACAGCAGAAGTCCATGCCGCTGAATGTTAGGACCTGAGACCGTGACGTCGCTGGGGTTTAGATGTCTATCTTCAGAAGGCCACAGCCATTGAAAACAAGACTTGATCCAGTCGTATCTTCTGGATGCATTCATTTGCATTTTCTTTCCATTCCATGGATTAAGAAAGGGGATGGATCACATATTTGCATGATTGCAATTTAGCACATCTCACAATGTGTAAGTGACTGAGCTCCCCGCTAAGACCTGCCTGTCACCAGCAGGGCTGCCGTGTAGGATTGGTGAGGGGTTGGGGTCTGCTGGATGGGCCCCTCCTGCCTGTCCTGGGCGGAGGGCCGCCGCGTCATCTGCAGCCTGTGTGTTCCCATGACCACCAGTGCTCCAGGCCACAGGTCAAGAGCAGGCCGAAGTACGCCTGTGTTTTCCTGCCACTTTCTGGAAAGGGGCTTCTCACCGTCCCGACTTCAGACTGCTGCTTGAAGTAGCACGTGTGAAACACAGCCCCTTCCCCACTCTCCCCAGACAGACCAATCCCACCAGACATGTCAGCCACACACGGTCCTCAGAGGTCCTCAGACACGTCACCCGCGCTGCCCTCCCACACCCACCCACTGATAACTATTTCTGCTCCCCCAGTCCTGTCCTGCGAGGAGGGGAAGTCCTCCTCCGTAGGTCTAAGCGTGCATAGTCCAACCCCTAATGGCGCTCAGCGAGGTAAAGGGCTGTCCATGCACTGAGCTGCCCCCACCCCCCAGGAGGTAGTGGAGGAGAACTTTCGGGGGTGGGGAGGGAGAAGACAGCCGGTGCGTTCTCACCAGACCATCTTCTCAGGGGTTCACAGTAGTCCCCTGTGACTAGTCACCTGCTACCTCTGGCTGTGAGCCCCACTGGCAGCTGTTCTGTCTCAAGTGACACGGAGACGCGGCTCCGATGAGGGGGTTGCTGGGGCTGCGTCCTGCCCCCCTCCGTCGACAGCTTCCTGGGAGTACAGAGGCGCCCCCTCAGGCCTGGTGAAGCTCCTGAGTCCCAGGGTTAGAGGTGGACAGGTGAGGCCGGGGGGGTTTCGTGCCTTCCTTGAGGCAAGATGTCCTCTTCTAGATAAGACGGCTGTTGGTGCATCTTCGCCATGGGCCCCCACCCCAGGTATGGGTATATTTGGGGATATTTTAATGGGGCCTGGGGAGAGGATAGCCATCGGGTTCCATGGCGTGCAACACGCTGACACATGCGTTACGTGTGTCCTAAAGCATCTGGAAGCATCCTAGAGAGCTCAGAGGGCGTCTTAGCAGCTGACCAAGGGCAAGTGTCTCTCTCCAGCCCAGGCATCCCCTTGCTTTCCTACTGGTCATGAATGATGCTGTGCTGACAACAGTAGTTTTCTTCCGACGACACAATTCTCCTCCAAAGGAGCATACTAAGGGTAGAGGGAAAGCACCTTCCAGAACTTCTTGGTTTTTCTCTTTTACACGTGCCACATTAGCACCATGTCAGTGTTCTCCAGGGCTTGCAGAAGGAGCTCGGCAGGCAGGAATCGGTGGGGTCTCTGTATTTGATTGCTTTTTTTGGAGCCCAGTAAAGGGTACCATTGTTTCTAGGAGGTCCCTTGAAACATACATATGGCTCACAGGGTCAAGATCAGCATGAGGCTGGGCATCCTGAACCCCTGCTCTGGCCCCTGCATCCCCAAACTCAGCAAATGCCTGTTAACGGCTTCATTCAGAATCAAACAAGGTGTGCCCCGAGCCGGGGAGCAGCTGGGTCAAGCAGGGCAGAGGGCAGAGTCCTACAATAAACTGTTGATACTTATCTATTATATGGCAGCTGCACTGGGGCAGGGGCTGGCTGCTTCCTCCCTTCTGTACCCAGTTCCCTTTCCAGGAGTTGGTCTACCTGGGAGGCTCTCAGGAGATGTTTGTGAAATTGGAAAATAATCCCCAATTAGATGCTTCCTTAGAACAGGTTTCCAAATCTGCCTTCAAATTCAAATGGAGATACACCAAATGAAGTTTCAATCCCCTGAAAGATGTTAGGGAAAGTTTTTGAATGTGTAACCCTTCATTTAAATCACCTCCTAGTTGCCTCTCTCCCTAGGTTGTCAATACCCATATTTATTTGTAAGTAATCGGGTATCTAGTCACTTAGTGGACAGATAAAGGAAAATTCAGGTCTTTGAGATTATGTGAGGGTAGGCCAAACTGCTATAACAAATAGACCCAAAATATAATGGCTCAAACACAATAGACGTTTCTTTCTTTCTCACATAATAGTCCAGGCCAGTAGTTCCACACTATTGGAACTGGGGGAGGAAGCTCTGCTGTATAGGTCCCCGAGGAACCCAGGCTGAGAGCGGCTCTGCCACACTCGACAAGTGGCTTCCCAGGCTGCCATTGCTGTCAACATCATTCCAGGCATGTGACGTGGGAAAATGTGGAGGAGAACACTTGCAGGATGCCATGGGCTGCCTGGAAGTGGCATACACCCCTTCCGTTCACTTTGGAGAGAACGTCGCCACCTGGACACACCTAACACTGTGACTGGAAAATGGGGTAGTAGCTGGGCAGTCATATATGTATCAGTCTTGGAAACGGGGGCTGAATCTGGGTGGGTGTAGAGAGATTTACAGATTTTGGATTTGGAAGAGCTCTTAGGTGTCTCCTTGTCCAACAGCCAGCCCCATACAAGCACCAGTCTTGCTGCTGGAAGTGCTCAGTGCCGCCATTACATACCTAAGCTGACTTTCTGATCTAGGGCTCTGAGGACCACTGAGCATCAGACCATGGAAGAAAACAGAAAGGGTCTCGTCTTTCAAGCACATTTTTTGTCACTTGGCAAACATAATGACACAGAGGAGGGAGAAAATAAATCCAGAGAAGCTACTCGCATGGGGGGAGCCCATTCTTTGTGGCCCTGGGAGACTGAGATTGTGCCATCCCCATGCTTTAGTTATCCCAGGGCTCCCAGAAATGTGCTATGTCACTGATGATGCCATAGGACCCCTGGAGACTGCAGCGGCTTGAATTGTAACTGCTGCTTCCGGATGGCTGTGGCTGTCACTTCTAGAAGGATAACTATTTTTTTGTGATTCTGGAGGAAAGGCAACATCAACCCCCCAGATGACTTTACAAGGCTTCCTTGCATCCCGATTGCCTGCCTCATGAAGAGTCCTTTAGGGTGGCTGACCTCACTTACTCATGTTCCTCCTCCCCACTCCCCTCCCCTGTACCATTAACTTTCTTACATACATCCTCCAGTTCTGGCCTTGGGGGTGTCTTTGCTCTTGGATTTGCACATCCCTACCACTGCCCTTGAGCCCGCATTGCAGCTCCCTGTGCTCCCAACTCCCACTCCCTGTACTCCTAACTTGACCACTTGTGGGCACTTATACGTTGCTTGGATTGTTGTGTATGTTGTTTCAACATTCATTGTGTCTTCCAAGTGACATTATAGGCTCCTTGAGTGTTGGAATTTGTCTCATCTTTGGTGGCTTCCTTGGGCTTGACTGTGGTGTAGTGAGCATTCTGTAAACACTGTGGGTGAGGGTGGTCTGTAAGAACTTGGAAGGGTCTGCCATGACTTGGGCTGGAGACGTAAATGAGTTCAGTTCTTGGATGGCAGGGATTGATCAAGTCCCTCTATTGGGCCAGTCCCTGGTGGCCAGGAGCCAGAGGGGAGACTTGGCAAGAGGAGAGAACAAAACGGAGGGGCTCCCAACTTCACTCGGCAAACTCAGTTCTGGAGGGACCAGACCCTAGTGTGAAGCTCCCTGGAGCTTGGGGCTGTCTGGGCAATTCCAGGGTGATGGCAATCTGAGGGATGTTACTGGAAACACGTGGCTCAGTGGATAGGACAACAGCTTCCCAGAGATGGGGAGGCAAGGCAAAGCAAGTGTGATGAGAATGGGCCGCAGCCAGGAAAGCAGGGCTTTTGCAGGGGCTTCACCCACCCTTCCTGCTTCATCCCCCCAGGGACCATTCAGACAATGCTTCTTGCCCTGAGGAAGCAGAGGGTGCGACAGGGAGGTGGAATCATTTGCTGCTTGTGTCCGAAGTGGAAGGGTGTGGGGGGGGAGGGGAGCTCAGTCTCATCCTCTTCCAGCTGGAATTTAAAGGCATCCCAGGTGCCCCTCAATTCCATTCATTTAGGAAGTGGGTGACAAGCTCAGCTCTATTTGAGGCTCAGGGTCTGGGAGCCCGGGATTCCTTGAGTGATTGTCTTGTGGAGTCAATAGTGTTTCTTCAGCAGGGAAGAGCAAGACCCTGCTTGGCCATACCTCCAAGCAGCGTCCCTTGAAAATTCCTTCTTCTCCGAGGGTTTTTCCCACAGGCCCTGGCCCTCCACCCCCACAGGGAGTCATGAGATTTTTGCCTCCTCAACCTAAAAAGTGACAGGAAGTATGCAGGGGTGAGTGCTGGAGAAATACGAGATTCTGGAATGACATCTGTACAATGGACTCTCTGCTGAGACAACTCCTCTGGCGCCTTTTCTACAGTCCTGATTCCAGGAGCAAAATTTCCAGTGTCTCATCCGCCTTCCCTGGCAGCTCTGCCAGGGCACCAGGTGTTTCCTGTGAAACACAATGGAGAAGTGGGGAAGGAGGGGAGCCCCAGCACCAATCCCTTCTAATTCTGGTCATTTCTGACACCTGAGATGAGGCTGTCACAGTGCCCGGGAGCACAAGGGACAATGCCCGTCTCCTAGGGCAGCACCTCTTGAACTGCCAGCTGCCACCCGATAGTGAGTTGCGAAATAATTTGGTAGGTATTAGACAATGTTGAAATAACCATAGAAAACATCAGAGTGCACTGCACATAGTAGAATCAGTACTATTTTGTGAAACTTATGTTTCTTCTTTATGTGCGCCAATGGGTGTTTCCTACGGGTGCCACATAAGATGTATTTCTTACTGTAGTACTGGTTAAAAAAAAAAAATCTGAATGACTCTCCCAGAGCATCTCAGTTGATCCTGATTACTGCTGGGGTTACACACAGTAAGAGTGAAACCCAGAATGAGGAGGGAAAAAGGGTTCCAAAGAAAGGGGTGAACCTTTTCATCTGCTTCCTGGACTAGCTGTGAAACACCTGCCCTGCCCCCGGAGAGTCTGAGGTCCTTTCTGGGCCTGGGGGACCACCATGAACCTTGTGTCCCCACCTCTTCTTGGAGCAGGCCTTGCCAAGAATACCTGGGGAGGAGGGGCTGCCCTTTGGGAATTTAACGAAAGGGGATTCAGCAGTTAGCTGTGAGAGTGTAAATGACATGTCCGGGACTTTCCTTTACCCCTCGAATCCCTGTGAATTTCTGAGATGCACAGACTGGAAGAAGAGAGCCCTGCTGTGGCTTGGAAGGAAGGGGAGAGCCGAGGTTGGGCTGCCGCCTCCCATCTCCCTGCTCCCACCCCCCCTCCTTTTGAGCACCCCTCCCCTACTCCTCCCAGGAGAGGGAGATTGGAAAAGACAGCCTTTGGGGGTATCTGGGACCCTTTTCCTGGTAGGTGAGACCCACAGTGGCCCAGGGAGACCCTATGAAGGGGTTGGGGGTGGGAACAGTCTTGGGGGTGAGAGGAGTCTTCCAGAACAGGAGCTCATGGTTTATGTCTAAGGGTGACCTGTGTGGCTTACTAAAAGATATAGGAGTGAAAAAATAAAAGCAAGGAAGAGGGGACAGAGACGGGGCCTCAGGGGTCCTCAAGGTCAAAAAGGAAAATGAGAGGGGCCTCATTGGCAAGGGAGGGTCCCTTAGCATAGGTATTCTGGCGGGGACCGGGGCTTTCCTATCATTTTCCCAAACCCCACCATCTCCAGAAGAGCGGTTGTCATAATTCGCCCAAGCTACAGCCTACTCCATGGCTAAGAAACACTACCCGAGGTCACTTCCATGACTGTGTTCTTCCTCCAAGTCTTTGAGGTTGGGGCTGGGAATTTATTTTCTGTTCCCATTTCCTTTCTTTTTTCGTTTGCTCATTTTTGACCTAGAAGAGGTCTCTGCAGGGCCAGTGTTTACAAGTGGAAATGTCCTCAGCCCCCTTCCTCTTAGATTCCTCCCAGGTCTTGGAGCAGGAGGGGGCCTGATGGGGGTGATGGGTCCCTGCCCCACTTGGCCGTGTGAGGGACAGTGAGGCTTGCTTGTATTGAGAAGCGCTCTCCCAGAGATGAGTATCTTTACTGGCTCTGTGGATCCTGACCTCCCACCTTCACAATGTTTCTTGGGGTTTCCACATATCCTAGAATGCAACAACATCTCTGCATCCTAGAACATGAGGGTGTTCAGCGTCACATTCTTGGAGGGTGTGAGCACCACACAATCTACACTCACAGACGCCTTCCCTAGCGTCCGCTTTCAAATCTGAAACACAGACTAAGCAGAAGAGAAGAAAAACCAATCCCAAGAACTAGCTTCTTCAAGGGAAGCCCGGCGTCCCTGGATCGGAAGGTGGGGATGGTGCTGCCCCGTTTGCGTTTGCCCTGGGGCCCAGGGCTGCCCAGGCTCTCTTCCAGATGCGTGCCATCCCGTGGGTAGGAGCACACGTGACCATTGAGACTCGAATGGCTTCTAGCTGCTGAGGGGTCTCAGCGCTTTCTCCGGGTGAACAGTTTAGCTGGGGGATTTCGGGGGATGTTAAAGAGAAAGTGGCGTCAGTCAACTGGCCACGCCAACAACCTTCAGTGGTTTCCACTGGCTAGTTAGTGTAGCACTCGGGGACTCTTTGCTGGTCTGACTTGGACCTCTCTCTTACTATTTCCTGTTCCTTTCTTTTCGAAGCCCTCATTCCTACTGGCGGTTCAGATCATGCTCAGTGCAAACCAGTTCCTCCCTGTGGCCATCGACACACCACTGGTCTCAATGTCACCCTCTCCGTCCAGCCTGGGCAGGGGTACTCTTGCCTTTCACAGTGGTTTCCGGACGTTATACCAGGCTCCGGATCTGTTGAACCCTCTTGTTTTGACTTCACTTTTGAATCTGTTTTTGTTTTTGTTTTTAAAGCAACTTCTTCTGGTTATGAAAGAATTTATACTTTCGGCAGAAAATATGAAAAAGGCTAAAAAGTACAAAGGGAAAAAAAGTCATTCATCATTCCATCCTTGGAGATAGTCACCCTGTACATCGGGATGCATTTGCTGCCTGTCTTTTGTCCGTGTATGTATCCGTTATATGTGATGGTTTGTAAAAGTGATACCATGCTGTCAGTGTAGTTTCTCACTCTACCTGGCTAAATTTATAACACGGGTATTTTCCCAGTCAGGGCTCTTCCCAGACCTGATATTTACTGACCACACAATAGTCTATGGAATGAGGGAGTATCATAATTCCATTATTCAGAAGTTTCCAAGGAGTGCTCATTTACACTCCCATCAGCCGTGTTTGAAAGTGCTGGTGTCACTTCATCTGCCAGTTTGGTGTCTGAGAAACACACAGCCAGATGGAAATCTGGGGAGGAGGATGCTAGTGAAGGGGAAAGGGTGGAGGGAACAGGGCAGGCAGAAGAGCCGTCAGGCCTGGCAGCTTTTAAGGTGAGAGAGGAGAGCACTGGGTAGGAGGCGCTTGGACTGCTGCAGGATTTTAAGAACGTTTTGGACAGGGATGGAACATCCCCAACCCAAGTTTCTGAGCGTCAGGCAGGAATGGGCTGTTACAAGGACCCTCCTCACTCTCTGGCTTTGGTTAGGGGCATCTGTGGTGAGGAGGGGCGGCAGCTGGAGCTGTCAGTCAGCTCTGCTTCCCTGGGGCAGGTTCTCTTAGGATGGAGTGGCACCCTCCTCCCACCCCTGACCGCCCCATTTCACCTCATCAGCTGTGAATATAATCAAAATACGTAACGATTAACGGCAAACAATGGTCTCGTTTCGCTGATTTGCCTTTTTCTGATTAACCTTGAGAGCAAACATGTATCATGGATCTAGTTACACACGTGTTTCTTCTAAAATCTGTATGCCTGGCTTCTCAGTTCGCCCGTGGTTGTTTTCCTCATTAACCTACAGAAGTATTTGCTGGATTAAACCTATTGTTCATTTCCCTCACATATATTCAACGACTTTATTGTTTCTCTTACGTTTTATGTAGGATGTGTTTGATGTTGTTTTAAATGAACTCATCCTTCTGTTGCGGTCACCACTTTCCTTTGCTTCGTGCTCAGAAATCTTTTGCTCATCCTGGCCTCCGTTAAACATACTCCAGCATTTTCTTCTAGATGTTTTGGATTCTTTTTTATTCCTTTAACTTAATACACTGGGATTTTATTTTGGGGTATGGTATGAGCGAGGGATAAAATTTGATTTCTCCCCCCCAAAAGCTGCCTTTTCCAATTGAACTTTTAGATAAATCAACCATGAACTATTGCTTTTTAAAAAATTGAGTGTAGTTGATTTACAATGTTGTGTTAGTTTCTGGTATACAGCAAGGCACACACATATGTGCGTGTATATATATATAAAATCACAATCCCTTTTCAGAGTCTTTTCCATAATAGGTTATTACAAGTACGTTCCCCGTGTGCATACAGTAGTCCTTGCTGTTTACATATCTTATATATGGTAGTATCTGTTAATCCCAGACTCCTAATTTATCCCCCCAACGGCTGCTTTTCTGTGATTCCTTTCTCAGATTTAAGTTTTTAAAAAATGTGTCATAGATTCAGGACTGTCTGGTTCTACTTCATTGATTGGTTTGCATAGTCTTACATCAGCACCACACTATTTTAATTACTTTATTAATAATAATGTAGTTAAATCTCTCTCTTAGGGAAAGTACTTCCTTGATCTCTTGATACCCTTTAAACAGTTCTTAGCTATTCTCATCTTTTTTTTTTCCTTCCAGATGAGTTTTAGAATCTTTCACCAAGTTACAAAAAAATCCCACTGGAATTTAATTAGGATTGTATTTCACCTAAAAATCACTTTGGCAAGGATTAACGGCATCAATATAGCCAATGTTTCAATCCAAGTTTATGTCTTTCAATTAACTTTTTCATTAATCTCTGTAAAAAGTTTGTGTTTTTAATATGTTTTACACGTTTCTCATTCGTGTTTATACATTTTTTGAATATCCTTATGAATGCAGTTTCCCCCTGATATATTCTGTTATTTGTTGGAATACAGAAAAGGTATTAATTTGGGGGATTTTGGTATACTTATCTTACCACTTCCTTAATATTTTAAGAATTCTCCAACTGATGGTCTTCTATTACCTTGATGCATATCATACTGTAGCCTACAGATATCAAACATTTTGGTCTTCCTTTCTATTGTAGAGTTTGAAAACAAGTTGCCATGTTGTCTTGTTGGCTTGAGGGTTAAATTTTCAAGTTATAGGGTTGAATTTATTTTGAAACTTCAGATAACTTTAAAGGACAGCATGTGATTTAGGGGTTTGTTAAAATGAGGACGGTGTGAACAAGGCAGTTCTGGAGTGCCAAATGAGCTGGCCTATATTTCACAGAATAGTCCCCATCCTTTTCTCAACCGGATGGTAGCCCATCCCTGATGAACCCCATGAGTGTGGGTACTTCACAATGCTGGTTAACATGCAGTACAACCAGAATGGCTTTGAAATCTTCTGGGAAAGCTGAGCATCCTAACAAGTCCATGGGTTGGACGAGCGTGGCATTAAGAAAGCACACACAGGCTGGCAGGAACAAGGTCGCCCTCCACACAAGCCGACTGACAAAAGCACCCCTGAACAAACACTTGAAACTTTTCAGGGTCCTAGTCATCGTGCCTTTCCATCAGGTGTCCTAGGACACGTTTCCCAGCTGTTGGTTCATGAACTCTGAGAGGCCTGTGGAGGAATTAAAGGAGGTAAACGTCTAATTTAAAAAACTGTGTGTATTTTTAAACAATTTCCCTTGAAGGCAAAGTGTGGATGCTCTGTGCATGTGTTGGTTGTATATGGAGGAAGTTCAGGGAGACTCTGAGCATCTTCAGGAGTCTAGTCATTGAGGGGCTGAGCTCTCACTTGATCACTGCCAGCTGCCAAGATGCTTTCTGACCAACAGAGTTTTAACTCTTTTCCTTAGTCGTTTGGTATTTGCTTTAGACCCACAATGGTAGTTTAAATTGGGAAGCAAAGGGAAACCTGATGTTGAATTACAAGTCAACATGGAGCCTAAGCTTGGGAATAATTCTACAGATGTGCTGCAGGGTGATCCTTTGCCAGGTCTCTAGGTTGCCTTCATCTCATCAAAATCCTTAGTTTGAAGAACATTCTGAAGTACTCTTACATCAAGAGGTCTCTGATACCTCAAAAACCACTGTTCAAGAGGAAAATGAGGGACTTCCCTGGTGGCGCAGTGGTTGAGAATCTGCCTGCCAATGCAGGGGACACGAGTCTGAGCCCTGCTCTGGGAAGATCCCACATGCCGCGGAGCAACTAAGCCCAAGCACCACAACTACTGAGCTCACACTCTGCAGCAAGAGAAGCCACTGCAATGAGAAGCCCGCGCACTGCAGTAAAGTGTAGCCCCTGCTTGCTGCAGCTAGAGAGAGACTGTACGCAGCCATGAAGACCCAATGTAGCCAATAAATAAATCTATTAAAAAAAAAGAGGAAAATGAACATGCATTTCAAGGAGGCGGGAATAAATGCCTTCTTTTGCTGTAATGTGTAATATGTGCATGATCATTCTCTCTTACCATTTAAAAACAAAACATAAAAATTATGAACGTGTGCCAGTATTTTTAGTGTGAAAATCACACAGTTAAAAAAAATCATATCTTTCTAAAGCTTTGATCTATTTTTGAAGCTGTGATATGTAGTTAAATTTCAATCTTAGGTTTTAATTTTTGATTTCAGCAAACCACACGCCGTATATGTTTATTCACATTTGTTAACTGTGCATTTTCGTCTGGCTTGAATCATTCTGAACAGGTGTAACCAGATGCCCCCTTAGCCTAGAGACACATTTCTGAAATCACTTAATTGAATTAAGAAGCTCAATTAACTTTGAGCAATGTAGTCTCCTGTATCCTTCAAGAAAGACATATTTTCAAAATGTCAACCCAGTAAATAAAAGTACGGGGATATAGCCAAGTTGTGGGGGCAGAATTTGTAATAGCTGATGGGCGTATAGGGCCAATTGCCTATTAATGGCAATGAAATCATGTTATGTGCATGGAGGAGAGGTCAACTATTCCTGTGCCTATACAGTGAAGGACTTGAATCTGCTTCATCTAAAAGTGGTTTCAAGTCACAAATGTGAAAGGCTATAAGGCTACCTTCTTTTTTTTTTAAGGACTTTTATTGAGATATAATTGACATACAATAAACTGCATATATTTAAAGTGTACAATTTGATACTTTTTTATTAGTAATATATACATGGCAATCCTAACCTCCCAATTCATCCCACCCCTAACCCCCTTCCCCCCCTTTTCCTTCCCTCTCCCCCCTCCCCCCTTTCCCCTCTCCCCCCACCTCCCAATTCATCCCACCCCTAATCTCCCCTCCCCTCCCACTCCCCCTGCCCTCCCCCTGCCCTCCCCTCCCACTCCCCCTGCCCTCCCCCTACCCTCCCCTCCCCCTCCCCCCTCCCCCCTCCCCCTCCCCCTCCCTCCCCCCTCCCCTCCCCCTCCCCCCTCCCCCCACCCCTTTTCCCCCCTCCCCCACCCCTTTTCCCCCCTCGGTGTCCATGTTTGTTCTCTACGTCTGTGTCTCTATTTCTGTATAAGGCTACATTCTCATGTACCTGTACTAGAGATTCTTATCTGATA
This sequence comes from Hippopotamus amphibius kiboko, assembly GCF_030028045.1. Classification (NCBI taxonomy): domain Eukaryota; kingdom Metazoa; phylum Chordata; class Mammalia; order Artiodactyla; family Hippopotamidae; genus Hippopotamus; species Hippopotamus amphibius. The sequence goes on from NC_080187.1 coordinate 137,676,360, forward strand.
GATAATGGTTTTGATACTAAAGTACTGACTTACTACGTGCCATCAGTGCAGGGATCTGAATTGGTCTCATTTACCACATTTCAAAGTGTTTCTTATCAATGGAGTCAAAACTCAATACAAGCTATAGCCAAGATTTTCCCTTGAGATGATAAACAAGTAAGTCAACTTGGCTCTAGACCATCTTGCTTAAATCCCTTTATCTTTTGTATCACAGTAGCTGAAGACAGCAATACCTGGATTTAATTAAGAATGAAACGTTTACTAAAACTTAAAAAATTAAGACTTATAAAAGCAAAGCATGAAAGTAACTGCTTATGCTAAAAAGCGTCAAATGACCTGAAATGATACATAATAAAAAGTGAATGCTTGAATTTCCCTGCTCCCCCCACCCTTCCCTCTTCCCATCACAGCTCCCTTCCCTGGATCTGGTGAGCGAATTCTGGTTCTCCATCAAGGATTTGTTTTATCTGAGATTTTTGTTTATGACAAAGAGAAATTTATAATAATTTGATGAGATTGGATATGGTCTTTGACCAGAAAAATTATTTTTTGACTGGGGGCTGGCCTTCAACAGTTGTTATAAAACCAGTCACAAGGAGTTAGTTAGAAGCAGCAGTGGCTTGATAGGCAGTAAGGTAAGAAATCTCTCCTTGAGATGTTTACTGGAGAGAGCTGTTGAAGGTCTGCTACAAAGCAACATGTGGCCAGTACAGTTTGGCATATTTAGGTTTCTAATCATCCCAATTAAATATCACAAAAGTTTAAAGAAGAGTGATAAATGGGGCCAAATGTGATACAATTTATGCTGCGGCCCCAGAGTACAAATGAGATTAGGTTTTTTTGTTTCTTTTTGGTTTTGTTTTTTTTTAGACTTACTCCACAGTACCACGTGGACCACTATCAGTCCTATTTATGGGTAAGTGGGTCAAGGGATTTTCTGTTTAGATTATGTCTTTTTCTAGAAAAACAGCCCATGGGAAAGTATTCTCTTTTCCAGCTCTAAACAGGGAAGGCCCATTGCCTATGCTAGAAAAATCTCAGAATTTAGGTTTTGATAGTTAACGCTTTAGTGGAATATACAGAATAAACAAAAGATCGCCAAAAGGTGACCATATTCCCCAAGTAGACAGAATGGGCCACGCATACAGAAGGAATGTTAATGCAGCTGGCTCAACTTGTTTTTAATTGAGAGAAGCGAATCTTTCCCCTCTAAAAACCCACTTGAGCATCCCTGTTAGTTATGCAGAAACAGTGAGAGAAAGCTGTCATGTTTTATGGATTTTTGCTGTTATAGAACCTTCCGTGACTTGCCCTGAGTCTCCTGAATGCAAAGCTAATTAGGCAAGGAGGTGGAGTATTTGCATAGGAGCTAGGTCTTCTGGGAAAGACTCCAACCCCTAATTCCTGACATTCAAAGTCCTGCACTCTTTGGGGGTAGATGAGGGTGGGCCAAACTCAAGCATAAAATATTACGTTGAGAAAAGACTGCTGACCCAGGCTCACTATAAGCAAGTCGCAAAGAGAGTGTGAGCTGCGGAAAGGATGGGATTCTAGCACAGTGTGTGGTGGGTGGAAGCATCCCTTGACCCAGCCACTCAGGCACACTGGATAATAGTGACTGAGTGTGAGTGGTATGTGTGTGTGTGTGTGTGTGCACACGCACGCGTGCTCAAAGGTGGAGCATCCTAGAGTGAACTTAACATCTAGGAAGTGGGACCATCTTCCCTTTAAGAAGCCTGCAGTCTGCTCTGAGACCAACCAGCCCAAGTCCAGGGAGCTGTGCAGGGTCAGTGTTCAACAGTGACACCATGCGGCAGTGAGACCCAACAGCATGAGAGAACTAGTCAGGCTCCACTTCCCTTTCCCAGTGACATTTGCAAGAGCCAATGCAGTCCGCTTGTAGGATCCCATCAGCCAGAGAAGGGCAGACCAAAGTGATACTTGTTGAATCAATTCCTGGAAGCCAAGCTTTCTGGTCAACCCAGGTGCTTCTCAAGGAGTCTTCCCAGAGAAAGGGTCTTGAACAAGAATTGAAGACGGCCTTCAGATGAATATTAGCTACGGCGTGCATCCTGAGAGGTGAACTGACTGGGGTCCAGACAGGCTGCACAACAGATTCAGCTATGGGTTATCTGGGGGCAAACGCACATTTAGATCTGCCCCAGGGCACGTCGCCTTCCTGCTGGAAATTAACCTATGAGAAACAGAGGTGGGTCTGCTTTTGGCCGTGCAGGTAAATTTACCACAGGTAAATGGTATTAGACTTGCATATTGGACACGGTGATGGAATCAAACTCTCTGGAGGAATTTCTGAGCACCCCGTCCCTGGCAAGGAGGGACTGGAAGCAGACCCAAGCCAGCAGGGCCTCTCCAGGGGGGAAGGCACCAGGGGCAGCTACAAAGTGCTTTAAGTTTCCATTTCTAGAACCAGGCTCAAAATCATTTGGGCCTTTCTGAAAACAAGTGCTAGGAATGTGGAACAGAGAAGGGTTAAAAAAACAAAAATAGCAACCCAACCTTCCTGCATGTACAAGGCTGTTGGTTGCTTTTGTTGTGTGGCTGCTGTGTTTCTGTGTGTTTAGCCTGGTGCCCGTGGAAGAAGGTGGATGGGGAGGTCTTGCTCGGGGCCCTGGGAGCCCCAGGAACCATGCAGACCCTACAGGCCACTTCTTGTTGGCGTCTACATTAGAGTTACCTGCAGGGGAGCCCTTTTATCTCGCGTTTCAGAAAGGAATTGGAAGAAACCATCATCAGACGACTAGTAAAGCTGCTGAGTCGTCAAGTTCAGCTCGGGGAAGAGGGAACTCGAGTTCCCTAGAGCCCCTTTCTCCACCTTAATCTGCACACTTCTCAGATCGCCCTGGGCATTTACCTGCCAGCACTGAGAATGGTCAGTATGAACTTGAGTGATTATTTGATTGTACCTGTCTCATCCCTCTAGGTGACTGGCTTCCTGAGGGCAGAGATCCTGTCGGCCCGCTCATCACATTATCCTAGGGAAGGCTGAAATGTCCACAGACGATTTGGAGAAGGTCTGTCTCCAGGAGTAGGGAGGGGACGTGGTGTCTGGGGGCTGTCGGAAGCCACTTTGTTTAGGGTCGGGGGAGCTGCTTAGTCAGGGGTGGGGTGTGCCCTCAACGGCAGCTTCAGAGATACATGAAAGGACCCCTCCCCCCACCACGCTGGCCAACCCACGTCTGTGCTACTTTTAGACTGTAGTACTTCTAGGCTTTTCTTGTCAAGATTGACTGGGGCAGGTGGATGGAGGGGAAGGAAGGTGGGGCATCCTGGCCCCAGGAGGGTTAGGGCAGATGGGGGCAACAATTGCCATGGCTTAAACATGTCACCTAAACAGGTGGGTTTGGCCTCTGGTTGGGAGGAAAGCGGGCTGAGGAGGAGAAGGGCAAAGAAAAAAGGAGAAACTGGTACTCCCTTGGAAGGTCCTGGGGTGAGGGCTGGCACCAATAGGTGGGCCGTTTCTGCCACCAATTCTCAGGAATACCCCAGCTTTCCCAGGGCCACCAGCCCCATCAGTAACACACCCAGGGAAGAGCCGTGCAGACAAGATTGCCCCCTCTTCTGGTGCCCGTGGCCCATCAGGAAGTGAGCCTGGGGCACGAATCCCCTGAAGTCAGTTCCAGGAAGAAAGAATCAGTGTACCTCAGCCAAATTTATAAAAGTGTCTTAATATGAAAAGACCCCAAACACCTGTTAACCAGGAAACAAGGAAGGCACCAAAGCATAAAGTAAAAGCAAAATGGGTCTCGGTGCTTTTGAGTTGAATCAGGAGGAACATTGCTGCCTTCTCCCCACTGCTGGATGCAGGAGTCCAGCAACCCATGCTAATGTGGGAGGAGGCAGGGCTCGGGTCCACCAGTAAAGTATGCATAATTTAGATTGTTGCTTGTTTGTTTCTCCTACCGAGCTCTGAGCGCGTGGAGAAGGGGTCATTTGTTTATTTTTGTCCGCTGGGCAGGTACCTGGTACCCATGGGAAGCATTGAATCAATGCTTAGGAAATGAAAGTGCTTTCAAAATGGCAGTCCTTCTAGTGCTGTCACCTGGTTTCTATTCAGGCAGATACTGGGCCAATGATCACGACATAGTCACTGGGCCGCTGTGTTGACTCCTTCTTGCGTCCTTGATACATAGGAGGCAGGAAAAATTTGAGTTGAGTTGGTGACGAAAGAGCGATGGAGTTTCTGAAAATGATGGGTTGCCAGGGTTGCAGGGGCACTTCCAGTTCCCCGAGTCCAAAGACCTCATGTTATAGCTGAGGCCGCTGTGGCCTGGAGGGCCCTGTGCATGTCCTTTGCTTGGCACCAGTCTTTCTGAGACTGGGTCCAGCATGCATCCAGGGCTACCCTGAGCGGCGGTCCCTGAGATCGGTAGGTCACAGCCTGTGATGGCTTGGGCTGCTGCCTTGTGTGCAGTGCGGCCAAAGAGGATTTGAGCTGCGGGGCCCTGAGCAAAAGGGACTTGAGCCCCAGCATCGGCAGGGGCAGCTGTCTTTGGTGGCATCAGGACTGCCACCAAGACCAAGGAACAGAGGGAAAGACACAGGAGGGCTCACTCCACAACACCGGGCCCTCCAAAGAACCACCACTGGACTGGGGAGGCAGGAAAAATTGAGCTGGGTTGGTGGGGCTGGACTTCTCCCCTCTGATCATTGTTTGGAGCCGCTGCTCCCCACCCCACCTTTGCTGCCTGCCGCACAGGCTGCTCCTCCGTCTAGGTGGTACCAGGGACCAGGATGCTGGGAGAGGCATCCTAACGGCTGACCACAGATGCCATTCCAGAGGCAGAGGCCAAGGGCCCTAGGATGCTCGGACAATGCCACAAAGGGGAGGAGGGCAGGACCTCCCATATCCCCTGAGTGTGAATAGAAATGGTACCTCAGGGGAAGTAGCCAGATGCAGGCGCCAAGAGCACGCTGGCCCGGATGTCTGGTCTGAGGTAGACTTGACTTTGTGCATCGCGAGGAACAGGCGTAGATAGATGATCAGACTGTGGGGAAGTAGGATTGCCCTTATTCCTGGGTGTTAACACTTTTCTGTGGGGATCCCCATCCCTCCCGGCAACCTACTGGGCAAGAAGGGAGGCCCAAACCACAAGACACGGAACGGCTGGGGCTTTTGCCCACTCCACTGGGCCAACAGAAACACAAGAGGCACTACTGTTCCCCAAGGACACGTCAGTTGAGGGGCCCAGGGGTGCTCCTGGCAGCACACCGGCTGTCCTCTGTGAACTGTCAGGTCCCGCCACGCTGAGGGTGTGGCCCCACCTCTGCTTGGGCTGCCTCGTCGGTAGGGCAGTTGGTTGCAAATCTGTCAGCTGAGAAAGGCCAGTCTTGCTTGAGGCAGAATGACACCCAGGTCCAGGGAACACGTTCTTGAATGCCTGAAGGGATGGGGTGGTAGGGGACAGCCCAGAGGGAGGACATGAGTACATTCGTCAGCCTTGTCCCCCGGTGCATCAAGGATGTAGCTCTTCCATATAACCCCACCGCCCAGCACTCCTGCAGAGAAACTCTTTGGACTGTGCTCTCCAATGACGGCGGATGCCCCCTTGTCCAATGGCGTCCGGTTCTCCCAAACCGGACGTCCTCTTTGACCCCAAGACAATTAGTTAACAAGTGGTGTCGATTCCCACTCCCCAACCCTTTCACGGCAATGCCCGCCCGCTCAGGCACACCCCATCTCCAGACGACTCCACAGCCTGGCTGCCCATCGTGGAATTTCTGCACTGGTTCCCCATTGGTCTCCCAGTCTCCAGGCTCAACCCTTCCAGACCTCTCCAGGCACCACTGACAAGTGATGCTCCCCTGACACCGCTGACCATCCGTTTCTTCCTGGTTCACAAAACCTTCAACATCTTCCCATCCCCCACAGGTGAATGCCCACACTCTCACTTGGGGTGAGGGTCCGGACCCTCCGTGTCCCTCCCTCCTCTCCTGCAGACGCCTTCCATCCTCGGCCAGACGTTTCCCCAGTTGTTCCCGAGCACTTGGCTCACACCCCCGTCTCCCTTCCCCGTTAAGGGCCTTGACTTTCGCTCAGATTCCAGCCTGCATCCCCCTCTGCGGGTGCCCAGCGCTCTCTAGGAATCTTATAAATTGATTAGTTTCCGCCTGCTGCCTCCTGTGGTGCCTGTATTTGTCTATATTTCTCTCCAAGGACACTGTGAATTCCTTGAGGGCGTGGATTGTGTTTTGTGGTTCTCTGAAGCCCCAGCCTTGAGCAAAGGCTGTGCTCGCCCTGCTGGCTGGGGGCTTTAAGATGTTCCCACGATCCCCCAGGGCCAGGTCTAGGGCAATTGCAACCTTCAGTAGGAGAGAGGAAGCCGTCGTCTCAATACTAATGTCAAGGATGGCCTGGAAGAAACCTGGGCTGAGATGAAGTGAGCAGAGAGAAAGGGAGAGAGGAAAACAGTTGAGGGGTGGCTCCTTGTGTTCTTGAGGGAGAAGGGGAAACGCTCTGTACCCACTGACAGGGAATCCCAACCCTGCTCCAGCCCCTGAGCAGCCTGAGCAGAAATTGCTGTCGCTGGGCCCAGTGTCCACTGCACCCACTCAGGCTCCCCAGACATGCGGGGTGGGGGTGGGGTGGGGCAGACAACCTGGGTGCAGGTCCTCAGAGAAGCTGCTGGGGCTGGAAGTGGTGTCACAAACACAACAAGGACCACTTGTTTCAGGGGACCACTCCTTTCAGGGGGGTGAATGTCTCAGATGCAGAGGGACCTCACCCCCCAGGGAGGGATGGAGGAAGAACGTGAGTGCAGGTGTCAGCTGGCAGCAGAGGAGCTCCTGGCTGGGTAGCCAAGGCCACGGCGGGGAGGGTGGGGGCACGGGGGAGGGGCCAGAAGACTGCAGATTTCTTCTGGGAAAACGAAGAGACTCAGTCAAGTGACTCCCAGGGTCTCAGAGTGAGTCAAACCACGCAGCAATGCTGGTCCAGGACCGCTATGAGGACTCCCACCTGGGGGGACACCGGCGCATCTACCCTGGGCCTGACACCAAGAAGTACGCGCCCTTCGTCAAGCACCATGTGTCCCTCTTCCGGGAGACTGCTGCCTCCAAGGCCAGAAAGGAGTGTGCCAGGTACTTAGCCCTACATCCTCCTCTGTCCGCCTGTGTGGGGGCAAAGCCTGAAGCTGAACTGCTCCTCAACAGGGTGCAGAGGAAGCCAGACACTCCAGGAAAGAGGAAGGGAGTTTTAAATTCTATCAGACTCTTTCTTAAAAACCTTTGGTTTAAAATTACTGATTGAAGTATAGTTGAATTACAAAGCTGGGACTCCCTGCAAACTGGTTTTTGTTTTTTGGCCGCACCATGCGGCTTGTGGGACCTTCCCCGACCAGGGATTGAACCCAGGCCCTCGGCTGTGAAAGCGCCAACTCCAGCACTGGACCACCAGGGAATTCCCTCTAGCAGACTCTTAAAGATTCGTTTCGTAGGTTTGCCCATCTTCCCACTCCTTCCTCTCCCATCAGTCCCCCAAACAGGTCAATTTCCTACTCTTCCCCCATCCCCATTTTCCTGCACCCCCTTTCTCCTGAACACAATTTCTCCAGTATCTGAAGCTGCTGTGTCTTGTCAGGCAGAAACTAGAAGAGATCCGCCTAAGTAGCAACAGCAGGAGACCTCAGGCAATAAGAGGCGAAAGGAAACCAAGGACCAGAACCAGGGTGAATCAGCAGGGGAGAAGAGCTAATCTAGGGCCCAGCTCCACGGCCTTTCCACCCACGTGGCTTACAGGAACCAGAAGCAGGAGAAAGAGGTGTCAGGGGTTTTGCAGCTCTTGCTTTTCTGCAGGAAAGCGGGTTGGGACTCCTAGAGAAGGGAGTCTGTGCTGTCCTCTCCTCCTCTTGTGTGAGAGAGGAGCTCCTCCTCAGTAGATGGAACCTGACCTTTTGGAACAGGAGGTGAGAAAGCAGATAGCAAGGGGAAACTTCCACCACGCTTGGGGAAGGGACGGAGGGAGAGTGGGCAGGCGTCTTGCAGCCATCCTCGTTGATGGCTGGGGACTCGTCCTTGGAGATCCTGCATTCATCGCTCATGTACCTTGTCGCTGCTACCGATACACATGTACAATATGCAGCTGCAAGACACTGTGGAGGAGGAGGGGCAGACGCAGGCCCTGCAGCAAAGGGCCCATGTCATCCGCAGTCTGGATATCGCAGAGCAGCTCACCCACATGCTGCACTCCAGCCACCGGGGCCAGAAAACACTGCATGAGTATCAGCTGAGGGTCCCCGCACAGCCTCTCCCAGAGCAAGGGAACAAGGGCTGTAGCGGCAGATGGTGGTGGCCACAGCCAAGGAGGCTAACGTGATGGTGTCTGGCAGTGGAGCCTGGGAAAGCCGTGTCCACTGGGCCTTGGGAAAGGGTCTGCTGCTTCCTTTGGCATCTGTTCTGAAGCTCCCTTGTTTCTACTAATGACATCCAGCCAAGTGCAGTCTCACTGAACTTGAAGTGAAGAACTGGAGGATGGGGACGCAGAGTGGGAAACCAGGGATTCGTCAGGGAGTGTCAGTGGGCTTCTGGGACATGTTATTTGAGTTTAGTGGATGGGCAGGAACAAGCGCTCTCAAAGTTTCAGCCTGCTTTGCTAAAATCATGAAATGCAAGATCTGCTGGAAGAGTTGGAGGTGCCAGGGATGGGAGCCTTTTTCCTGGCAGATCAAAGGGCCCCCCTTGAAACAGATCTGGGGGGCCATTAGATAAAGCAGAAGGGTCTGAGGAGGGGGCAGGCCCCGCCCGATTCCTCCTGGAAAACCATCGTTCCGGCTAGCTCAAGCTGCAGTAGAGAACCAGAAAAGAGTGCAAGCCTTCCATGACCCACGGTGGGAATGCTTGACAGAGGATTAGAGAATAGTGTCCAGAGTGCTGAGAGGGAGGAGAAAGCATGCAGGTGTGCCTGTGCGCGCAGACGGTCCTCCTGCCTGGCCTCTCGTGGCGACAGCACTCAGCTGGGAGGATGCGCTGTGTGGAGCATCCCTGAGGCAGGGTGGTGGGACCCTCACACGGAGAGATGGCCCGTTTCACTAAGGAGAAGAAATGATCCAGTGTCTAGCCCCCTGCTTTAAATCTATACTACGTGCTTCGTGTGGTTAGAACCATGCCACCAGAGAGTTCAACATGTGCACTTGTTAGTCACTGGGGAAACCAGGAAAGGTACTGGTGCCCCGGGTGTGGGCAGCATGAAGCAACAGCTGAAATTGGGATTCCAGCTTCGATAACGTGGTGTGTTGCTTCTGCTTCCTTCGAAAGCCCTGTCCTTCCCCCTCATTCCCCTCCCCCGTCCCTTTTTGCCTCATGAACCCACATCCCCCTTTCCAGGGCTCCCCATCTCCCTAGTTTTTCAATTCATGAAGAGGGTAGAAAAATGAACTGGACAGAGAAAAGGGATAAATTCAGGTGTTGGGTCCCGTTTAGGCTCCTTTCCAGACTGTGTCTCCATCGAGTGGAATTTCTGTTTACTCCCACTTGGGAATAAGCAGAAAGGATCCGGCTGGTATTCCTTACTGAGCAGAGGCCACCTGTGGGGCATTTACCCCATGAGTGTCATGTTCCTTATTCTGGAGCTGGCTGTCACTGTGCCCGGGGAGGGATCCGAGGAGGATGGAGGCCGGAACCTCTGCCCCCCCCACGGCTCTGGTCTGACTGGGGAAAGCATGGAAACCGAGACCCGGAATAGAGGACAAGGAAAGCTAGGACAAGGTCAAGTGTGCGACCGTCTGCCACAGACTCTCACTGCTCTCGTTGCTTTACCATGGGGTGTGTTTTGCAGGGTAAACTTCTTCCCGTGCGTGTTAGTGGGGAAACGTTGAGATCCTTGAGAGCATCCTTCCAGATGATTCGACTTTGACAGTGTGGACTGCAGTGCACGAAACTATTCCTTACGGGCAAAGTTTCCTGAGAAGACTGGTATTAGATGGCTGGGGGAATCAAACAGCTAACTCAGAAACTGCCTTGGCCACAAACATACTTTATAAAAATTTGAGAGCAGCGTGCCTGCCATCTCTCCCTCTGATAAAAGGTAGTAAGCACTGAAGGCCTCAAGCAGTACTTCTAACCAATTGTTTCTCTCTGTGATTCCTCAGTTTCATAGTGAGGTGCCCCAGGGCCCTGCAGCAAACTCCCAAGAGCGCCGCTGAATATAGAAAAGTTTTCAAAGTGACCACAGCAACATCTGCCAGGCTGGACGTGATGAAGTTGTTTGGAACTAACTGCCTATTAATGGAAGTACCAGGTATTTCTTGTAGCCCAGGGGCACTGCACAGCATCACTGAGGCAGTAAGGGCACCTTGAACCGAGAAAGTCTGGCAACCCATTATGGGTTTGGTGTGGAGACAGCACGTAGGTAATCTGATGGGTGCTTGGCAAGGCGCCACTCCCAGATGTCTCTGCTCCATTTCCCCTGCTCCGCCTTGGCACTGGCCAGCTCCTTTGCACGTGTCATGGCTGATTTCTTCCTGTGAAATTGTTGTATCTCTGGTATGAACTTGATCTTCTTTTATTTTTTAAGAACTTTTATTGAGATACAATTAACATACAATAAACTGCATATATTTAGAGTGTGCAATTTTTTTTCTAATTAGTGATGTATATATGGCAATCCCAACCTCCCAATTCACTCCCCCCAAGCCTCCTGAACTTGATCTTGATCTTGATTCACCGTCCCCACCTGGAGTTCAGCCCCAGAGGCAGCCAGGACCCCTGCGTGTGGGGCTAAGGAAGAGACAGGTAGCTCAATGACTGTGGCCAAGGCCCCAGTGTGGGTCCTGGGGGCAGCCTCCCCACAGGGACACACAGCAGGTGTCAGAGTCTGCCTTTAGGCCACCTGATAGCAAAGCCGGAGCCCCCTCCCTCACCCCCATCTGCTTCCCAGCTCGATCTCCGCTGACCCGCCACCCCCTTCCCATCAGCGTTCCCCTGCAGACCCTGACGTGTGCTGCCCACCTCGGCCCACCCCTGAGCCCCTCCCCAGACTGGGGGTCCTGCTGGCCCCGGGCTTCCCTTAAGCTCCGCCTTCAACTGCCAGCGGAATGTTCGCTCCCTCAAATTCCCGGCGGTTGTGGCTGCTGGCTCTGCAGCGGGGAGATCCTCAGGCTGCAGGCACGCGGCCAGACCTTTGCGAGGGCCCAGCAGCTGGCCCGCTGGAAATGTGCCGGGCGCGTGGGGAATCCACGCAGTCACTTCATTCCCAGCACGGGGTCCGGGCGGTCGCGGCTGCACGGGAGACCCTGGTCAGTGCCTGGCCGCTCCCCAGGGGCTCTCCCTGCCTCCGCTGAAGAAACACTTGATGTGGGAGCCTTGGCGGGCCCAGGGAGCTTAGTGGCTGGGGGGCTTGGGCTCGGCTCCTGCCCCCGGGCTGTGCCTGTGTGTTGCCAGGGCTCTTGCATCTTTCTAGGTGGGTGAGCAGGGCACGCAGCCCACAGAGATGGGGGTGGGGGCTGCATGAAGATGTGTGTGCAGGACGTGGTCATCCTCTCCCCTCCTCACAGCTTCAGGGAGAGGAGACCGGCTGTCCCCAAGGTGGCGGTGTCCACTCCTCGCCATCCCCCTCCCGGGACCCCGGCTCTCCGGGCTGCTGTGCTGTGTTGTCAGCAAGTGTGTGCAGGGGTTTGGGGATGGGGACTGGGAGGGGGCTGGAGAACAGGCCACCCCTGCCTTGACACCCCCAGATCCCCTGTGTCAGCCCCAAGAGGCCATTTTGGAGATGGAAAGAGGGCCCGGTCTTTTCCATTTTTGAGTACCTTGACTATTTGAAAAGAAAACAGAAAAATGCCCCAAATTGGTACAGAAATCTGTAGATGGTCTGTTTTATTTAAACGCTTACTAAATAAATGCCTTTTAAGAGTGGTACAAATACAATGGCTGGGTAGACCTTCACTTGGAGACAAGGTCCACTGCCTATGGTTTGAGGCCTTCTGTGAGTGAGCCCTCCTGGCGCTCTGCTCCCCTTCACTCCCGGTGGAGGTTTGGGCCCGTTTGGGGGGGTCTCCTGCTGGAGGGATCAGGGCCCTGTCCTCCTGGTGGATCCAGGCCTTCAGAGCAACGCTGTGCGCCTGGGTGGGGGAGGGGAGCCCTCCGGCTGGCCTGGCCTGACCCGCGGCGGGGAGGGTCTCCTTGCTGGGCTGGAATGGGCAGCAAGGGGCACAGCCGGGGGGTGCCTGGGATGCGGGGCCCCTGCTCAGGGTGGGGGCCCATCACTGGGCAAAGGCACCTCTACATACAGCTTCCCCTTGGGCCTGAGATGCTTTCAGACCTCAGCAAAAGCTCTACGGCCAGGGCCAACTTTCTGCTGGTTTCCTTCTGTGATGGTAGCAGCCCTTGGTTCACCTCAGGATTTGCCTGGGCTGGCCCGGTGTCGTGTTGAGAGCTGAAGATGCAGTGATTATTCACAGTGGCTGTCCCAGGGGGCCGGCAGCTGACTTGGGAGGAATGCACAAGTGTGTGTCACGCCCACATAACGGGGTGAGTGCTGTGCTCCTGTTGTGATGGACAGGGTCACAGTGGAGGGCCCCCCACCAGGGGCCGAGTTCCCGAGCAGTCTCCAGAGCAGAGGGAGCTTGAGCTGAACCCTGATGAAGACAGGACTCAGCCAGGCCAGGGCCGCTGGGACAGAATCCAAGGGGCCCAGGGACCGGGGGGAGGGGGGGAAGGACACCCTGGCTTGGGCAAAGGCACCGAGGTGCGACAGATCAAGGGTGGGACTAGTATCCAGGAAACTAGTGGGAGGTGGGTGTGGAGAGGGAGAAGCCGGGGAGAGCTGTTATCCCACAGAAACCGGTGAGCAGCAGAGCTGCGAGGGGTCAGACGGGGCCTTTTGGATGGAACTGGGGCTCGAGCCTGCAAAGAACAGACCTAAGTGGGGCCAAGAGGCCACTGCAGTGGACCCGGTAGTAGATGAAGCCCCAAATGAGGGGGACCGGGGACAAGGGCTTGAGTGGAGAGGATGGGAGCTGGCTTGTGTAGGGGTGGTCCCAGGTAGATGCCAGCGAGTGAGAAAGGAAGGGAGTTGGGAGGTGGGGGTGAGGATGACAAGGTCTCTTGTGGCCTGGGGGGAAACAGAAGGGAGGGGTCTGTCGTTCTGGGTGGGGCTGTTGGACATCAGCTTCTGTAATAAGAGCCAACAAGAGATGCAGCCCAGGGAGGGTGAGGGGGAGTGGTGGGCAAGCAGAGGTCCCTGGGGACAGATGTGTAAGGGACAGGCAGAGGGGGCCAGGGGAGCTGTAGAAGAGCTTGGTGGAGAATCCAGAGAGCATGGTGAGTGGGCTTCCCCCGTGTGCCCACTCCTCCTCCTCTCCCACCAGCCTGGGGAGGGATTCCTTGAGGGCAGTGAGCTGAGCTTTTAGGGTTGCTATCCCCTTACTGGAGCCTGACACACAATCGCCACTAAATTAATCTTTGTTAAATCCACTGAATACAAATACAGCACAGAGGCCAGTAAGAGAGGGGTAGAAAACATCCAGTGGGTTTGGTAATGGGGGTGGGGCCAGATGCTTTCCAGGAAGATGTGGGGCTTGGATGGAGGGAGGGATGGAGGGATGGAGGAGGCTGAATTTCGGGTAGAGTTGGGTCGGGTGGGGGGTGAGGAAGTAGAGACAGTGCGTCTCTCTATTCTTTCTAGATGTCTGACCAAAACAGGAAGGAGAGGAACTGGAGGACTCATCGTTGTAACATTTTTTTAAAAATGACAAATTACTTGTATTGCTTTCCTGACCCTGCCCACTCCCACTCCCCAAAACACGATTGCATGTTCCTTGTAGAAGCTAGGAAATAAACATGAGTCAGAGAAAAATAAAAATCACCTGTGATTCCATCCATTAGAAATATCTACTGTTACTTTGGATGCATTTTCCTTCTAGACGTTCTGTTTTTTAGCAGAAATGCTATCACACAGAATATTCTTATTTTGCAGCATATCTTTTTCACTGAACCCTTCTTGAATACCTGTCTCTGAGTGAGCTTCTATTCTTTAAAATGTTCTTTAAAATTGTATCTGCCTACGTAATATCTGTGATTGGAATGGTCCAAAATGCAACAGGTATAAAAGAGCATTCAGTGGAAAGTTGCCTTTTATTGCCTACCTCCCAGCCATTCACCTCTCCTTTCTGGAGGCAAATGATAGTACCTCACAACAAGCAATTTGGTCGTGAGATAATATTCCCATGAGGGCATGTTCCCAAATTCATTGACATAGCTTCCTGTCCTGGAGAGTTAGGTGCTATTTAATTTTCGTTTGCTATTGCACATAAGGTTCTGATGGAAATCTTTCCAGAGAAATCTCTGAACACATATTTACTTTTCTTAGAACAAGTTTCTAGAAGTAGAATTTCTGGGTTAGAAGTGAGAACCCATTAAAGAAACAAAACAAAGCCTTTCAAAACCAGATTTTACCTCCAAGGAAACTGATGTCAGTTGACACTCCCACGGCAAAGCATGGCAGCCTTCCTATCGGGCCTGGCCCTCTGCCCCACGTCCTCCAACTGTGCCAGCTTACTGGGGGAGAGGTGCTCGTGGGTGCCTCAGATCCTCACTGCGGGTTGCACTGTAGGAGAGACAAATGACACCTTGGGGAACAGTGGGGGACTAAGTGCTGAGAGGCAGCCCACCTGGGCAGAGGAGCAGAGGAGAGCAAGCAAGCTGTGGGAGAGCCAGGGGGATGGCTGCATTGTCATCGAATGCCACCCCTGGCACAGAGGCTTTCACACTTTCAGAATCCCCTAGGCAGAAGGGAGGGCCCCAGGCCTCGAGAATCACGAGCACCCCAAGGCGAGGTCCTGGGGCAATTGGTACACATGCTGCCTTTCTCTTTGCTTTGTCTCCTTTAAGCCCGTGTGCATCGTTGAAGATGCAGTGCAGCCAATCAATCAACCAAGCAATCAAAAAAAAAAAAAAAAAAGGGAACAATCCTGTGGCTTCTTCAATGACAGCTTCCAGATGTGCTGTGAAGTGTTTCTGGAGCAGTGCGGAGGTGGGGTGAACACTCGTAGGGTGGGCTGAGTGAAACCCACCTCTGCCTAGACTTTTCCCCAGGCACAAAGCCTGGGGTAAGAGCTTCTACTGGGGAAGGGAGGCTTGAGAGGGCTTACCCCTGCCCAGCTGAGAGGGGAGGCAGAGGAACGTCAAGAAAGCCGCTCCCCCATTTCATAAATGCAAGGTCTTGCAAAGTTGGAACTGGAGGTAAACTTGGATGTAGGGAGAGGCAAGATTCCCTTGGCATCCACCCTCCCTTTGGGACACCATCAAAATTTCCTGCTTCCACTATGCAGCCCCCACAGGGCGGCTGTTCCTCATTGGCTTTTCTTGCACACTGTAGACACTATTCTGTAAACTGTTTACTAGAGATTTTTTTCCCCTAAAAAACAACCCCCCCCCAAAAAGCAAACAAAAACCCCCCCAAAACAAGAAAAGGGAAACAAGGTAATTTGGTTTACAATATGTAGTATTTACTTGCCCTTGGGTTAGGGTTGCTAGAGGTCACCCGGCATTTGCTTTCAATATGGCTCCCAGTTTGGGAGGCCAGATGTAACCTCTGCCCCCCAGGAGCATCTTCAAGGACTATAAAGTACCCTGAAATTCACACCCCAGAGTTCCGGCCCTAGAGTGCACTGGGAGTCCCCATCTGCACCCCTGTGAATGTGGAGTCAGATCTTGCTGCTTCGGTTCTCTAGTTCCCTGCTTATTAATTCTCACTGATTATTCTTTGCAAATGGTTGGTTTTGTTTCTTTCTTCCCCAAGGCCTTGTTCTTGTCTGCGGTGTCATTTCCAGAGCTGCATCCAGCTAGATTCTTTATTGGTGTCTGCATGGGTTCCTTAGGGCTGCTGTAACAAATCGCCACAAACCGAGCGGCTTCAAACAAGGGACGTGTATTGTCTCACAGTTCTGGAGGGTCAGAAGTCAGAAATGAAAGTGTGCGCAGGGTGGGCTCCTGCCGGAGGCTCTGAGGGAGAGTGAGCTCCCTGCGTCTCTCCTGGCTTCCTCTGATGGCTGACAATCCTTGGTGCTCCCTGGTGTGTAGACGCATCTCCCCAGTCTCCACCTGTGTCTTCACTTGGTGTGCTCCTCTCTGTGTGTGTCTTTGTCTAGCTTCTTATAAGGACACTGGTCATTGGATGCAGGGCCCACCCTAATCTACTATGACCTCACCTTAACTACTTACATTTGCAAAGACCCTATTTCCAAATAAGGTCACATCTTGTGGTTCTGGGGGGACATGAGTTTTGGGGGGACTCCATTCAACCCACTGCAGTCTCTCTGCCTTCAGACACTTCCATCCACCAATCCATCCTGTATCCCTTGTCCAAGCCATTTTTCTCAAACCATGCTTAGCAGGGGCACCTTACCCTCGCTCTAAAACCCTTCGCTGATTTCCCACTGTGAACAGGATAAAGTCCTATCTCTTTAGCTCAGCTTTAGAAAACTCACCACAGTCAAGTCCCAGAAATATTTTTCAGATTCCATTTCTCCAGTTCTCCTGCTCACACCCTCCAATCACACTGGAAAGGTTGTCGTTGAACATGCTGGACGTGCTCTTGTCTCCTGCCCAGTCCTCTGTCCCTTGCCTAGATGCTCTTCTCAAACACCCGTGTCACATCATACCTCTCCTCTCTCGTGGGGACACTTGCAGCCAGCCAAGGTCGACTCCCCACTCTTCACCTCTTCTCAGTCTGCAGTGATGCTATCCCCAGCTGGAATCGAATTCTTACCCAAGGATGAGCCTTGGGGGATCATGTGGCATCATGGGAAATGATGGCGGATCGTGCGGTTGGTGCGAGCGTGCAAGGGGGTTGGTTTAGACCCAAAGTGATCCGAGCCGTCATGTTTCAGTGCAGTAACTGAATCACCCCATGCCTACAGCCCTATGATGTCTAGAGCACGCAAAGAGTCCCGTGCTGAGATGAAATGAGGGGGAAGGAGGGAATGGTTGCTGCCTCGAGAGTCAAGGGTGGTAGTCTTTCAAAGGAAGCATGAAACGATAGACCTGCTGCAGGAGAAGGGAATGCACAAGGCTGGATGCTGAGGGCCACTGGGCTTGGGGGAAAGTTGTAATGATCCTCAGTGGGGGTGGGGGGGTGGGGTGAGGATTCCCTGTCCCTGCTCTCCTTGATGGACAGTTGGTGAGAGAGATGTTGGCAGGGATGGGGACTGGGAAGGAGGTAAAAGAGGAGACATACAGTGCAATGAATGGGATAGACACCAACGCCTTCCATTCTCAGCTTTAAATAGGTGTTCTGAAAAGTTGGAAGTGACAAGGATGTTTTAATTCCAATGATTGTTATGAGTGTCTTTTGCTAACCCCTCCTAAGTGTCAGTGATTGGCAACTGGCTCTTTAAACTCTCTCCCAAAGCTTTGCATCTATGAGGGACTTGGTTCATCTGGAAGCAGTTTTCTTCTAAAGCATTGCCTCTTGCACTCTGTCCTCTCTGATTATTCCTCAGTTGCATCAAAGCCCCATAGACATCGCCCTTGGGATGAAGAAGTAGTTGGCCCAGGAGAGAAGAATAGAGGGATAAAGAATTGGGATGAGCATTCTGGGCAGATGCTTAAGGTGTGGGCTCTGGGCTGAGCCCGCTGAATGTGGCATTCTGTATTTCAGATAGACCAGGACAAGCTTCCAACATCAAAATCTTTGAAGCCACCTGGATCCCTTCTTGCTGGAATAGGTTTGGCAATGCTCCTTCATGGGTGTAGGTTTAGAAATCAAGCTAAAGAAACAGCCAAGGAAGAATCCCTGCCTCTTGAACTGTTGATGGACAGCTTGCCATGCTAGCTCTGATCCTTGCCAAGGTGACTCATAGCTCTACCAGCATGGTCTCACCTGGCTGGGTTCAGAAGATATGTATCTTATTGTAAAAACAGGCAACCCTCAACTCCATTAAAAAATTACCATTTCTTAGACATTCCATCTCAAAGGTTTGCCAGTTTTCCTCCTGATAAATTGCCAGTTTGGGTATTTCAGAAGTCAGTATTCAACACCAGAGGAGGCATTTAGTCAAGTTTCCTTTATGGGCAAGTCTCCTGTGCCACGTCCTTGTTTGCAGGTCCTAACAGCAATTCTGCTCAGGTGCAAACAAACCTAAAACCAACCACACAAAAAGGAACGACTCAAGTTCGAGTCAGTCCTATCCATCTACATAAAGAATATACGCAAGTTTGAAATGTTTTGAGAAACAGGAAAGGGAGAGGAGACAGGAAGAAAAGGATGCACTGGTCACAATTCTACTCCTAAAGCAGTGATTTCTCTCTACTGCTGCCTCTTTTCCATCCACCTCTGACAAAAGAGAAGGACAAAGAACATTGGACTCAAAGTAACTCATGAAAAGGTCTTTCAGTGGTTCAGTGTCCTGGCTGTGACTCAGAATTATTCATCAGATTAAAGAAATAAACAACAAAAACACCTGCCCAGGTAGGCTCCCAAGGCTGAGTCTGGAGCAGAGGTGGTCAATGCATACAGTTCTTCTTGCCATTTGCTGTTTCCACTGAAGGAGACTGGGTTAGTTGAGCTCTAGACTAATTTTGGAAACAGCAAGGACTCGAGGTAGTTGCTTCCGTGTTTCTTTTTCCAACTAGACAGTGAATTACTGGAGGGAAAGGATGATGTCCATTTGACTTTACATCTGCAGGAAGCAGCTCAGTACTTGGCACATAAGAGCACTCTGCTACTTTTTTTTTTTTTTTTTGCAATGACAATGGTTTAAAAACAGCAAGACCCTCTGTAAGTGTAGGACATTATACTCCCATCTTCCTTCAGAGCACATAAATATTTGATATGAGGTTGCACTAGGATTGGGATTCTGAGTCATAGCAGTGCTGGTACCTGGGGCTCTGTGACTTACAGAAAGAGGAGCCAGAGTCCTGGGCTGGAGGCGATGGGAAACTGTGGTGTGGATGCTAGGTATGGAGGGTGAATTATCTTCCTACTGCTACTGTAATGAATTACAAGAAGTGGAGTGGGTTAAAGCAGCACAAATTTATTATCTTGCAGTTCTGGAGGTCAGAATGTTCAAAATGGGTCCCATTTGGCTAAAATCAAGGT
This sequence comes from Hippopotamus amphibius kiboko, assembly GCF_030028045.1. NCBI lineage: Eukaryota > Metazoa > Chordata > Mammalia > Artiodactyla > Hippopotamidae > Hippopotamus > Hippopotamus amphibius. The sequence continues at coordinate 137,695,411 of NC_080187.1, forward strand.
GCTGGGAAGGCTGTGTTCCTTCAGAAGGCTCTAGAAGAGCATTGTTTTCTTGCCTTTTCCCACTTCTGGAGGCCGCCCGTATCCTTTGGCTCATGGCCCCTTCCTCCATTTTCAAAGCCAGCATCTTCAAATCTCTCTCTGACTCTGACCTTCCCGCCTCCCTCCTTCCATCACAAGGGCCCTGGAGATTACACTGGGCTCACCCAGCTCCTTCAGGATCACACCCCCACCCCTGCCCCCATCTCTAGGTTACCTGAGTAGCAGACTAAATTCCATCCACAAGTTTAATCCCCCTTGCCATGTGACGTAACATATTGACAGGTTCTGGTGAATAGGACATGGACATCTTTGTCGGGGAAGCAATACTGTGTCTACCACAGAAGGGCGCCTGGGAACGGTGGAGTCCGCTGTCCTCATTCTACACTTGAGGAAACTTGGGCTCAGAGAGTTTCTGTGAGTTCAACTCCTTTCTCCACAAGAGGGTAAATTCCCTTTGCGGCTGGACCACCTCCACCGAGAACCCTAAGCAAGACTCAGTAGGAGGCTGTTGGCTTCCTCTTCCTCTAGGTCTTCCTTCTACACCTGTGTCTCATGGCTTTCCCTCCCCACTTGGTGGGGGGTAGGGGGTGGGGGGAAGATGGGGCGAGGGGTGTCCGGGTCGGGGGCACACCTCCCCCACGTCCAGGCTGAATGGAGAGTGGCCACCATGTTGGGCCAGAGAACGGATTTGATCCTTAAGAAATGTATTGTTTTGGGGAAAACACAGGCGCTCAGAAGTGAGCTGCCGGGTGCTCTGTTGAGGCCTCTGATCTTGCTGACTGGGGGCCCCTGGAGTTAGAATCCTGCAGTTTCTCCCCTAGAAGGTTGATGAAGGGGAGCTAGAGCAGGAGCCTCCGTTGGCTGGTTCACAAATGGCACTGACCTTGCTGCCCGGGCTTCTCAGTCTGGAAACCCTGTTGCATCAGGGCCGCGGGCTCCTGGCAAAAGAGGATTTCAGCTACCGGGTGTCCTCTGAGCAGACCCTGGTGGTTCTGGTGTCAGAGCCCAAGTTGAAGGCAGCACGGGGTCCAATAGGCACAACAGCGTGTCTCCCCATCAAGATCAGAGCCAGAGGAGAAGACATAGCAGGACGTACTGCATGAGACTTTTCCTTGGAAAGAGCAAACCATGATCTAGGGGCGGAGGCAGGGGAGGGCCAGGGCCTCCTTCCTAAGGGCCCCTCCTTCTACGTCTCTCCATTCCACCAGCGGCTGGCCCTTCACCCCCACCACTGTACCTGCAGCCTGAAACCAATGAGAGCCTGACCTCTGGCCCCGGACACAAGAGCCCAGGACCTTGCTTGGAAAGTGAATTTCTCAGAACTCTGAGGGGAGGCCCGTGGAGGGGAGACGGCTGGGATGCCCGAGGAAGGCAGCCCTGGTCCCTCCGGGGTGGGGGGCTGGTGTGTCTGCAGAGCACCTGGGGCCCCAGCACGCGCCTGTGTCCCACCTGGACGTGTTGCCTCAGTACAGTACGACAGAGCTCCCCTCCCTCCCCAGCAACGGGTGGGCGACCCCCGGTGGGGTGGGAGGGGACAGTGAAAGGAGAAGCGGGGTGTCTCCCACCCAGGGAGAGCCCAAGCCGTGTGGCCGGGGGCCTGGAGGAGTTGGGGTCACAAGTGAGCTCTCTTGCTATTGAGGGAAAGCCTTTAGTGTCGTGTGCCTGACCCACAGCCAGTGTCTGCCGAGAGGCAGCGTGAGATCTGGCGAGGGCGTTTGCAGGAACGTGAGTGTGGATGAAACTGGGGAGAAGGTGCTAAAAAGGCCGGGGAGGCGGCTGGTTTGCGGGTTGTGGCAGTGGGTTGCAGCGATGGGGGAGGATGGAGCGGAGTGTGCTTCCAAGGACACCCAATGTCAAGGAAGAAGGGAGTGGGGGTGGGGCTGCTTGGCAGCCTCAGGGACGCCTCTTTTGGGGAAATGAGCCCTGGATGGGGAGCGATGACCAAGGATGCTCCCTGGGTAGTGAGGGAGGTGCTCTGCCTCCACGGTGGTGCTAAAAGCCTACCCACCCCGGGGAGGAGAGTGGTCTAACTTCGTCTACACTGGCAGCCGCAGACAAGAAGACAGAGCGCCTGCCTGTCCCAAGGAGGAGTCAGTTCAGAAGCCCAGCAGCCGCCACCCCTGGGGAGGCTCCCTCCTGCCAGGGCCTCCAAGGCTGCAACCCAGGCTCCCAGAGGTGAGACTCGATGTCGCCCATAGCCCCTTGGGCTCCAGTGTTTCTGGGCAGCTACCTGGTGCCTGGACGGGCCCTGGAGTCTCCTGCCAGGAGTTCCTGGGTTGAGAAGGCTCAGAATTAAGGTTTCCTTTTAGGAGCCAATGTTCTGCTGGAAAACAGAAAGGAAAATGACCCACAATGGCCCTTTCTCCTTTTCCTGGGGCTCCTGGCAGCTTGTGAGATGTACAGACTGGAATAAGAGAACCTAGCCGACAAGAGAACCAAGCCCACAGGACTCGGACTCTCCCTGGGTGGGAGACACCCTACTTCTCCCTTCACCCACTCCCACACCCCCACTGGGGGTCGCCTGCCAGTAGCAGACATGGAGGGGGAACAAGATGTAAGGTCTGTGGGCTGGGTGCAAGGCCACTGGGCAGCCTCTACGATCCTCTTCCTGGTGGTGAGAGCTACAGCCCATTGCAAGGAACTCACGGCTTCTGGATGCTTGGTCACGTCTAGACAAGTTTGCTTTTCTCAGAGGGACCCTGACAGCCTCTGTGTGTAATTGCCCAGAGTGGAGACTGGATCTTGAGCAGAGAAAGTCCTGCAGGTTCTGGAGCAAGGAGAGCCCCAGGGATGCCCACATAGATGGAGTCCACGTGCATGGGCCCGGCTGAGAAATCCCAGCGGTCGACATGGCATCATCCAGTTATTTCTGCTTTACTGGAAATCAGAAACTTAGGAGAAATTGGATCCTTTTCTGGAATTTCTATCCTAAAACCACCAGTTAGGTTTTTGTTTTGAACCCAGTTAGCACAGGAGTTTGATAATGGTCAGCAGGTAATGTGTTTGAAAAGCTGGGGTGATGAAACCATCATCATTTTAAAGTTCTGTGATGTATCTAACTGGCTACAGTTCTAGATGAGTTTCAGTATGGTTTGTCAATGTCGATAATGTAGCCTTCAGCGTTCCCTGTAACCTCATGAAATCCATGGATTCATTTAGGAAGTAAAGTGACAGCCACTGGATCTGGTGTTTTTCAATGAAGAGCAGCACACAGAAAAAGGCAGTGGAGGGTAGTGGTTAAGAACACAGCCTCTGAGGCCTGCTGCCTGGGTTTGGGTCTCCACTTTGCCTCTAAGTGTGGCCTCTGGCAAGCTCCTTAATCTTTCTGTCTCTTGTTTCCTCATCTGTCAAATGGGGCTAAACGTTTTACTCCATCTGACTCCTAGGGTTAGTGTGAAGATTGAAAGAGTTAATAGATGTAAAACATATAGAGCAGTGCATGGCATGTACTATGGACTCAAATGTTAGTTATTATTATTATCTCTTATTTTACTTCAGTTCTTAAAATGTGTATTTCCTTTGTGTGGATTTTGCAATGTGTTTTTGGAGGAAAATTTAGTTCTTCCTTTTTCTGTCCTGACAGCGTGCCCAGGAAATGAGATGGTTTATGTTTTGGGATAGATGATTCTGGAAAGATGTTAGGGATGGTACAGGGGAATGGAATCTTCCAGTATCATTAATCTATACCCAGCATCAAGCTCTGTGCCCTTTACAATAGCGTGGGCTTGGTAAATGGTTGATGAATAATTTCCGTACACTGATCAAATTATTTTTGCTTATTTCTAGGTCCAGAGTCCAGGAATATGTTGTTGGAAAGTAGCCAGCGTGGAGATTCCACAGTGTCCTTCCCTCTAGCAGTCTCATACTCTCTGGGGCTGGGAAGCAGACATAAAAAAAAAATAAATAAATAAAATCAAGATTGTAAAGCTGCAATGGATTTTCTGTTTCTTTGAAGATTCTCTTCACGTCCTCTCTGGTGGAGGCCCACCTGCTTTGCTGTCAGCACTGAAGTACGTGGCGGCATCCATGCCAGCCTGGGGTCTGTGCCTCCTTGGCCAGCCTTGAGATTTCAGTTGAGACACTTGATGTCTTCTCAAAGTAGCAGAAGAAAAAATGTCACAGCCATCTCACTGGCTATGTCTTCAATTGATGAGGTAATGTCTGGGAAATGTTTTGAAAACATGAAAAATGGCAAATTGGCCTCCGTGATACACAGTACTTGATGGTCACACATTCTAAAAGTTAAAATCTCAATAAACAAAGCAATCCTAAGTGTTTGATTCTTGTGTTGCATTGATAGATCCTAAATGTTTTCCTGCGATCCTAGGGGGAGGGGGTGTTATCATAACAAGCAAGGAGCCTTTCATTTACAGAGAGCTTTTATTTGCATCTAGCAACTCCTTGTATCTCGCCCCATGCGAGAGGTAGGTGCCTGGGATGGAGCAGAGGGTCCTCAAGTTGCAACCCCCAGACTCAACCTGTCTGGCTCCCTCCTTTTCCCCTCTCTCCCTGCTCCCCAAAACCCACCTTGGCTACCAGGTGCTCCTTTAAGTGGAGGGGGTGTCAGAGGTACAGAAAGTACAGTTCCTGAGCCTTTGAAAGTGGGAAGGAGAGGATGACCTTAGGGTCGTTTTCAAAATTCCCAAGGGCTAGGTCTGTCATGGGATCCTTCTCCCTGGCTTAATATCCAAGGGGCTCCCCAGCAACGACTGACCCAACTGATCCTCCTCAGTGTAGGAAAGATAGTCTGGTTACTGAGTCCAAGCTTGCGCTGCTTGCTGGAAAACAGGCCAATCAATCAGAGACGAGGTGTTGAGGCAAGGAATACAACTTTATTCAGAAAGCCGGCAGACAGAGAAGATCACAGACATGTTAGTGTCTCCTAAAAAAGCCATCTTATTGGGGTCTGGATGGCAGTTTGTTTTACAGAGAGGGAGAGGCTGTGAGGAAGTAAAGTTAAAGGGCCATCAGCCTTGGGAAAGATCTCTGGGAAAACCCAGCCTCTGGGAGGGGATGTGTTAATTTCAGCCATTCACACAGGTGGGCAGGGCAGATTGCCTGTGAGCTGAACAGAGGCTCTTTAGTTTAACCTTCAGGCAGAGGGGCAGTGTTCCCTGAGGCAGGTAACCACATATGATTATAATAACAAAAGCAACAAAAAACAAAGGTCAAAGTCAAAGAAATAGATCTCACATGGAATCCGATCTAGCTCTTCCCAGTTATCCTTCCAGCAAGTCTTTCTGCAAACCTACCTTTGTGCCAGGACTTGGCTTTTCCATCTTCTCCAAGGACACTGTTTGGTTTCTCTTTGCATCTTATCTCTTCCAACTGGGCCCTGAGGGCGGGGAGTGAACACCAACTGGGCAAAATTGAGTAGCGGTAAAGATGCACTGACAAACATTTTTAAGTCTAGAATGTCCGTTGCACGCTCTCGCTGCTGCAGCTGTTCTGAGGTGTTGGCTGCACCCTGATTCCAGGACCAGCAAAGCTGAGGCACATATGCAGGGAGATTGTTTATCCCCTATCAGGAAGCGGTAAGTGGCCTGGGGGGTGGGGGGTGCAGGTGGCTTATTAGAGCTAAGATCTCGTCACTTCAGGCCCTGATGTCCAAAACTAGTGCCTTCTTGGGGCAACGTTGTGGTGCCTTGAGCTTTTCCTCTTTCTCCAGGGTTCCTTTAAAAGTAAATTTAACGATTAAATTGTTTGAAGAAGCAGTTCTCCAGACTTCCCTAGGACTTTCCTTAACATGCCTGAAAGGAGCCAGAAGTCCCAGGAGTCCTCGTCCACAGGCACCCTCTGATTAGACCTACCTTTCCTGAGGCAGCGATGTTCCAATTAATAGAGGATTTCTTACCTTGTTCTGTTGTGCTGTGACTTAGTTACTAATTTCCATTGTTTTATTGTCCACTCTTCCAATGCATTGTTAGGTATATTAATATTTGAATATTTATAAATAAATTTAATATTTTATATTAATTGAATATATATTAGTTTAATAGATTTCTGCGGGCTGAACTTGGAAACTTATCACAGCCAATTGCATTATTTCTTTTTTTTGAAAAAACTTTTTGTTTTATATTGGAGTTGTTGACAAAAAAAAGTTGCACAATGTGAGAGTTGCGAGTTGAGTTTATTTGGGACAAAATGAGGACTGCAGCCTGGGAGACAGCATCCCAGATATCGCTGAGAAACTGTTCCAAAGAGGCAAGGGGGAAGATTAGCATATATGTATTCTTGGTAAAGGAGGAGTACATGTAATCAAATACATTTTTTTTTTTGTAGGGGTTTTCTGCTAGTCACGAGGAGCAGACGTCACCATGTAGGGATTTAGTGCTTTTCTAGACAGGAGCTGATGCAAGGGTTGGGCTCATAAAATCATCTGAAAACATCTAACCATCTAAGACCTGTTCCACCCATTTTCCAAAGCACAGAGGGCCTCATTCCTGATCACCATCCTGAATTCCCTTCAGGGGATGTGGAAGGTCAGGAGCTACAGCAGCACAAAATTATTTAGTCCTTGTACAGCCACATGGCAAGTTCCAGTTTCCAGTTTATAGTTGACGGGGCCCCCTCATGGTCACAAATTCGACCATGCTTTGGGAGGCATTTCAAGGCCATTTTTTCCCACAGAGCTAGGAAGTCTCTTTCCTAGGTCTGAGGAAGATCCCGCTGATAGGCCACTCGATGTGCCAGTACTGGGCTAGGTCTCTGTAATAAAAGTTAAAGTTCTCTGGACCGCCTGTATTCCTAAGCTCTTATGGTCCAGGAAAAATTCCGTCTTGTTGCATCTTCCCATATCTAGAGTTACACTATTACAATCATTGGTCACATACAGAAATATATATTTGATTAATTGCTTCAAGTAGCCTAGTCATCATTATTTTTGTTGGCGGTTCAGTCACACATTTGGTAATACGAGAAGCAATATTCTTGAAAAATGGCAAACTACAAATCATATAGCTAGTAACATCAATAGAGTTACAAGTAAATACTTAAGCCATGAGCTTCCCCCGCCAAATCAGTTTTTGAAGAGGTCGTCAAGACTAGGGAGTGGTCACTTAAGACAGAAATCTGATTTTTCATAGGCTTCATTAAATGTGTTGCATTAGAGGATTTATTATGGCACAGGTGTCTCCCTGAGATGCTGTAAGGATGTCGAGGGCCATGTGGTTTTGTAGCACAGTGCTTCTCATCAGAGACCTCAGAATTCAATAGGCTGACACCCTGGTTACTATCATTTAAGTGAATTTTGAGTGAATTTCGTTAAGGCTTCAATATGGCTGACTAAAAGGCACAAAAATAGCTGTTAAGTACTCATACCTGCAGAATACAGATCTCTTGATCCATCAAGATCGTGCAAGTTATCTCTAATTTGTTATATATATGACCTTGAGTCCATGGGAATCCTAGAGTACATCTTCCTACCCATCCCAGTGGAAGCCAAGGCAATACATTAGTACCACAAATCCAAGAATCTCTGGTCATCTGACTCAGTCAGTTCCACACCAATCACTGTCTCTAAGGGTCATAACATGTAGGCATTGTTCATAAGGCACCCAGCCTAATTTCCTGATGTTACTGGGCTGATTAGTATGATTTAATCCCAACATAGGAGTGTTTTTAAACTTAAATGACCACTGTTAACCACATAAATCCTTCCCATAATTGTGGGAAGTTTCCCTTTAGTAGATGAGAGGTAACAGTTTTTGTTTGAGACTTAGAGCTGTCATTCTGATTGAGCCTGAGTGACTTTAAAAGAAAATTTGAATTTATGGCCAGGGTCAGAGCAGGTATAATTAATTAGTCAGATGAGGGGATCCCCTGAACAGGACTATCATTTTTTTCTCTTTCTCTAGAGTAAATTTCCTAAGGGCCATCCAATTAGAGCCTTGGAGGGGAGAAATCCACCAAGGCAACCCAAAAGTACTTGCCATAGGTAATTGGCTGCAAACCCAACAATTGGATTGATTTTTAAAATTAGCATAGGATTGTGCGCATGATAGAAAAACATTTGATTTCTATGGAAAGGTCCAGGAAGTCAAGAAAACTTTATCAATGCTCACATGAGTCAGGTCCAGCATCCTGGGGTAGCTGTCTACGTCTGATATCGGCTTCTTCTCGTCCTGGGGTGAGTGTAGTTTCACCTTTGATAAGTGTCCTCCCGTCTAGGTTGGAGATTGTCCTTTAAATTATGTCCTTTTCAGTATGCATAATCCCCTGGTTGCAGGTTGTGGGTCATCTGATTTTCATCCAAAGATAGATTCCTGAGATAAGCTTCAGAAACAAACTTAGAGTGTCCTTGTAAAAACTCAGTTGGACTTTACATTAATATAGCATAACAGCAAGGAACAATCCAGGGAGTGAATCTTAGGAAATACAGACCTCCATCAGCAAAACTGGCACTTAATATTCATTGAAACATAATCCTTTTCTCTCTAAAATTACCCTCACTTTTACCAAATTAAGAGTAATTTGTTTGCAAAATTAGTCTAGTCTCAAAAGAAACTTCGCCTGATAATTTTTGTGACTCTAATTGATCATATAGGCTTTTTGCTTTGCTGAAACTTTTATAAGGAGTCTCAGACGGGACTTTTAAAAGACCTCTCAGGGCTAGGAAAGCCACGCCAAGGGCTTGGGCTTATCCTAGAGTTTTGCCTAATAGATGTAGGTGAATACCTCCCTTTTCAAGTTTCCCAAAATACCTTGAGTTTTCTATACCTGTTAGTGACATAGCCTTTCTAAGTTATCTCATAAAGCTGCTGGGAACCTAAGAGTTTCCAGTCTCTGGAGGGAACAGATAGAGAGAAAAGATAAATGTTTCAATCCTGCTTAAAATTGTATAATTTACCAAATCATTGTAAGTCATAGTTCGTTTGAGGGGAAGGTTTTCCTTACACCTGTAAAACAGATTTAAACCAGTAATTTTTCAGATAGAAACCATAAATTTTATAACCACATTCACCAGTTTACTCAGTCCTATGTAACTTCTACGAAGCCATCAGTTTTCTCTTTAGGATTCTTCAACTTCCTACCCACTGCAGCGTTATGGTCTGAAAGTCAGAAACTTGTATTTACCCAAAAGTCCTTTTTATAAATCTTCTTGAAGAGGAAACATTTTTGCAAAGGCATCAGAATAAAACCATAACTGTCTATAATGACATAAGACTTAAGAAGGCATGTTTAAAACCTGATTGCAATGTCAGTCGACAAATTTGGTTACTGCGTGACATACAATACTTTAAGATAATAACTAGAATTATGACTGAAGACATTTTACCAGCACATCTCAGAATTTTAGGAACTCCATATAATTTCTAGAATATCTATATTAATAACAATTACCATACACTAAAATCTAAGATTTATTGTTCCTTTGACAATACTTTCCATGTAACTTAATGTACCAAATGCACCTAGTTTATATCTCTTTTCGGGATGTTTCAGGGGCTCTTTGAAGCATCCCAAAGTTGGCTAGAGGTCAAAAGGACTTTATCAGAATTTGTTTTAGGAAGTTTCGTCAAAAATATCAGAAAGGGTTTAGAACACTCAGTGAGATAGGCTCACAGGTCATTGTGAAACAATAGTCATTCACTTAGCCAAAGTAACGATAAAAGCTGTCAAAGGAAAATACAGAACAGATCACTTAAAAGGTAAGGAAACTTAAAATCTGTTATCAAAATGCAGTTCAACACTTTAAGAACACTTGTCGTCGTCACTGAGAGAAAAGCCAAATTCAAGTTTTGCACCAGCTTACTTTCAACATTAATTTCCTCAACTAAATTTATCTTAAACTTAGTCAATCCTGACTATGCTCAAAACTCTTTTCTCAGGGTACACTTTCCACAAAACTTCTTATCACTTTCTGTATCATTACTTTATTTCCCATTCAGAAACAGCCACCTGTAAGTCAGAGCTACTTTCCTTTCCCTTAATAAAATGTAATTCCATTCCTCAAGGCTTCTTGAGAACACACATCCTACTTTTCTTAGGCAAGCATGAACTGTCCTTCATGTTTGCATTCTGTAGATTGGTGAACATAAATACCAGTGATATTTTCTAAAAACGTTTGCTTTCTTTACACAACGTGGCACCAAACGTATTCCTCAATAGTCCTAAATCCCCCTTTGTTTCTCTGTAAAAGGCAGCCAATATTCATTAATTAATGTTTCAGTATCTTTTTTTTATTTGGGAATGGCCTAGCTAGTCAATAAACTGTCATCACTTTCTTTAGTGCAACTCTAGGTTTCAAGTTACCAGAATCTGGAGAGACTATTTTAGGCAGACATTCCTCAAGCATAATTCCTCTTAATAGAGTTTACCTGAAAGCGCTTATCTCATTTACATTTTCTTTCCTTAGACGTTTCTTCACATCCTTACTTTCCTTGCTGACAAACTTGTAACAAATACAACAAGATTTTATTTAACTTATATTACATCTAGGCACAATAAAAAATATAAGCATTATCCTTAATGGTGGTGACTCTAAAATATGTCTATATTAATCAAAGCAACAAGCTTAAGTCACCTTCAATACCAGATATCAGTTTAGTACTGAATTTTCCAGATGTTATGAACCTGAGATTCATTCTGGCCGATTATTTTCTATTTCTGAGTATTTATTTAAGCACTTAATTTGTTTTTTAAAGCCAATTAAGTAGAGCTCGTTTACAAATTCGTTTTTGGCAATGCCATACGTCTTCAACAAACATATCAATACATATGAACACAGAAACACGGAGGCCTCATAGTTCCCATTCCAAAATTTCAGCACTGAGTCAGGTACCACAGAAAGCCATCAGTTACAAGGGGTTGGATTCAAATTGGCTCCCAGCAGATGGAACAAATGGAGGTCATCTAGATGGTTAAACACTTTTACTACTGTTTATAGAAAAGACACTTAGGATTTCTATTTACCCTTGACAAGTCAAGTTCTAAATTACTTTATCTCTTTTTTTCCCCAAATTTGCATTTATAAAGATGCAGAGATAAGAGTTCCTTAGATGACCAGATAAGACATTTGCATCTCAAAGGTCCAAGCAAGTTCCTCCTAGGATGACTTTGTTTCCCCTTTGTTTAATACTTAGGAGCCTCTTAAGATAAATAGGGAAAGTTTTGGGGAGTGGTAAAATAATTGGTGGGCTTTGGATTATTTTTGGAGCCACAATTAGATCAACAAACAAATACTAATCCCAGGTATTAATTTGATACTGAATATGGCCCCAGTTCATGTGAACCTGAAATTTATTTAGCTTAATTTCTCTTGTACTTAGAATGGTTCCATGTGTAAGCACCTATTTTTCCTTAAGCCAATCAAATTAGAGCTCATTTACAAATTAACCTCAGGAAAAATATCCAAAGACACACACTGAGACTTACGTATATCCAGACAGACACTAGAGATCTCAAAGCTTCATTTTCCAAACTTAGTCATGAATTCGACATCACAACATAAAAACTCACTAGTTTATAAATATTTGGAATAAGAAACATTTTAAAGGGCTTCTTCCAGTTGTTTTTTTTTTTTTCCTTTTCAATCTCAGGAATTAGAGATAGTTTAGATATTTCTTCCTGAAAGCTCTGGTCTCAAGGCAGAGGGAGAGAAAATCAGGCTCTCCCTAGCAGTACTTATTCCCTCAGGGTCAGAATTCTGCAGAGAAATTTTTTTTTCTTTAAGCCAGCTTCTTCTACTGGTTGGGAATTAAATGGGGGTTGATTGAACCTTCGACTGGCACTGTGCACTTAATTGACACAATTGAAAGTTTATAATTTTCATAGATACCCCCTTTTCTTTTTTGCAAAATGGCTTTGAAAAGCTGGTCTGATAGAGTTTCAAGTAATTAATTGTTAGTCTCCTGCAAAGAAGTTACTCTATGGCTTCCTCTTTTAGAAGCTTCTAGATACCAATCAAAGTAAGCATTCCGTTTAGTCAGTTTGATCTTACAGCTGGCTTTTTTTTTTTTTTTTTTCCTTAACTGTGTGCAGAAATATATTTTTTGGAATATCAAAAGAACCCCAACTTGGTCATTTTAGGTTGAGATCTCCCTTAGTATAATTTTCCCAATTAAGTAGGTACTTGCAAGTCTAAGTTTTTGTATGTACATAGAGCTGGCTGGGGTGTTAGAAAGAGGCTGGCCTTCTGATGCCCCATGTTTCTGTGAGAGGCTCTGTTTCTCACTTTAATGTTGAATTTGTCTGGGATAAACAAAAACACTAGTGAAATTGTGTGGTGGGCCAGTGTGCTGCTTGTGAGCTTAACTCCTAGGCATCACCCCAGAGTCGCTTCAGCTCCCTTACGTGCCTCGATTTCTCCCTTTAGTAGTCTAAGACCACAGCGGATGCTTGAATTGCTGAATGGCCAATTCTTCTTGTGACCCCTGGAGAGCAAGTGTTTTAATTAATGAGTGGGTTTCCCTATGGGACCACTGCACGGTATGAGGACGGTGTCTCCACCACTTGCGTAAACCCCTCAGTCGCCTGAGAGAGCCATACTGGCTGGGAGGAGTTCTTGTTCCTTGTGTTCGGAGCAAAGCTCTCATGTAATATCTTCACTTTTATCCTGACAAATTCAATTAAGGCAGCCAAATTGAGGAAAGGCATCAGATCGGCCTCTCACCTAACCACTCAGCCAACACCACTCAATCTCTTATAACTGAGCAAACCTTGGTATCTTTCAACCAGCCCCCCTCCCCCCAGTATCTTTCACCTGGGTGGGTATTCCCCTGGTATCTTTCAACCAGGCCTCCACCAGATCTTTCACCTAGTGGGTATTTCTTGGTATCTTTCAACCCAGCCCCCCCCCCACCCCGTATTTTTCCACTGGGTAGGTATTCCCCTGGTATCTTTCACTGAGACCTCCCCCAGAATTTTTCAACAGGCAGGTACCTGTTACACTGCCAAATAAAACTCAGGATCATCAAGCAATACGGGAGATCGAAGAACCAGGAGAGACTTACCCAAAATCATCTGGACTTCCCGAGGAGGCACATGGGCTCAAGGGGCCTCTGCTCATACCAAGGCTCTGGTTCCTAGTAGAGTTCAGGTGAAGGAGAGAAGTGAACTCTGGGTCCCTTATTCGTGGTCGCCAAAAGTGTCGACTTCAAAAAGATGCACAACATGAGAGTTGCGAGTTGAGTTTCTTTGGGACAAAATGAGGACTGCAGCCTGGGAGACAGCATCCCAGATAGCTCTGAGAAACTGTTCCAAAGAGGCAGGGGGGAGGATTAGTATATATGTATTCCTGGTAAAGGAGGAGTACATGCACTGAAACACATTTTTCTGTAGGGGATTTCTGCTAGTCATAAGCAGCAGATGTCACCATGTAGGGATGTGGTGCTTTTCTAGGTATGAGGAGATGCAAGGATTGGGCTCATAAAATCAGCTCCTGAAAACATCTAACTATCTGAAGACCTGTTCTGTCTGGCGCAGTTTTCCAAAGCACAGAGGGCCTCATTCCTGATCTCCATCCTGAAGTCCTTTTAGGGGATGTTGAATGTCAGCAGCTGCAGCAGCACCTGTGATTTAATCCTTGTAGTAGAGGTAGATGGCAAGTGCCAATTTATAGTGGACACCATTTATCTAATATACACCCCAAAGGGCTCTCCTTCGGGATTGATGCAGAATTCCCCATTTTTATAAGTTTGATAACACCAAAACACAAAAGATGCAAACAAATTCCAATACTAAAGGCCTAAATGAATTCTAGCATCGATGCACACAGAACCAAGCAAAACCAAGACAAAAACCAGCGAACGAGTTCCCAGTGTGCCAGCTCCCAGAATCAGGTAGCGTCCAACATCAATTTACCCCTCCAGCAGAGTACCCCCACCAGATTGGCTTGTCCCATAAAGGAAAAGCCCAGATTGAGGGGGAATATATTCCCGGCATGCATGCCGGAGCGACTTACCCTCAAGAATCAATTGAGTCCATCCACTCAAAGTTCCCCAGATTGGAACCGAAGTTCCCCAGATGGAACCAAAGTCCCCAGATGGAACCAAAGTTCCCCAAATGGACCCAAAGTTCACCAGATGGAACGGAAGTTCTGGAATTGAGTCAAGTCTACTGACTCATAACACAAAAGGATACACAAAACCAAAACAAGACCAAGACAAAAGAACTGGTTACTGAATTGGGTAGACCTACCCTACAAAATCGAGTCCATGAACTAGCAAGAGTCAGTCAGTTCCTTGCTTCAACAGCCAAGCGCTGGGGTGGCCAGTGCCGCTTCAGGGAATTTTGAAGGGAAGACCCTCAGGACAAATGGTCCTGACGGCTGCCAGGGCCCTGCCCCAATATTCCCTGACCAGGGCCAGCTAACCATGAGCAGCAAGGCTCCTGGCTGGCTAAGCCAAACCTGTTACCGAGTCCCAGCTCGCTCTGCTCACCACACGACAGGCCAATGACTTGGAGACGAGGTGTTGAGGCAAGGAACATGACTTTATTCAGAAAGCTGGCTGATCAAGATGATGGCAGATTAGTGTCTCCTAAAAAACCATCTTATCAGGGTCTGGATGCCAGTTTGTCTTATAGACTCAGAGAGGGAGAGGCTGTGAGGAAGTAAAGTGAAAGGGCCATCAGTCTTACAAAACACCTCAGGGAATGACCAACCTTGGTGAAGGGATATGTTAATTTCAGCCATTCACACAGGTGGGCAGAGCAGATTATCTGCCTGTGAGCTGAACAGAGGCTCTTTGGTTTAACCTTCAGGTAGAGGTGCAGTGTTCCCTGAGGCAGGCCATCATGTATGATTATAATAACAAAAGCAGCAAAAAGCAAAGCTGAAAGTCAAAGAAAGAGATCCAACATGGAGTCCAATTTAGCTCCCCTGGTAACATCAGTAGGACCTGTTTCCTCAGAGTCAGAATTCTGAAACAAACATTTGCTCAAGCTAGCTTTTACTAAGTGTATATGCAAAAGAACCAGTTTTGTAGTTTTGAAGAGTTTTACTTAGACTCACTTTCTCTGGAGTCTAAACAAAATGGTGGTCATACGTTATTCCATTTCACAAGGCAGAATGGCCATCACAAATCACAACAAGGAACACAAAGTGTAAACACACACAGGCCTGGCCATCCTAATCAGACACTCAATTAAATACAAGACTGCAGTCTCTCAGAAAACCTGCTATAGCGACATTGAACTTTAGATCTAGTATTAACAGAGTAAATAGAAATATCTCAGGTCTTCAAAGATATCAAAGGCAGCATAGGAGTCCAGGTGAGAGGGGAAGGAGTGGAGCAGGGGGACAAAAGAGGTGGCCTTACAGACGTCCTTTGCCACCTGCAGACCCCTAGGCATTACGGGACTTTTCCCTGGGCTTTCCCGAAGGGAGGACGTGAACTTGGGCCTGCCAGAAACCAGATACCAGACCAGAATCAGAATTTGAGTTCTCTGCCCACCAGAGGTGATCAGGCTCCAACCCTCAGCTCAAGCTGAGGCCCTTCAACCAAATTCCTGTGTCCAGAACCAGGACAGAAGGAAAAAAGGATGGGATAGGAGGGGTTGAAAAGAGGAAAGTGAGAAGGTAGGGAAGAGAGGGTCAACAAAGCCTCTTATTCCTTACCAAGTCAGGGCACTCTGGCCAGTTGTCTGCTCCAGGAATATACCAGGGACAAAAAGGAGTCCCAGTTGCGAATGCTGGGTCTGGTCCGTTGGCAGGCGAGTTGGTCCTCGAGTACCCCGAGCAATCAGGATGCCAGCTGTAGCAAAGAGAGGGTCCCATCTGGGTTGCCAGTTGTTGCAGGAGGAGAGACCGCCTTCCAGGGCCCAAGAATGGGATCTTGTTTAACACTGAGCAATGAATTGTCCGAGAAGAGACAGGTGCTGACAAAGCAAGAGACTTTATTGGGAAGGGGTGCCTGGGTGGAGAGCAGGAGGGTAAGGGAACCCATGAGGACTGCTCTGCCACATGGCTCGCAGTCTGGGGTTTTATGGTGATGGGGTGGATTTCTGGCTTGTCTCTGGCCAGTCACTCTGACTTAGGGTCCTTTCTGGTGGCGTGCACATCTCTCAGCCAAGATGAATTCTGCTGAGGAGAATTGTGGGAGGTGGGCAGGACATGCGGATGGGCATTTCCTTTTGACCTTTCCCATATTCTTCCAGTTGGTGGTGACCTGTCGCAAAATAACTCATGCAAATCATTATTGTCTGCCTGGCCAGGGTGGGCGATTACACTCTGTGTTTCCCCTAACAAGACCCGTGACTGCAAGGAAGACTATGATGGAGAGGAGGAACCCGAGGGGGAGTGTGTTGAAGGGGAAGCTCCCATCCCTTCTAAGCCTTCCCAGCAGGCACTTTCAAAGGCTGAGTGTGATGCATTTAGCAGTAGAGTTCCTTTATCCATTGTAGCCAACAAAATACCAAAGAAAATCATATCCTGAGTTGACCCAGATGACTTAGCTGTTGGGAGGAGAAAGAGAAGGTGGAAACGCAGGTATCTGTTCCCAGGACCCCCACACTTGCCCAGCTCCAGAGAGTAACCCTCTGCCCTTCAGCAGTCAGGCTGGGATCCTTTCCCTTTAGCCTGGGAAAGAGGACAGGAAGTACAGGAGATCACTAGCCTTTTGGTACCACAAAAACAAAATTCAGAACCATTTGGGCTGGCTTAGTGTCGAATTTCAGTATGTTTATATCATCCTGGTCTTTCCTTTAAGTGGCTTCTAGAGAAAATGAATTGCACTGTTAATCTGTTGGGCATCTCTTCATCAGGGTGCCTGGCAGCCCAGGGTCCTTTTCTCCCTCTGCCTAATGTGTGCTCTTCCTCCATTCCACATCCCTGGCCATCAATCTGACCAACTGCAAGTATGAGAGTGGTAAGCACCCAGCTCATCACTCGCACCACTGGCCGTAAGAGGACATTTAGGGCTGCGGCGTTCACTCTGGAGATGGTCCCCCAATCTGCTCCCGGCCCCTGGATCTTGTTAGGCTGGCCTATAGCCTGTACAGAGCCTCCTGGCTCAGCTCCCGGCAGCTGAGACATCACTGTTCCAATTAGTCTCAGCGGTAGAGTGGGAATCTCCAGTTAGCTAACAAGAAAAAAAAGGACAAAAGTCACCATGGCCACCCCCCCCACCCCAATCTTGATTTTGCCAGAGATGAGATGAGACCAGGTTAAACGTGTTTTTGCAAGGCAGCTTTTGAGAGAGCTTCAGCAATTAAAAAAACAAATCACCAGCTCGGTTAGTCATTGCTTTCTCCCCTTCTCCCCACTGACATCTGTGCTGCGAGTCCCCCAAAGTGTGAGGCTCCCGTGTAACCCCTCCAAGGGTCAGCGCTGCAGGCCAGAAACCGTTCCTAATTGACAGGACTGACAGGAACAGAGAGCCAGGCTCTAGTTTTCTGTCACAGATATTGGAAGGGCCCTGATGGCCTCATGAACTTGGAATTTTTGCAATGGTAACCAAACTGCAGGGCTAAGGTAGGAACTACCTCCCTCTTCATCCCGCTTTCTGGTCAGCTCTCCTCCTTTCCTGACCCAGCTACAGTCCCAAAGCTTGCTGCCAGTGCCCAGGCTGGCTCCACCGACCTGCCTCTCTCCACAGTGCGTTGGGCAGCCCAAATGTGTGGCCTGAAGGAAGTGGGGGAGGACGAAGAGTGGACTGTGTACTGGACAGACTGCTATGTCTCACTGGAACAAGTCAGGGACATGAAGAGGTTTCAGGTACAACCTCCCGACCCAAGATCCTAAAGGAACTACCGCCCCAGAATGACTACTCCCAACCTTTTGCCCAGGCACCCGAGGCTGCCACTCTGGGTGGCTATAGCCCTGGGCAGAGTAGGAGAGGCCATGACCAGGGGCTCCTGCACCAATGGAAATAGTTTTCTCTTGGGTCTCTGGAACTTCTGTTATCTGAAGGAAGTGTCTGCTGGGCACATCCTGTCTCAATATATGCTGCTTGCCTGGAAGCATTTGTGCTCAGCTGGCCCCTGCAGGGCAGGCGAGCCTATCTTACAGGGAAGACGGGGAGCTTCAGAGCTGACAGCAGAGCCAGCTGAGTGATCCTGTAAGGGTCTAGATGGAGACTCATTGTTAAGAAAACTAACAAGTTAGAGACTGCTCAGGTGATCGATTGCATGGCTCAGGAAGCATCCCGTTGTGAGCACTGGAGCCTGCTGCCCCAAGGCTACGGGACCACCTCTGACTCTCTCCAAGGCTAAAGATGAATCAGCCGACAGTGGGCACCACTGCTGGTTATTGATAAATTAAACTCTCTCCCTATGTAAGAAACCAGCCCCAAGGGAGGGGGCTGGCTCTCCTTAAGAGTCAGCCTCTCTCTCTCTTGCTCTCTTTCTCGCTTCCCTTTAATAAACTTTCCTCGTTATCTGATTGCCTGGCTTGCTCTCTTTTTCTCCACACTCGCCTTACAATCCAGCCTTGTGAGCAGCTTCGCCTGCACTCCACATCTATTAAGAGTCAGTGTGGGGTCCTGCAAGGCAGCAAGAAAGTCAGGAAAGATGGACCAGGGTCCACAAGAAGGCATTACTTCTTCATGGTGTGTTTGTTGTGCTCTGATTGGGTCTATGGGGTGGTTAGCAATAACATAATGTAAAAGTGCCTGTAGGCTTACCTTGAGGGAAGCCGGCAGGGAGCTGAGACTATCACCTGTCCTGAGAATCGTGGGAGAAGAGAGAGACCACGAGCGGGACAGAAAGAGAGAGAGACTGCTAGAAGCGCTCAGGAAGGGGCATGCAGGGAGCAGCTGTGAGATGAGGGTAACCGTAACAGCATTTACTGAGGTCAGACACTGGTAAGTGTTTTACATTCTCCCCTCATTAAATCCTCAAAAAGATACCCTTATGTTTGTTTTGTTTTGTTTTTTGGCTGCTCCACAGCGTGTGGGATATTAGTTCCCCAACGAGGCCTCCAGTGGTGAAAGCACCGTGTCCTAACCACTGGACCGCCAGGGGATTCCCAAAAGATACCCAATGTTAAGGACACTGAGGCTCAGAAACACGCAGTCCACAGAGCTCATGAGGGGAGAAGCCAGAGGGCAGGGCAACTCCTAGCCCTGCGGGCCAGAGCAGCGGGGGTTTCCAGCAGGCCACCGTGCCAGTGCCTTGCCCTCTGAGGGTGCCACAGCTGTGCATTCCCTGAGGCTGATCTTAGTCTCCTTTCTTTTTGGGGAAACGTTTTCTCATTTGTTTTGTGTTACTCTGCACCCGTTATCCCCACAGCACTAGTCCCTGGTAGTCTGTGGGATGTTATAAGGTGGCTAGAAGGCCCAAAGGCCTGCCTAGCCCTCCTCGCCACCCCTCATTTTCTCACTCAGCTGTGTATGTGTGTTTTGGGGAGAGGCCAAGGGACAGCTTCTCACCTGCCTTAGGGAACCCTCCTTTTCTCCCCTGGGGGACTAGGTGCTGTGTTTACCTCCACTGTGACATCTCCCTTGACCTCCCCAGTCCTTCTCCACTGCTACCTGGAATGCCCAGGCCCCAGGAACGGCTCCTTACTCTGAGGGGTAATATAACCAACTGGCTCTGTTTCAGAAAATCAACCACTTCCCTGGCATGACAGAAATCTGCCGCAAAAATCTGCAGGCTCGGAACCTCAACCGCATGCAGAAACTCTATTCTACCGAATACAACATCTTCCCACGCACCTGGTGCCTCCCTGCAGAGTGAGTGAGCCTAGTTGCCCAGGCTGAGATTCTGGGGGAGGAGAGGGTTCACCATCTCAGTTCCCACCAGACCCTGGCCCCAGGACCTAGGATGTCTCAGGGAGATGGCAGTAGAAGGAAAGTTCTAGCTGGTTAAAGAAAAGTAGGTCTCAAACTATTATGTATAAAATAAGCTTCAAGGATATATTGTACAACACAGGGAATAGAGCCAATATTTTATAATAACTATAAATGGTGTATAACCTTTAAAAATTGTGATTCATTGTATTGTACACTGGAAACTTATATAATGTTGTACATCAACTATACTTCAATTAAAAAAAAAAAACTGGGGGTGGGATGAATTGGGAGATTGGGATTGCCATATATACATTACTAATAAGAAAATGATGTCAAATTGTACCCTTTAAATACATGCAGTTTATTGTATGTCCATTATATCTCAATAGAAGTTCTTAAAAAAAAAAAAACTTGGAGAAAAAAAAAAACAGAATTAGATGTGAGACTGAGTACTCCAGGAAGAGCAGGGACTGGACAGCAGCAAGAACTCCCCAGGGTCCTGGGACTGCCATCATGCACAGAAACCCTCTGACCACCCCTCCCCCCACTCTGCACACAGCTATGGGGACTTCCAGTCCTATGTCTGTCTGCCAAAAACCCGCACTTACATCGGCAAGCCGGAGAGAGGCTGTCAGGGACGTGGCGTCTTCATCACCCGAAATCCACGGGAGCTGAAGCCAGGAGAACACATGATCTGCCAGCAATACACCTCCAAGGTGAAGGGTGCCTCAGGACCACCAGGTCCCTCTGCCAGCACTGGGGTGCCTCATCTCTGCCACAGCCAGGGAGGAAGACAGTTCCAGGCTCCTCCCCTTCCTGCGACCCCCTGTTACCTGGGAGGCAGCATGGAGCCATGCTTCGGAGCCAACCTGCTCTGAACCTGAGTTCCTCTACTTTCTAGATATGTGATCTTGGGCAAATTTCTTACCTGTGCTATGCCTCAGTTTCCTCATTTGTTAAGGGGGATAAAAACAGTATCTTATATGGTTGCTGTGAAAATTAAATGAGTTATTATGTATTTGAAGCGCTTACAGCAGTTTATGGTACAGAGTAGGTACTTCAGGTCGTCAGCCCTCCCTCTGTGCAGATGTGGAACCCGTGGATGCGCAGGGCTGACACCATTTTGTACAAGGGATGTGAGCATCCGCGGAGTGTGGTATCCCTGGGGAGGTCCTGGACCCAGTCCCCTGCAGATACTGAGAAACCACCGTATTATTATTTTCCCCTGGTGGGTTTGCTGCTCTCAGCCCTTCCTCATTGATGGCCTCAAGTTTGACACGCGAAGCTACATCCTGATCACATCCTGTGACCCTCTTCGGATCTTCACGTACGAGGAGGGCCTGGCCCGCTTTGCCACCATGCCTTGCGTGGAGCCCAGGCACAACCACCTGTAGGAGGCCAGCTGGGGGACTTCCCTGCAGGTCGAGTGGTGAAGACTTTGCCTTCCAATGCAGGGGTTGCGCTTTCAATCCCTGGTCAAGGACCTGAGATCCCACATGCCTCATGGTCAAAAAACCAAAATATAAAAGAGAAGCAATACTGTAACAAATTCAATAAAGACTTTATAAAAAACGGTCCACATCAAAACAATCTTAACAAAGTTCTCAAAAAAAAAAAAAAAAGAGGGCAGCCAGCAGCCCTACGGTGCAGGGCAGCACCCTCTTCCACTGCCACGAGTACTGAGGTTCTGTGGAGAAACCGGGTACAGGGGCTTGTCATGCTGCTAGCTTGTCACCCATAAACAAGGAGTGAAACCTGGAGTGCCTGGGCACCTGGCTAGGAGGAGTAGGAGGAGAGCACGTGGTGGGGGTGGGGAGGGGGGTAGACTGCAGAAAAGCCACACCTGCAGGAAGGACACCCCCCCTCCCTGGGAGCCTACAGAACAGTCCTCCCTGAAGAGGGAGAGGAGATGAGTCACCCTGGGGAGGGGTGGGTCATCAAAAGGCAACGCAGGGCTGGAGGGAAGAACTATGTGGAAGCAGCCAGAGGCCACAGGGCCACTCTCTTCCCAGGATGACGTCTGCATGCACCTGACCAACTATGCTACCCACAAACACAGTGAGCATATTGTCCGGGACGATGCTGTGGGCAGTGAAAGGTATGCTCTACTCTGCTTTCTCCTCTTTCTCTGCCCTTTAGCCCCATGGTCTCAGCAGCCCATGAAACTGAGCTGGCCCTTGGGAGGTTGAGCTGGCTTAACCTTCACAGACCCCTGTCCTGTGCCTGACTACCAAGTGCAGCCCCAAACCCCACCCTATAATTAAGCCCTGCTCCAAGCTGGTGGCAACCCCTTAAAGTGCAAGGAACCTAGGCATGGAATTAGGGTTAGTGTTAGGGAGCCTCCTGCCTGCAGCCCGGCTCCGCTGGTCTTCCTTTGACCCCTGGGCCTCACAGGAAGCTGTCAACACTCAACGCCTGGCTGCGAGAGCACAGCTACGACCCCCGAGAGCGGAGGGGAGACATCGAGGACATCATCATCAAAACCAGCATCTCGGCACATTCTGTTCTTCGCCACAACTACCGAACCTGTTTTCCCCAATATCTGAGTGGAGGTACATGTGCCTGATTTGAGATCCTTGGTTTTGACATCTTGCTGGACCACACGCTGAAGCCCTGGCTGCTGGAGGTGAGGATCATCTCCCAGGCTTTGCAAAACCAAGGTCTGCCCCTGAACAGGACACCTGGGATAGGAGTGTACTCAGCTGGTGGAACATGGAATGGGGGATGCACAGGCCATAGGGTGGATAGGATGTAGCAGAAGGTGTAAGACATCGGCACTTCTGACCTGCTAAGTCCAATCTTGGTGGTCTCTGGCCTCCACCATAGGAACCCAGACCTTGGATCCCAAACGTTCCTCGTGTAAGCCTTGCCTGTAAGGACACTATAGCTATAGAGTCAGGCTGTCTGATTTGCTCTCAGCAGCCTGTACACTGGAGGGATCTCTGTGGCAGAGTCCTGTGGCCTTGGAAGTGAGAACATCCAGCTTCTTTGGCTAAGGCCACTGGAGGGGGATGTCTCTCCTAGACCCTCCAGCTGGGCCTGCAAGAATCATGACCTGCTCAGGTGGTCTAGGAAGGGGATGGATAATGCCTTCTCCCGGCAGGTAAACCACTCTCTGAGCTTCACCACCGACTCGCACCTTGATTGAGAAGTGATGGATGCACTTCTCTGTGATACCGTGACCCTTGTCAACCTCCGGGGCTGTGACAAAAGAAAGGTGATAGAAGAGGACAAGCGGCAAGTGAAGGAGTGGCTTTTCCAGTGCCACCAAGAGCCACGAGAAGCCAGGTGCCCCAGGTGTTTGATGTGTGTTTAGTTGTGTAACTTATCTTCTTTTATTATTACTTGCCTGTGAGTAAGAGTCCTTCTCTAGATGGAGAAGGCAGTCGGGGGCTGAGTAGCTATTGAAAACATTTTTTTTGCATTGATAATACATCACATATCATAGATAAGTGATGTATTATCTATGTAGTTTCAAAAGACACAGTGAATAGTCTCTCTCCTACCCTCCTCTTCCAGCTACTCAGTTTTCCTCCCTGGAGCCGATCGGTGTTCCCTGGGTCACGTGTACACATTCACAAACATTTAATGCACATATATACGTGTATTTATATAAATTGTTTTCCTCCCTTTACGCAGACAATAGCATAACTTTCACACTCTCTGTACCCTGCTGACCAATGCATTTTAGAACTATTTTATATTAGCACATAAGGAACTTTATGGGGTTTGTTCTGTTTCTTTTTTTTTTTTTTTCTTTTCTTTCCAATAAAGCTCCTCTAGAAACCATTTCCTATGAAAGTTTATAATCAGGAAACAGAGAAAACAGTTTAGTCATTCAATAACAGGACGTTATCATTTACCCACTGTTTCCATTGTAAGAAGGGTTACAAACACAGTAATGTGTTGCTGATACTAAAGTATAATTTGTTAATGACAATAAAAATGAACTTGAAAAGAGTGAGGATTATTCCTGTAATAGCATCACTCATCACCACTTAGATTGTGATATGCAGGCCAGTGTGCATGTGAGTTTTGCCATGACATCCTGAGGACCTGGCGCACAGTAGGCACTCAAATGTCTGTGTCAATGAAGGTGAAGTGTAACTGTAAATACCCCAGGTATTCCCACGAGACTGGACTGTGCACATGACCGTTAGGAATCATGTCTTTCAATAGGGAAAAAAGGTTGAAAACTACTGGACTTAATAAACAAAAGTACAATCATAGAACCAGTAGGATACTAGGCAGCCATTTAAAAATGTCCTATGACCACATTTTCATCCAAAGCAAAGCAAGGAAAGGAAGGAATAAAGAACAAGGTAAAGTGTGGCAAAGCAAGGGTTCAAACTCAGTAAGGCCTGCCCTAGAGTTCATCCTCATAGCCAATATGCCAGTTTCATAGTAAGATTAGAGGTTTTTAACTTCTTTGTGTTCTTGTAAATTTTCTGTAATTAACTACTGTATAGAGTAGTAAGTAAATACTACTCTTTAATCAGAAACCTAAAAGACTACAACTTGGAGGGCTAGTTCACAAGTGGATGCCTTTGCACTTAAGATGAAAACCATATTTCTGAAAGGCAAGCCTGTTTTCATGGCTACACACAGGTGGGACTGGCCACATGGGCGGGGCCCAAAAAGCCATGAAGCTGGCAGGAGGCTCTCAAAGCCTCAGCTAGCCTTCCTCTCCCTACTGAACGTTCTCTCAGTCCTTCCTTGACTCACCCTGAGCTTGGTTTCCACAGGCGAGAGCAAAATGAGTCCGTCCATGCAGCAATGCTGGTCCAGGACCGATATGAGGACTCCCACCTGGGGGGACACCAGCATATCTACCCTTGGCCTGACAGGGAGAAGTACGCGCCCTTCTTCAAGCACAATGTGTCCCTCTTCCGGCAGACTGCTGCCTCCAAGGCCAGAAAGGAGTGTGCCAGGTACTTAGCCCTACATCCTCCTCTGTCCCCCTGTGTGGGGACAAAGCCTGAAGCTGACCTGCTCCTCAACAGTGTGCAGAGGAAGCCAGACACTCCAGGAAAGAGGAAGGGAGTTTTAAATTCTATCAGACTCTTTCTTAAAAACCTTTGGTTTAAAATTTCTGATGGAAGTATAGTTGAATTACAAAGCTGAGACTCCCTGCAAACTGGTTTTTGTTTTTTGGCCGCACCATGCGGCTTGTGGGACCTTCCCCGACCAGGGATTGAACCCAGGCCCTCGGCTGTGAAAGCGCCAACTCCACCACTGGACCACCAGGGAATTCCCTCTAGCAGACTCTTAAAGATTCGTTTCGTAGGTTTGCCCATCTTCCCACTCCTTCCTCTCCCATTAGTCCCCCAAACAGGTCAATTTCCTACTCCTCCCCCATCCCCATTTTCCTGCACCCCCTTTCTCCTGAACACAATTTCTCCAGTATCTGAAGCTGCTGTGTCTTGTCAGGCAGAAACTAGAAGAGATCCGCCTAAGTAGCAACAGCAGGAGACCTCAGGCAATAAGAGGCGAAAGGAAACCAAGGACCAGAACCAGGGTGAATCAGCAGGGGAGAAGAGCTAATCTAGGGCCCAGCTCCATGGCCTTTCCACCCACATGGCTTACAGGAACCGGAAGTGGGAGAAAGAGGTGTCAGGGGTTTTGCAGCTCTTGCTTTTCTGCAGGAAAGTGGGTTGGGACTCCTAGAGAAGGGAGTCTGTGCTGTCCTCTCCTCCTCTTGTGTGAGAGAGGAGCTCCTCCTCAGTAGATGGAACCTGACCTTTTGGAACAGGAGGTGAGAAAGCAGATAGCAAAGGGAACCTTCCACCACGCTCAGGGAAGGGACGGAGGGAGAGTGGGCAGGCGTCTTGCAGGCATCCTCGTTGATGGCTGGGGACTCATCCTTGGAGATCCTGCATTCATCGCTCATGTACCTTGTCGCTGCTACCGATACACATGTACAATATGCAGCTGCAAGACACTGTGGAGGAGGAGGGGCAGACGCAG
Source organism: Hippopotamus amphibius kiboko (assembly GCF_030028045.1). Lineage (NCBI taxonomy): Eukaryota > Metazoa > Chordata > Mammalia > Artiodactyla > Hippopotamidae > Hippopotamus > Hippopotamus amphibius. Next base: position 137,721,090 of record NC_080187.1, read on the forward strand.
GCCCTGCAGCAAAGGGCCCATGTCATCCGCAGTCTGGGTATCGCAGAGCAGCTCACCCACATGCTGCACCCCAGCCACCGGGGCCAGAAAACACTGCATGAGTATCAGCTGAGGGTCCCCGCACAGCCTCTCCCAGAGCAAAGGAACAAGGGCTGTAGCGGCAGATGGTGGTGGCCACAGCCAAGGAGGCTAACGTGATGGTGTCTGGCAGTGGAGCCTGGGAAAGCCGTGTCCACTGGGCCTTGGGAAAGGGTCGGCTGCTTCCTTTGGCATCTGTTCTGAAGCTCCCTTGTTTCTACTAATGACATCCAGCCAAGTGCAGTCTCACTGAACTTGAAGTGAAGAACTGGAGGATGGGGAGGCAGAGTGGGAAACAGGGAATTCGTCAGGGAGTGTCAGTGGGCTTCTGGGACATGTTATTTGAGTTTAGGGGATGGGCACGAACACACACTCTCAAGGTCTCAGCCTGCTTTGCTAAAATCATGAAATGCAAGATCTGCTGGAAGACTTGGAGGTGCCGGGGATGGGAGCCTTTTTCCTGGCAGATCAAAGGGCCCCCCTTGAAACAGATCTGGGGGGCCATTAGATAAAGCAGAAGGGTCTGAGGAGGGGGCAGGCCCCGCCCGATTCCTCCTGGAAAACCATCGTTCCGGCTAGCTCAAGCTGCAGTAGAGAATCAGAAAAGAGTGCAAGCCTTCCATGACCCACGGTGGGAATGCTTGACAGAGGATTAGAGAATAGTGTCCAGAGTGCTGAGAGGGAGGAGAAAGCATGCCGGTGTGCATGTGCGCGCAGACGGTCCTCCTGCCTGGCCTCTCGTGGCGACAGCACTCAGCTGGGAGGATGCGCTGTGTGGAGCATCCCTGAGGCAGGGTGGTGGGACCCTCACACGGAGAGATGGCCCGTTTCACTAAGGAGAAGAAATGATCCAGTGTCTAGCCCCCTGCTTTAAATCTATACTACGTGCTTCGTGTGGTTAGAACCATGCCACCAGAGATTTCAACATGTGCGCTTGTTAGTCACTGGGGAAACCAGGAAAGGTACTGGTGCCCCGGGTGTGGGCAGCATGAAGCGATAGCTGAAATTGGGATTCCAGCTTCGATAACGTGGTGTGTTGCTTCTGCTTCCTTCGAAAGCCCTGTCCTTCCCCCTCATTCCCCTCCCCCGTCCCTTTTTGCCTCATGAACCCACATCCCCCTTTCCAGGGCTCCCCATCTCCCTAGTTTTTCAATTCATGAAGAGGGTAGAAAAATGAACTGGACAGAGAAAAGGGATAAATTCAGGTGTTGGGTCCCGTTTAGGCTCCTTCCCAGACTGTGTCTCCATTGAGTGCAATTTCTGTTTACTCCCATTTGGGAATAAGCAGAAAGGATCCAGCTGGTATTTCTTACTGAGCAGAGGCCATCTGTGGGGCATTTACCCCATGAGTGTCATGTTCCTTATTCTGGAGCTGGCTGTCACTGTGCCCGGGGAGGGATCCGAGGAGGATGGAGGCCGGAACCTCTGCCCCCCCCAAGGCTCTGGTCTGACTAGGGAAAGCATGGAAACCGAGACCCGGAATAGAGGACAAGGAAAGCTAGGACAAGGTCAAGTGTGCGACCGTCCGCCACAGACTCTCACTGCTCTCGTTGCTTTACCATGGGGTGTGTTTTGCAGGGTAAACTTCTTCCCGTGCGTGTTAGTGGGGAAACGTTGAGATCCTTGAGAGCATCCTTCCAGATGATTCGACTTTGACAGTGTGGACTGCAGTGCACGAAACTATTCCTTACGGGCAAAGTTTCCCGAGAAGACTGGTATTAGATGGCTGGGGGAATCAAACAGCTGACTCAGAAACTGCCTTGGCAAGAAAATATTTTATAAAAATTTGAGAGCAGCGTGCCTGCCATCTCTCCCTCTGATAAAAGGTAGTAAGCACGGAAGGCCTCAAGCAATACTTCTAATCAATGTTTTCTCTCTGTGATTCCTCAGTTTCATAGTGAGGTGCCCCAGGGCCCTGCAGCAAACTCCCAAGAGCACCGCTGAATATAGAAGAGTTTTCAAAGTGACCACAGCAACATCTGCCAGGCTGGATGTGATGAAGTTGTTTGGAACTAACTGCCTGTTAATGGAAGTACCAGGTATTTCTTGTAGCCCAGGGGCACTGCAAAGCATCACTGAAGCAGTAAGGGCGCCTTGAACCGAGAAAGTCTGGCAACCCATTATGGGTTTGGTGTGGAGACAGCACGTAGGTAACGTGATGGGTGCTTGGCAAGGTGCCACTCCCAGACGTCTCTGCTCCACTTCCCCTGCTCCGCCTTGGCACTGGCCAGCTCCTTTGCACGTGTCATGGCTGATTTCTTCCTGTGAAATTGTTGTATCTCTGGTATGAACTTGATCTTCTTTTTTTTTTTTTAAGAACTTTTATTGAGATACAATTAACATACAATAAACTGCATATATTTAGAGTGTGCAATTTTTTTTCTAATTAGTGATGTGTATATGGCAATCCCAACCTCCCAATTCACTCCCCCCAAGCCTCCTGAACTTGATGTTGATCTTGATTCACCGTCCCCACCTGGAGTTCAGCCCCAGAGGCAGCCAGGACCCCTGCGTGTGGGGCTAAGGAAGAGACAGGTAGCTCAATGACTGTGGCCAAGGCCCCAGTGTGGGTCCTGGGGGCAGCCTCCCCACAGGGACACACAGCAGGTGTCAGAGTCTGCCTTTAGGCCACCTGATAACAAAGCCGGAGGCCCCTCCCTCACCCCCTCCTTCTTCCCAGCTCGATCTCCGCTGACCCGCCACCCCCTTCCCATCAGCATTCCCCTGCAGACCCTGACGTGTGCTGCCCACCTCTGCCCACCCCGAGCCCCTCCCCAGACTGGGGGTCCTGCTGGCCCCGGGCTTCCCTTAAGCTCCGCCTTCAACTGCCAGCGGAACGTTCGTTCCCTCAAATTCCCAGCGGTTGCGGCTGCTGGCTCTGCAGCGGGGAGATCCTCAGGCTGCAGGCACGCGGCCAGACCTTTGCGAGGGCACAGCAGCTGGCCCGCTGGAAATGTGCCGGGCGCGTGGGGAATCCACGCAGTCACTTCATTCCCAGCACGGGTTTCCGGGCGGTCGCGGCTGCACGGGAGACCCTGGTCAGTGCCTGGCCGCTCCCCAGGGGCTCTCCCTGCCTCCGCTGAAGAAACACTTGATGTGGGGGCCTTGGCGGGCCCAGGGAGCTTAGTGGCTGGGGGGCTTGGGCTCGTCTCCTGCCCCCATGCTGTGCCTGTGTTCTGCCACGGCTCTTGCATCTTTCTAGGTGGGTGAGGAGGGCACGCAGCCCGCAGAGATGGGGGTGGGGGCTGCATGAAGATGTGTGTGCAGGATGTGGTCATCCTCTCCCCTCCTCACAGCTTCAGGGAGAGGAGACCGGCTGTCCCCAAGGTGGCGGTGTCCACTCCTTGCCATCCCGCTCCCGGGACCCCGCCTCTCCGGGCTGCTGTGCTCTGTTGTCAGCAAGTGTGTGCAGGGGTTTGGGGATGGGGACAGGGAGGGGGCTGGAGAACAGGCCACCCCTGCCTTGACACCCCCAGATCCCCTGTGTCAGCCCCAAGAGGACATTTTGGAGATGGAAAGAGGCCCCAGTCTTTTCCATTTTTTGAGTACCTTGACTATTTGAAACGAAAACAGAAAAATGCCCCAAATTGGTACAGAAACCTGTAGATGGTCTGTTTTATTTAAACGGTTACTAAATAAATGCCTTTTAAGAGTGGTACAAATACAATGGCTGGGTAGACCTTCACTTGGAGACAAGGTCCACTGCCTATGGTTTGAGGCCTTTTGTGAGTGAGTCCTCCTGGCGCTCTGCTCCCCTTCACACCTCGTGGAGGTTTGGGCCCGTTTGGGGGGGTCTCCTGCTGGAGGGATCAGGGCCCTGTCCTCCTGGTGGATCCAGGCCTTCAGAGCAACACTGTGCGCCTGGGTGGGGGAGGGGAGCCCTCAGGCTGGCCTGGCCTGACCCGCGGCAGGGAGGGTCTCCTTGCTGGGCTGGAATGGGCAGCAAGGGGCACAGCCGGGGGGTGCCTGGGATGCGGGGCCCCTGCTCAGGGTGGGGGCCCATCACTGGGCAAAGGCACCTCTACATACAGTTTCCCCTTGGGCCTGAGATGCTTTCGGACCTAAGCAAAAGCTCTACGGCCAGGGCCAACTTTCTGCTGGTTTCCTTCTGTGATGGTAGCAGCCCTTGGTTCACCTCAGGACGTGCCTGGGCTGGCCAGGCGTCGTGCAGAGAGCTGAAGATGCAGTGATTATTCACAGTGGCTGTCCCAGGGGGCCGGCAGCCAACTAGGGAGGAAAGCACAAGTGTGTGTCACGCCCACATAACGGGGTGAGTGCTGTGCTCCTGTTGTGATGGACAGGGTCACAGTGGAGGGCCCCCCACCAGGGGCCGAGTTCCCGAGCAGTCTCCAGAGCAGAGGAAGCCTGAGCTGAACCCTGATGAAGACAGGACTCAGCCAGGCCAGGGCCGCTGGGACAGAATCCAAGGGGCCCAGGGACCGGGGATGCAGGGGAAGGACACCCTGGCTTGGGCAAAGGCACCGAGGTGCGACAGATCAAGGGTGGGACAAGTATCCAGGAAACTAGTGGGAGGTGGGTGTGGAGAGGGAGAAGCCGGGGAGAGCTGTTATCCCACAGAAACCGGTGAGCAGCAGAGCTGCGAGGGGTCAGACGGGGCCTTTTGGATGGAACTGGGGCTCCAGTCTGCAAAGAACAGACCTAAGTGGGGCCAAGAGGCCACTGCAGTGGACCCGGTAGTAGATGAAGCCCCAAATGAGGGGGACCGGGGACAAGGGCTTGAGTGGAGAGGATGGGAGCTGGCTTGCCTAGGGGTGGTCCCAGGTAGATGCAGCGAGTGAGAAAGGAAGCGAGTTGGGAGGTGGGGGTGAGGATGACAAGGTCTCTTGTGGCCTGGGGGGAAACAGAAGGGAGGGGTCTGTCGTTCTGGGTGGGGCTGTTGGACATCAGCTTCTGTAATAAGAGCCAACAAGAGATGCAGCCCAGGGAGGGTGAGGGGGAGTGGTGGGCAAGCAGAGGTCCCTGGGGACAGATGTGTAAGGGACAGGCAGAGGGGGCCAGGGGAGCTGTAGAAGAGCTTGGTGGAGAATCCAGAGAGCATGGTGAGTGGGCTTCCCCCGTGTGCCCACTCCTCCTCCTCTCCCACCAGCCTGGGGAGGGATTCCTTGAGGGCAGTGAGCTGAGCTTTTAGGGTTGCTATCCCCTTACCAGAGCCTGACACACAGTAGCCACTAAATTAATCTTTGTTAAATCCACTGAATACAAATACAGCACAGAGGCCAGTAAGAGAGGGGTAGAAAACATCCAGTGGGTTTGGTAATGGGGGTGGGGCCAGACGCTTTCCAGGAAGATGAGGGGCTTGGATGGAGGGAGAGATGGAGGGATGGAGGAGGCTGAATTTCGGGTAGAGTTGGGTCGGGTGGGGGGTGAGGAAGTAGAGACAGTGCGTCCCTCTGTTCTTTCTAGTAGTCTGACCAAAACAGGAGGAGAGAAAGTGCAGGACTCATCGTTGGAACACTTTTTTAAAAGTGAAAAATAGCTTGTATTGTTTTCTTGACCCTGCCCACTCCCACTCCCCAAAATACGATTGCATGTTCCTTGCAGAAAAGCTAGGAAATAAACATGAGTGAGAGGAAAATAAAAATCACCTGTGATTCCATCCTTTAGAAATATCTACTGTTACTTTGGATGCATTTTCCTTCCAGACGTTCTGTTTTTTAGCAGAAATGCTATCACACAGAATATTCTTATTTTGCAGCATATCTTTTTCACTGAATACTTCTTGAATACCTGTCTCTGAGCTCCTATTCTTTAAAATGTTCTTTAAAATTGTATCTACCTACGTAATATCTGTGATTGGAATGGTCCAAAATGCCACAGGTATAAAAGAGCATTCAGTGGAAAGTTGCCTTTTATTGCCTACCTCCCAGCCATTCACCTCTCCTTTCTGGAGGCAAATGATAGTACCTCACAACAAGCAATTTGGTCGTGAGATAATATTCCCATGAGGGCATGTTCCCAAATTCATTGACATAGCTTCCTGTCCTGGAGAGTTAGGTGCTATTTAATTTTCGTTTGCTATTGCACATAAGGTTCTGATGGAAATCTTTCCAGAGAAATCTCTGAACACATATTTACTTTTCTTAGAACAAGTTTCTAGAAGTGGAATTTCTGGGTTAGAAGTGAGAACCCATTAAAGAAACAAAAGAAAGGCTTTCAAAACCAGATTTTACCTCCAAGGAAAGAAACTGGTGTCAACGGACGCTCCCACGGCAAAGCGTGCCAGCCTTCCTATCGGGCCTGGCCCTCTGCCCCACGTCCTCCAACTGCGCCAACTTACTGGGGGAGAGGTGCTCGTGGGTGCCTCAGATCCTCACTGCGGGTTGCACTGTAGGAGAGACAAATGACACCTTGGGGAACAGTGGGGGACTAAGTGCTGAGAGGCAGCCCACCTGGGCAGAGGAGCAGAGGAGAGCAAGCTGTGGGAGAGCCAGGGGGATGGCTGCATTGTCATCGAATGCCACCCCCGGGACAGAGGCTTTCACACTTTCAAAATCCCCTAGGCAGAAAGGAGAGCCCCAGACAGAGGGGGATGAACACTCTTAGGGTGAGCTGAGTGAAACCCACCTCTTCGTAGAGTTTTCTTCAGGCACAAAGCCTCAGGGTAATAGCTTCTGCTGGGGAAGGGAGGCTTGAGAGGGCTTACAATTGCCCAGCTGAGAGGTGTGGCAGAGGAATGCCAAGAAAACCACCCCCCCTCCCCCCCCACTTCACAAATGCTAGGTCTTGGAAAATTGGAACTGGAGCAAAACTTGGATGTAGGGAGAGCAAAATTCCCTTGGCATCCACCATCCCTTTGGGACACCATCAAAATTTGCTGCTTCCACCATGCAACCCCCAGAGGGCGGCTGCTCATTGTTGGCTTTTTTTGCACACTGTAGACACTATTCTGTAGACTGTTTACTGGAGATTTTTGTTTTCCCTAAATGCAGGGAGCTCCGCAAGAAGAGAGGCCACCACAGTGAGGAGCCTGCGTACCACAATGAAGAGTAGCCTCTGCTCGCCACAAGTAGAGAAAGTCTGTGTACAGCAACAAGACCCAACACAGCCAATAAAATAAATAAATAAATAAATAAATAAATACATCTATTAAAAAAAAAAAGACACCAGTCCTATTGGCTTAGAGCCCACTCCAGTGAACTCATTTTACCTTCATTGCCTCTTTAGGGCAATTCAGTGCACAACAACCCCCCCAGCAAGGAGGAGAAAGGACCACTTTTTTGGTCCTTTGGCTGGAGAGTAGGCTTTTGTTGGCATTTATTGTCTGGAAGGTTGGCATAAATATAGAGCAGGGGAGATGAGACAGAGAATGGCTTTCTTCTACCAAAGTTCAGTAGCAATATCCCTCTCCTGCAGCTACAACTCCAGCTTTCTCTGGCTTCCAGTAAGCACCACTCCCACGCCCCTCCGGCCTGCAGGTATGACGGCCCCCGCTGTTACTCGTCACAGTGTAGGCCACCGTCCTGTTTGTGTTTCCCTTAAATGTACCCGCACCTTTGTATGTGACCCCTCTCCTCAGTTGCCCCGTTCAAGTGCTCTGTCAACATCTTGCCAGCAAACTGACCCGTTATCATGTGACTATATCTGGCCAAGGAGTGGTTGGCCAAGTGTCACATGGCATCTCCTGTGACCTTTTCTTAAGGCTTCTCCTCTCTTCTTTGCCTCTTCTTCATTCCCCTGCCTTGGAGGAAGATACTGCCATCCATCCTGGATGCTGAAGACAAGGGCCACCCTTAGGAAGGCAATGGTGTGGGCTGGGAGGAGCCTGCCTCTGGGGGACCTCCTGGAGAAGAAGTGGTGTCAGCTGTGTGATTTTGGGTGAATTGCTTCATCTTTTTGAATCACAGTTTCCTTATCTGTGAGGAGGGTCTTAGTAAGAGTTGCCCCACAGGCTTCCTGTGAAGATAAAATGAGATAATTTATATAAAAGGGCCAACAGAGAAGATGCAAGCAAACAAAAGGGGTCCCATAAATATTGTGAATTTGCCTTAAATGAAAACTCCAAATCTTTATGCTCCTTCAGGGAAGATGTACAGCCTCTGTTTACTTTCACCAAGGGAGTAATAACACCTTAGATTTGCAGTTTGCAAAGCACCTTGACATTCATTATCGTATTTAATCGATGCAACACCTCTGGGAGGGAGGAGGCAGCTCTGCATGAGTGTTCTTTTTTTTTTTTTATGTTGGAAAAGAAAGAGCCACGGAGAAGGAAATGACCTGCAGAAAAATACTTACCTAAGTAGTTAGCTAAGGAGTGACAGAGTCAAGTGCAGAATTTTGTCACTTGACCTACACACGAGAGAAGTGGGCAAGCAAACGTCCTTATTGAGAAACCTTGTTATGTTTTCTGTTTAAATTATTAAAAAATGCCCTGTGGCAAAACATCAGACCCCAGGTAACAGATTATGTCAGGGGCCAGTCTGCATATTGTTCTTGGAGGGAGCTTTTTGCTTAATCAGTATGAGGAGGCAGTTGGAGGACTTGGGACAAAGAAACAATGGGTGAAGTCCACAAATAATTTCGGAGAAATTGGGAAAAAACCCTCAGAGTCTGTCATACTTGGTATTAAGACATCCATGTGGCTGTCATCCTTTTTCTTTCTAGTTGGGAACTCAAGAGAGAAAAGGTAGAAAACCCAGAGGGTTGTAATTTGCAGCTAGAAAGGAAAGTTTGAGTCTCTCACTGACAGCATGATGCCTGCTTTCCAGAACACAGGGAGAAGCAGGCACCTGAGCTAGGCATTCCAACAAGTAGCCCAAAGGGCTCCCCTCAAGCTGTGCACTCTTAGAGGGATGCTTACTGGTCAGTTTTGGGTGGAAGACTGTGATTAAACCATGACAACGAGCCATTGAGACTTACAGGGTGAGGGTTTTAATTTTTAAGAAAAATTTTGGCCTCATATGAGCATGTAGGATCTTAGTTCCCCGACTAGGGATCAAACCTACACCCCCTGCATTGGAAGCACAGAGTCTTAACCACTGAACCACCAGAGCAAGTGTTTTAGATAGCACTTGGCTATCTGTCCCCAGGGTAGCCTTTTCTTACTAAAATATCCAGAAAGTTGTGGGAAAAGATGAAAATTTGCTGTGATGGAGGAGGCTGGGATGCCAAGAACCCAGTGACTGGGTTAGGAGAGCTTGTTGCTAGTTACCAGGCTGGTGGGACTGACTGGAGAAGCAATCACCAGCTCCTGCAGGTGGGCGCTCCCCGTCAATCACTGAGCAGATGGAGCCTCTGTTCAGGGCACTGATCTGGTTGGGGCCACAGCCAGGCCTGGCCACCAGTTATGTTTCTCTGTTCCACCCTCTCTCCTACCCTCCTTGGTGACTGCTGCATACCATCTCCACACCCCTCAGGTTTCTGACTCAGTCTCCTCTTCATCTGCCCAGGACACTTTTACCCCTACTCTAAGCGTGAACTTGCTTTCTCTGTCACAAAGGAGAAAAGAAGTCATGACACAGTCAATCCTTCAACTTCATGTGTCAAAGCTACAAACCCAGGGATTGAACCTGGGCCACTGCAGTAAAAGCGCCAAGTCCTAACCACTGGGCTGCCAGGGAATTCCCAAGACTTCATCTTTCTTCTGTTCCTGTCTGCTGTGAGCGTGGCTCCATCTCCTTGTGTAAGCTGAAAAGTTCTTAATGTTGATATAGACAAATTAATCCTTTATTTTATAGAGTGTTTTCTGCCTTCTTTAAAAAAAATCCCCTCCTATCAATACATATTCTTCTAAATTTTCTTCTAATGATCCTAAAACTTATTTTTTAACATTTAAATCTTTGAGTTGATTTTTACATATGTTGTGAGATAGGATTCCAATTCCATGTTTTGCTCTATGAGGTCTAGTTTTCTATCCAGTTCTTTTAACTGAAGGGTCTCTGTCATCATTGGTCAGCTGTGCCCTGTCTTACACATAAGAATGGTCAGATTCTTGAGAATTCCCTGGCAGTCTAGTGGTTAGGACTTGGCACTTTTACTGTGGTGGCCAGGGTTCAACCCCTGGTCAGAGAACTAAGATCCCACAAGCTGTGTGGCACAGCAAAAAAAAAAAAAAAAAAAAAAAAAAGAATGGTCAGATTCTCCAAGGAGGCAAGAATACATAATGGAGAAAAGACAGTCTCTCCAATAAGTGGCTCTGGGAAAACTGGACATGTAAAAGAATGAAATTACAATGTTCTCTAACACCACATACAAAAAATAAACTCAAAGTGGGTTAAAGACCTAAATGTAAGACCGGAACTATAAAACTCCTAGAGAAAAACATAGGCAGAACAATCTTTGACATAAATCGCAGCAATATATTTTTGGACCCATCTCCTAAAGTAAAGGAAATAAAAGCACAAATATATCAATGGGACCTAATAAAAATTAAAAGCTTTTTCACAGCAAAGGAAACCGTCGACAAAATGAAGACAGACTACTGAATGGGGGAAAATATTTGCAAATGATATGACCAATAAGGGGTTAATATCCAACATATATAAACAGCTCACACAACTCAACATTGAAAAAACAAACAACCTGATTAAAAAATGGGCAGAAGAACTGAACAGACATTTTTCCAAACAGGAAATGCAGATGGCTAACAAGGCACATGAGATGATGCTCAACATAGCTAATCACCAGGGAAATGCAAAAAAACCCACGAGATCTCATCTTACACCTGTCAGAATGGCTGTCATTGAAAAGACAACAAATAACAAATGTTGGCAGGGATGTAGAGAAAAGGGAACACCCGTACACTGTTGGTAGGAATGTAAATTGGTGTAGCCACCGTGGAAAACAGTATGGAGGTTTCTCAAGCAAAGAAACAAACAAAAGTAGAACTACCATATAATCCAGCAGTTCCACTCCCGGGTATATATCCAAAAAACCCAAAAACACTAATTCAAAAAGATACATGTACCCCAATGTTCCTAGCAGCATTATTTATGATTTCCAAGATATGGAAACAACCAAAGTGTCCATCAATAGATGAATGGATAAAGAGGCTGTGATACACACACACACACACACACACACATAATGGAATAGTACTCAGCCATTAAAAGAAGAATGAATTTTGCCATTTGTAGCAACATGGATGGACTTGGAGGGCATTGTGCTAACTGAAATAAGTCAGACAAAGAAAGACAAATACTTATGCTATCACTTATATGTGGAATCTAAAAAGTACGAAAAAGTAGTGAATATAACAAAAAAGAATCAGAATCCCAAATATGGGGAACAAACCAGTGGGTACCAGCGGTGGGGGAGGGGCAATATAGGGATGGGGTAGTGAGAGGTACAAACTATCGGGTGTAAGATAGGCTACAAGGATGTATTTACTGTACAAAATGGGGAACATACTGAATCTTTTGTAATAAGTGTAAATGGAGTGTAACCTTTAAAACTGTATAAAAAAAAGAATCACACACACACACAAAGAATGGTCAGATGCTGGGCTCTCTGTTTAGTGCGCTGGTAATTTTATTTATCCCTCAACCAGCTCCATATAATAGTTATTACCATAACTTTAAAATAATCCCTCCTCCTTGCTTTTCTACAGAAATGCTTTTGCAATTTTTTCTCCATTCGCCCTTCAAAATTAAATGATCAATAAAAAGTATATTTTCAAGGAAACAAAAATCTACTAGAATTTTGATTGGAATTGACATGAATGTATAAGTCAATTTAGGGAGCACTGGCACCTTTACAACATTAAGTCTTGCTATTCATGAACAAAATATACTTCCCCATTAATTCTGTTCTTTTAAAATGTTTCTTAATAATTTGCTTAATTTTCCCCATGGAGTTCTTGCGTGTTTTCTGTTAGACTTAATGGGTATCCAGTCTTCTCTGATGCTCTTATAAATGTGGTCTCTTCATTAAAAAATGTTTTCTAATTACTTGTTGCTAATATATAGAACGAAATTAACTTAACATTAATCTCATAGCCAGTCATCGTGCCAAAACCACCTTTTATTTCTAACAATTTATCTGTGAGTTCTATTGGTTATCTATGAAAATGGTCATATCAGATGCAAATGGTTTCAATTTCATTTTCTTCTTTCTAATTTATGCTCCTATTTATTTTCTTGCCTCATTGCACTGACATCTAACAAAATATTCAATAGAAATAGTGACAGAGGGTACATATGCCCTGTTTTTTATTTTAAAGGAAATGCTTCTAAGCTTTATCCTCTTAAGATGATGTAAATTTCTGTAGTTAAAAAAAACTCCTCTCTATTACTAATTTACAAATGATTTTTTCCCATGAAATCACACTGTAATGTATCAAATGCTTTTTCTATATCCACTGAAATGATCAGACAGCTTTTCTCTCTTAATGTGGTGAATTACAAGCATTTTCTGATGTGAAACAGTCCTTTTATACTTGATAGCGTAGATTGCATAGATGGCCATAATCCTTCACTTCTCCGTATATCCATGCTCTTTGTGGTATTACGTTATATCTCCTCCCATGAACAGGTGGAGTTCATTCTCCCATCCTTGAATCTGGGCAGATGTGGCTTGCTTTGGTCAATAGAAAGCAGTGGAAGTGACTGTATGCCAGTTCCAAGCCTAAGCTTCTAAAGGCCTTGCAGCTTCCACTCCTACTTCCTCTCTTGGAACTCTGCTTCTACCATATAAATAAGCCTGGACTAGACATCTGTGTGATGAAAGACATGTGGTCCAGTCATCTGATCACCCCAGCCGCTAGCCAGCCAATCACAAGATACGTGAGTGAGGATATCCTAGATCAGCTGACCTCCAACAAACATCCCAGTTGATAACAGACACACGAGTGATTCCGCCTGAGATAGCCAAGGCTGGCCCAGATCAGCATCACTGCCTAGCTGACCACAGACCCATAAATGAGAATGAATGCTTATCATTGTAAGCTACCGAGCATTGTTATAGCGATAGATGCACCTGGAAAAAACCCAAGTTGGTCGTGGTGCATTACCTAATTTAAATATTATTATATTTGACTTGATTTTTTTTTTGATGTCCATGAATGAAATGAGTTTTTAATTTTTCTTTTTATGCCTTCAGTTTCTGATATCAGGGTACCGGTTACCCTTTAGAATAATATGGGAGGATATTTCCTCTTTTTTTATTTTGGGGGAAAGTTAGTGTATGATTAGGATGACTTGGTTCTTGAAAGTTCATTTGGAAAACATGTAGATTTGTTGTTTTATTTTGGGAAGATTTTATACTACTCTTCTGATTTCTTTAATAGTTATGTCTATTCAATAGTTATGTCTATTCATCTTAAGTCAGATTTGATGTCTTATTTTTCTAGGAATTTGTTCAATTTAACCTAAGTTTTAAAATTCCTTATAAAATTATTGATGGTATCTTCTGCTATCTTGTAAAATTCTTTTATCTCTAGTTGTGGCTCTTTTAAAATTATTTACCTGAGTCTTCTCTGATTAGTCTTTTCAGAGCATTGTCTATTTTATCATTTATTTTTCTAAGAACCAACTTTTAACTATATCGATATACTCCATTTTTATTCTTTTTAGGTAATTCTTTGAAATCAATATTTCATTGATTTCAAAGAAATACAGTTCCCTTGAACCACTGCTTTTGTTGCAGCTCATAAATTTTGATATGTAGTATTCATTATTACTCAGTTTTAGTGTTTTAAAACTTCCAGTATGGCTTATGCTCTAATTCATGATTTAAATGAGTGTTTTAACAATTATTCAATTAGAGTTTTTAATCGATATTTGTTTTGAACTTCTAACATAGTTTTCCTGTGTCCCAAGAATATGGTCTGAGAAACTATTGTCTGAAATTTATGGAGGCTTCTTTATGGCCTGGCAGATGATTTGTTTACATAAATATTCCACGTGTGCATGATAGGTGTGTGTACTCATCATCCGTGTATGTCTCTAAGGTGAAGTTCATTCATTGTGGTGTTGTGATCTGCTAAGTTTGCTGATTTTGTTCCTGACAGATCAATCATTAAGGAATATATGGTGAAATGGTGGTGGATTTTTCCATTTCTTTTTTTTTTTAAAGGGAACTTTATTATCTTTTGGCTGCGTTGGGTCTTCGTTGCTGTGCGCAGGCTTTCTCTAGTTATGGTGAGTGAGGGGTACTGTTCGTTGCAGTGTGCAGGCTTCTTAGTGAGGTGGCTTCTCTTGTTGCGGAGCACGAGCTCTAGGCACTTGGGCTTCAGTAGTTGCAGCACGCAGGCTCAGTACCTGTGGCTTGCAGGCTTAGTTGCTCCGCGGCATGTGGGATCTTCCTGGATCAGGGATGGAACCCGTGTCCTCTGCATTGGCAGGTGGATTCTTGACCACCGTGCCACCAGGGAAGTCCCAATTCTTCTATTTCTTTGTGAAGTTCTATTAAGGTTTGCTTCATGTATTTTTAGGCACTTTTATTAGATGTTTACACATTTAGAATGACTAGATTTTCTTGGTGACTTGAAACTGTCATCATTATGTAGTGACCTTCTCTTTCTCTGATTATTCTTTTGGTCTTAAAGTCTATTTTGTCTGATATTATGATTTCCTAAAGAAGAGAACTCAGGACTATAAGACCTAAAAGTGGCTAGCTAGTTCCAGTTTTAATATCTCATTTGTTCTACTTTGCTAGAGGATAGGAAGTGATAAGGACAACAGAATTTTTGAGAAAAGAACAAAGTTTTGCATAATTTACAAATAACTGTCCCAGTAAAATACATTCTCTGTCCCTGGATGGATAAGTTGGAAGGTCCCCAAAGTAATAGTATTTAGGCTACAGTGAATGCTGGTTTTGTATAAGGGAAATGCTTCAGCCCACCCACAAAATAAACATACTATTACTATCACACATACATAACCTGTAGAAGAAGGCAACTGTATAAAATCCATTTGGAGATTGTCAAAGTACCCCTTAGGGCATGTTTCCAGTCCATACCCTACCTTTAAAGTTCTCCCCAATTATGTTGGTTACAAATGAAGAATGAATTGGAGATGTCTTGTGATAGTCCAGAAAATTTTCTCTACCAGTGGCTGTTTAATGTTGCAGTCAATTTGTTCATACTGAGATAAGCTGATTCACAGTATATTTTAGCAACTATACATTTGAGGTTATCTGGTGTTGCCATTCTACTCTCCTGACTTAATCAGGTCTTATCCTATGGATCTTACTATCCAATTATTCACCATTTTTATTTTCAGAGTTGGTAGCTAAATGTTGTGCCTCTATTATTGAGGCAGGTTAACAGCAAAGCAGGGAAGGAAGAGGCAAACATAAGAGAATGCAAGCTTCAGGGAATAAGTAACTTATGGCCTCTTTCACAAAGATCCTGCCATGGACAGCCCAGACATCTGAGTCAAGGAGATAAGGGAAAACCTAATGTCTGCACTCTGGCCTCTGTACCTTGCCCCTGCCTAGATAAGCATAGCTATAGGCTCCCAAAAAGCACGGGAACTGGTTTATAAAAGGGGAAACTTTTCTTTGTTTCGGGGCTCAGTCTTTGGATGTGAATCCACTGGGCCTGTGCTGGTACAATAACCATTGCTTCCTGTATTGCCAGCCTCAGTGTCCTGCCTACCTCTACCGATTCCTTCAACATTATGAGATTCTTGAACTGCTCCATGGATATTTATTTTTTTCTATAAGAGATTCTTGCATAAGGATGACTATTAGAATAACTGATTTAGCACGATGATCTGCTAAAGCATTTATTCTAACTTCCATAGTATCTCACTTACTTTTATAAGAACAATTTCCTTGGATAGTATTAAGATATCAAGCAATTTATGTATTTGTTGTCCATTGTTTTTGCAGGGGTACTTGAGGAGGTTAAGAAATATCTTTGCTTTTGTATTAGTTCAAAATCATTAACTACACAAAAAACATGTCATCTGTCACTGAATATATTTACCCTTTTATTTTTAGTAATAAAAGTGAATTTAGCTATGTCCTTGAAAAAACTATATTTTTGACCGCCTACGCTGACTTGGAGTTTAGTAAGGGATTGGATTTTTCAAGAAAATTTGTGATAGCTGTTGTATAACCAGCCTGGTATTGTCCCTTTGCACTTTTTTTTTTAACTGTGGTGAAAAACACAAAGCACAAAAGATACAATTTTAACCATTTTTAAGTGTTAACAGTTCTGTGGCATTAAATGCATTCACTTTGTGCAACCATCACCACCATCCACCTCCAGAACGCTTTCCTTCTGCAACACTGAAACTCTGTACCCGTTAGACAACAACTTTCCTTTTCCCCTCCCTTTAGCCCCTGGAAACCATCATACTTCCTGTCTCTGAATGTGACTATTCTCAGGACCTCATAAAAATGGAGTCATACTGTATTTGTCCTTTTGCGACGGGCTTATTTCACTTCGCATAATATCGTCAAGGTTCATTCATGTTGAAGCGTGTGTCAGAATTTCCTTCCTTTTTAAGGCTGAATAATAGTCATTATGAATATGTATGTCACACTTTGTTTATCTGTTCATGGGCTGATGGACATGGGTTGCTTACATCTTCTGTCTATTGCAAATACTGCTGTTATGAACATGGGTGGACATCTTTCTGTTTTTAACATAAGATTAATCAACAAAAAATAGTAAGTCAGGATTGGATACAGGGATGCCTGCAGTATGTGTTCTGGGCATGGACAGTTCTTGAACAACAGAAATACAATGATAACATTTCCTTCATGGGGTAAGGGTAATAAATTTACTGGATTGAGAGTGTCAGAATGATGTATAGTAATGAGAAGGGAGAAAGTAACACTATTTTATCACAGACTAGAAGAAGAATATTGGCATTTTCAATTAGCCATGGGGATTGCTCTGCATGTGGTACCATCAGGTTTAAAGGTGATCCAAGTATAAGATCTGATGTGCTTTGTTTAATTTAGCTGAGGATACAGTTGCTCTGAGGCAGCAGGATAATCTTTGGCTACTGCACCCAGAGACAAGCTACAATAAACAATGGGGCTTTGATGTGTGGGATGTCTTTGAGTTAAACCCCCTAGAGCACTGCCTAACCTTTCAAGCACAAACAAAAAGTGAGGCTTATGATAATTTGGGAGATGTGGCTTATGTGGTTGTTAAAGGGATATTTGAGATCACTGAAGACCTTTTTTAGTTTTTTTGTTTGCTCCATGGAGGAGTCTGAGATGTTTGACTCTGTCAAATAACATAGAGCCTTGATATTTCAGGAAATTTTTACACCCATTCTCTACAATATCCAGTGAATACCAGAAATCTCTTGTCTTTTAGTGGTTGGTGTTGGGTAATTCTGGGTGATTTATAATCTTCCCTTAGTTTATGCTTTTCCTGCAGCTAATAGGTCATGGTCCAGACAATGAATCGTTGTTTTTGAGAATGGGAGTTTCTTCCTCGCAGCCCAGTTTCCTGTTTCAGATAGCTCTGTGAGTGGATGTACAGAGCTGGTTTTAGAATTTTAAAGATTAATGGAACATGAGAAGTGGTCATCTACACAGTGAATCTGAATGAATCCACGAGGAAACAGTATATCCTTAACATCTTTTAAGACTTGAGAAAAGTAGGATGGTGCTTTGGTGAATCCCTCTGTCATACTATCCAGGAGAACTGTTGATTTTCTGAGCTGAAGGCAAATACATGTCGGTTATCGTCAACTGGGATACTAAGGAAAGCTGAGTAAAAATCTACTACAGAACAGTATTTGGCTTCAGGTGGGACCAAGCAGGGTGGGGCATTTGGGTTAGGTGCTGTTGTGAAGGAAGTTTATTTCAGCTGCTTGCAGACCTTAGACAAATTTCTGTCCTCAACACTGAGGCTTTTAAACAGGTGAAACAGGAACTGCAGGGACTAGCACAAAGGACACTTAACCCTCTTTCTATTAAGCTAGCTGTAATTGGCCTAAGGCCTTCTTTGAATCTGGTTTTAGTAGAGTATTGAGGAAGTCTAGGTAAAGGTATAGAAGAATCAATCTGAAATTTTATGGTCTGCCCCAATTAGTTTGCTTGTGTTTGTATAGTCTTGGCCTTTACAGATTCTGAGACCCTGGCTAATTTTCAGTTGTTTCTTGAATCATACATAGTATAGGTGTTTTAATATGTTTTAATATGTATAGCAACTATAATTTCTGGGACTTCCCCAAATGATCCTTCTGCAATACATTTTAGTTGCAAACTTGTTCCCTACCTATTGCGGGAGTTGCGTCACAGTGAAGAAAGGAATGTTTTCCTCCTCAGGGTCCCAACGTAACAGATACAGGTAGGGACTCGGGAAAAGACGTGTGATTGTTAGGGATTCTCACCGTATGAGTGGTTTTGGTCCTCTGGGGGGGTTCTATGTTCTATGATAGTATAGCTAGAGTGGCAGCCACATCAATAAGGAAGCTGAATTGTTGTCCACATATAGTTATAAACCATTCCCCTTGGGAGTTTAGATGAAGGAACCTAATCTTTCAGCTACAGAACGCCTGAACAGATTTTGGACTGTTTCCTTTCCTTCCTTTCCTTTCCTTACCTTTCCTTCTCTTTCTTTCCTTTCCTTTCCTTCTCTTTCTTTTCTTCTTTTCTTTTCTTTTCTTCTTTTCTCTTTTCTGATATTTTATTTATTTGGCTGCATCGGGTCTTAGTTGCAGCATGCAGGATCTTTCGTTGTGGCACACGGGCTCTTCCTGGTGCCGTGCAGGCTTCTCTCTAGTTGCGGCACTTGGGCTTAGTTGCCACAGGCTTGTGGGATCTTAGTTCCCCCACCAGGGATGGAACCCATGTGCCCTGAATTGGAAGGTGGATTCTTAACCACTGGACCACCAGGAAAGTCCCTGGATGGTTGTTTTCTGTTTCTGAACCAATATGTGACATTAGGTTTTCCAATGACCCTTCTTCCTACAGCATCTACAGGTGTGTCTACTTGTGGGCTCTTGATCCTTAGAGAATAGTGAACTTTTTTTTTTTGTTTTTATTTCAGGGACCAGTTATTTCGTTGGGACAGCCAGAAGTTTGTTTTCTTTTCTAGTGGGTTTATTTTCCAACGGTTTTTGGAAATGTGAAGCAGCATGCTGGAGATCTTCGAAATTGGCTATTTCCCATTCTGATTTATTATCCTGATGAAGTTTCCTATTTCAGATCTGAGTCTGTTTACAAAAAGAGAGAACAAGTTACCTTTCACTTCAGCTACTAGGTAATCTCAGAATATTGTTTAAAAGTTTTCTGATGTCTAGTTTTAGTCTCCTATCGAGTCATCCTTATTTTATTTACAACTGGGAATTTTTATCCCATTTTCTCCTAAGAGGAAGACTTCAGTAATGGCCATATATTACATTTTCTATTTTTCTTGTCCTTTCGGAACCAATATCTGAATTGTGCACAGTTGTGTTATTTAAATCTTCCTTTGGCCTTTCCCATCCGGTTGCTTTTAATCACTTCCTCCATCTGAGGGGCTTACAGTGAAGTGCACTAGGTAGTATGGATCTAGTAGCCCAGGATAGTAAGCAACTAACAGAATGCGTGATTCTGCAGATTACTTTGGTCTGTATTCCTGAGGTCTTGGAATCCTTAATTATAGCTCTAACTCCACTTAAATTAGACTTCTAGATCAGCCTTTGAGCCTCACAATGTTGAGGGGATATTGTGAAACTTGACCCTTTCCTGAGAAAAACCCAAGGAAAGGGTGGATCAGTTAGGAGGTTGTGAAAAGGACAGAAGGAATAGCAGAGGTATAATTGGGTATCTGTGTGTAACGATCATTGCGAGCAGAGAGAAATAATGCAAAAGAAGGGTAGCTTTCAGAAGATTTAAGTGAAAGTGAATCCTTTATGTTGGCTTCTGCCAAAGACTTTCAGAAAGGCTATCTTAAAATCAACATTGTATTTTGAGGCCTAGGCTAACCATGGAATATCTGTCTTCTCTGCTAGAGCTCCTCTTAAGTGTGTTGTTTTTAACATGCCATAAGTTCCCTGTAGTTGAGTTAGGTAGAGCATGTGGTCTTGGGGCTGCCTCTCCCCTGCTCCTTCTGGTGGTGGTGGGAAACACATCTCAGGTAGGGATAGTGGTAGGTGGGTGCAGGGTGGAGGGAGGGAAGTAGCAGGAAGGGGTTCTGCCCACTTGGACAGGGTGTCCACCAAGGTGCTAGACCAACAGGTCCAGCAACTGAAGGAATGAATACATAGTTTCATGAACAAAGTACAAAAAGCCTTACAAAATTTTAACAAGACTCAAATGTACAAGAGTTTCATTGTCAATCATATCAAGCATCTTCTCTGACCACAATGCCATGAGACTAGATATCAATTACAGGAGAAAAAACTGTAAAAAATACAAACACATGGAGGCTGAACAATATGCTATTAAACAACCAAGAAATCACTAAAGAAATCAAAGAGGAAATCAAAAAATATCTAGAAACAAATGACAATGAAAACAAAATGACCCAAAACCTATGGGACACAGCAAAAGCAGTTCTAAGAGGGAAGTTTATAGCAATACAGTCCTACCTCAAGAAACAAGAAAAATATTGAATAAACAACCTAATCTTACACCTAAAACAATTAGAGAAAGAAGAACAAAACAACCCTAAAGTGAGCAGAAGGAAAGAAATCATAAAAATCAGAGCAGAAATAAATGAAAAAGAAAGGAAGGAAACAATAGCAAAGATCAATGAAACTAAAAGCTGGTTCTTTGAGAAGATAAAGAAAATTGATCAACAATTAGCCAGACTTATCAGGAAAAAAAGGGAGAAGATGCAAATCAACAGAATTAGAAATGAAAAAGGAGAAGTAGCAAATGACACCACAGAAATACAAAAGATCACGAGAGACTACTACAAGCAACTCTATGCCAATAAATTGGATAACCTGGAAGAAATGGATCAATTCTTAGAAAAATACAATCTTCCAAGACTGAACCAGGAAGAAATAGAAAATATGAACAGACCAATGACAAGTACGGAAATTGAGACTGTGATGAAAAATCTCCCAACAAACAAAAGCCCAGGGCCAGATGGATTCACAGGTGAATTCTATCAAACATTTTGAGAAGAGTTAACACCTATCCTTCTCAAACTCTTCCAAAATATAGCAGAAGGAGGAACACTCCCAAACTCATTCTGTGGGGCCACCATTACCCTGATACCAAAACCAGGCAAAGATGTCACACAAAAAGAATATTACAGGCCAATATTACTGATGAATATAGACACAAAAATCCTCAACAAAATACTAGGAAACAGAATCCAACAGTACAATAAAAAGATCATACACCATGATCAAATGGGGTTTACCCCTGGGATGCAAGGATTCTTCAATAGATGCAAATCAATCAATGTGATACATCATATCAACAAATTGAAGGATAAAAACCATATGATAATCTCAATAGATGCAGAAAAAGCTTTTGACAAAGTTCAACATCCATTTATGATAAAAAACTCTCCAGAAAATGGGCATAGAAGGAAATTACCTCAACATAATAAAAGCCATATATGAGAAACCAAAAGCCAACATCATTCTAAATGGGGAAAAACTGAAAGAATTCCCTCTAGGAACAGGAACAAGACAAGGGTGCCTACTCTCACCATTATTATTCAACATAGTTTTGGAGGTTTTAGCCACAGGAATCAGAGAAGAAAATGAAATAAAAGGAATCTAAATTGGAAAAGAAGAAGTAAAATTGTCACTCTTTGCAGATGACATGATATTATACATAGAAAACCCTAAAGATTCTATCAGAAAACTGCTAGCACTAATTGATGAATTTAGTAAAGTAGCAGGATACAAAATTAATGCACAGAAATCTCTTGCATTCCTATACACTAACAACGAAAAAGCAGAAAGAGAAATTAAGGAAACTCTCCCATTTACCATTGCAACAAAAAGAATAAAATACCTAGGAATAAACCTGCCTAAGGAGGCAAAAGACCTGTATGCAGAAAACTATAAGACACTGATGAAAGAAATCAAAGACGATACAAACAGTTGGAGAGACATACCATGTTCTTGGATTGGAAGAATCAACATTGTGAAGATGACTGTACTACCCAAAGCAATTTACAGATTCAATGCAATCCCTATCAAATCACCAACAGCATTTTTCACAGAACTAGAGCAAGAAATCTTACGATTTGTATGGAAATGCAAAAGACACTGAATAGCCAAAGCAATCTTGAGAAGGAAAGATGGAGTTGGTGGAATCAGGCTTCCTGACTTCAAACTATACTACAAGGCCACAGTGATCAAGATGATATGGTACTGGCACAAAAGTAGAAATATAGATCAATGGAACAGAATAGAGAACTCAGAGGTAACCCAAGCACATATGGGCACCTTATCTTTGACAAAGGAGGCAAGACTATACAATGGAAAAAAGACAGCCTCTTCAATAAGTGGTGCTGGGAAAATTGGACAGCTACATGTCAAAGAATGAACTTAGAACACTTCCTAACACCATACACAAAAATAAACTCCAAATGGATTAAAGACCTAAATATAAGGCCAGGCACTATAAAACTCCTAGAGGAAAACATTGGCAGAACACTCTATGACATACATCAAAGCAAGATCCTTTTGGACCCACCTTTTAGGATCATGGAAATAAAATCAAGAATAAACAAATGGGACCTAATGAAACTTAAAAGCTTTTGCACAGCGAAAGGAACCATAAATGAGACAAGAAGGCAACCCTCAGAATGGGAGAAAATACTTGCCAATGAAGCAACGGACAAAGGATTAATCTCCAAAATATACAAGCAGCTCATGCAGCTTAATATCAAAAAAGCAAATAACCCAATCCACAAATGGGTAGAAGACCTAAATAGACATTTCTCCAAAGAAGACACACAGATGACCAACAAACACATGAAAAGATGCTCAACATCACTAATCATCAGAGAAATGTAAGTCAAAGCCACAATGAAGTATCACCTCACACCGGTCAGAATGGCCATCATCAAAATATCTAGAAACAACAAATGTTGGAGAGGGTGTGGAGAAAAGGGAACCCTCTTGCACTGTTGGTGGGAATGTAAGTTGGTATAGCCACTATGGAAAACAGTTTGGAGTTTCCTTAAAAAACTAAAAATAGAACTACCATATGATCCAGTAATCCCACTACTGGGCATATATCCAGAGAAAACCATAATCCCAAAAGAAACATGTACCATAATGTTTATTGCACCACTATTTACAATAGCCAGGACATGGAAGCAACCTAAATGCCCATCAACAAATGAATGGCTAAAGATGTGGCATATACATACAATGGAATATCACTCAGCTATAAAAAGGAATGAGATGGAGCTATATGTAATGAGGTGGATAGAACTACAGTCTGTCATACAGAGTGAAGTAAGCCAGAAAGAGAAAAACAAATACTGTATGCTAACTCATACATACGGAATCTAAAAAAAAAAAAAAGGATGTTGATGAACCCAGTGACAGGGCAAGAATAAGGATGCAGATGCAGAGAATGGACTGGGGGACAAGGGGTTGAGGGGGCGGGGGCGAAGGGGAAGCTGGGACCAAGTGAGATAGTAGCATAGACATATATACACTACCAATTGTAAAATAGGTAGCTAGTGGGAAGTTGCTGTATAACAAAGGGAAGTCAACTCGATGATGGGTGATGCCTTAGAGGGCCAGGACAGGGAGAGCAGGAGGGAATCGCGGGAGGGAGAGGATATGGGGATATATGTATAAATACAGCTGATTCACTTTGGTGTACCTCAAAAGCAGGTACGAGTGTAAAGCAATTATATTCTGATAAAGAGCTTAAAAAAAAAGTTTCATTGTCCATGGATGGACCTAGAAATTATCATACTAAGTGAAGTTAAGTCAGAACAGAAAAAGGCATCATATGATATCACTTATAGGTAGAATATAAAATACGACACAAATGAACTTACCTGCGAAACAGAAACAGACACAGACACAGAGAACAGACTTGTGGTTGCCAAGGGCGAGAAGGAATGGGGGAAGGCTAGATTGGGAGTTTGGGCTTAGGAGATGCAGGATACTATATACAGAATGCATAAACAACAAGGTCCTACTGCAGAGCACAGGGAACTATATTTAACATCCTGTGATAAACCGTAATGGAAAAGAATATGAAAAAGAATATGTATATATGTATAACTGAATCACTTTGCTGTAAGTAGAAATTAGCATAACATTGTAAATCAACTACATTTCAATAAAATAAATTAAAAAAGAGTTTCCTTGTCTTGTCACCATCTGTGGAGTTGTCCGTGGTCATTTCCATGGTTTTACAGAACTCTTTAAAGTTGGTGGAAAGTCACCAAGCTAGATATCTATTCACGGGTTTGCTTTGTGCTGAGGAGGAAGGCTCAGAAAGCACCTTTGGACTTCATTCTCTTTCTCTCCTGTTCTATTCTAGTAGGTTCACTTGTAACAAATTTGCTAGAAGTTAGGGAAAGAAGTGCAAGTTCAGAGGTCCTAAATTTTGTTAAAACGGAAGGTCTATTAAAGGAGCTAGTAACTTCACACTCTCGAAAATGGGAAATGTAATAAAACTCCAATCAGTCTATCAAACCTGGTCCTTCAGTAACGGAGTGAATGTTCCCTCTCTCTTGACATGTCCTATGAACTAGAAAGTATTTTCTGGGAGAACAACGGGCAGGGTGATTTTTCCCAGCATAAAAAAAACTCCACGGCCCAGAAGCCTGCTGCCTCTGTGCTTTTAAAGGAAAGGCCAGGAGCTCCTCATCAATACAAAAGCCCCAGCAGGGAGGCTCCCAGAGAGCCCCACTCATTTGCGATGCTCTGGCTTGATTCTGAGGAGAGTTACCTGAAGAAGGCTGAGCCATCCCCATGCCCAGCCCCCAATCCAGGTTGATCAGATGGGGATCTCTGCCTGGGGGCTGGACCTCAGTTTTCCTTTAATTTTAATTAAGGAACAGCGCTCAGATTCTCGCTCCTCAAATTATGGTCCTTGGACCAGCCATGTTGGCATCACTTGGGTCCCTGTTAGCAATGCAAATTCTCAGACTCCAGTCTGGACCTGCTGAATTAGAAATTGGAAATTCTGAAGGTGGAGCCCAGCAACCTGTGGTTTTTTTTTTTGTTTTTTTTTTTAATTTAATTTTTTTATTGTGGTGAAATATACTTAAGATTTATCTGTTAACCATTGGTAAGTGTGCAATTCAGTAGCATCAAAAACATTCATAGTGTTGTGTAACCATCACCATTGTGTATACCCCAAACTTTTTCATCATCCCCAACAAAACTCTGTACCCATTAAACAAAACTCTCCCCTTCTTTCCCGCTCTCTCTTCCCAGCCCTTTGTAACCTCCATTCTACTTTCAACCACTACAGAGTCACGTGTTCTAGGTAGCTCACACATATGGAATCATACAATATTTGTCCTTCTGTGTGCAGCTTATGGTCAAGCATAATGTTCTCAAGGCCCATCCATGTTGTATTGTTGCATATTTCAGCATCTCATTCCTTCTTATGGCTGAATAATACGCAGCCTGTGTTTTCTCAAGCCCTCCAGGTGATTCTGATGCTCACTCCAGTTTAAGACTCTCTGACCTGGAGCAGTGCTTCTCAGAGTTTCCTGTACATCTGAAACACTTGGGAATCTACTTAAAATGTAGGTTCTCATCGATTAACTCAGGGGTCCCCAACCCTGGGTCTGAGGATTGGTGCCGGTCCGTGGCCTGTTAGGAACTGGGTCACACAGCAGGAGGAGAGCCGCCGGCCAGCGAGTGATGCTTCATCTGCTTCTCCCCATCGCTCCCCAGCGCTTGCATGACCGCACCCCACCCCCGACCCCGTCTGTGGAAAAATTGCCTTCCATGAAAGCGGTCCCTGGTGCCAAAAAGGTTGGGGATGGCTGCATTAACTGACTTAATAGCTGATGCATTAGTGGGGCCCAAGATTCTGCATTTCTAATAAGCTCTGAGTGGATAAGACTGAGAACCACTGTCTTAAGCCATCGCAGCTATGCCCAGCTCACCCTGAAATGACAACAGAGAGCACCAGTCTCACTGGCGGGTGGAGTGAGCTGGAGGCTGGGGTCTACTTCCGCCCCCTGGACCAGAAGATATGGACCTTGATGCCCTCATGTTCTCTGACTCAGCCTTTCTGGGCTGGGAGTCTGTTATGAGCCTCACGGAGCCCCTGGATTGGGAAGGGCTGGAAGCGAGGGACTCTTTAGGAAGCTCAGTGCTAATGACTACACTATAATTGATAACCTGATCCATCTTCACTCACTGCCTTGAGGCTTCCTGCCAACATCTATGTTGTGAGTCTGGGAAAGAGCCTGGCAGTGCCGGGAGGAAGGGGGTGAGGTGAGGCTGGCTGAGTCCTGGGGTGTCAGAGCAGGGGGTGGGCACCAGGGGAGCTCGGGGACAGGCTGGGGAGGCCCAGGGGCATCACACCAGGCAGGAGGGCTGGCACTTCTGTCTTCCTTCCTGGCGATTAAATCTGACATGGCACAGCAGGGCAGGGAGGGAGGGAAGGGGGTCCGGGACCACCGTTTTCATTGAAGGGATACCAGATGTGCATTTTCAAACAGCAATCGTTGCTTCTGGGCGAATCCAACCACAGAAGATCCTCAACCCAGGACTGTTTCACCTAAGGATGTTCCCACAGAAGAAATCACCAGGTACCTCCCGCAAGCTGTTCCGGTCTGACCCTCTCAGATGATGCAAGCTGTCACTGCTGTGTGGTCTTAGAGTAGAAAACAAAGATTGTCCAGAACATTATCTTAGAACATTATCTGTTTTGTAAGTAGAACTGCCGGGAGAGAAAAGGAGTGAAGTGCACAAAAGGTAATTATGTTTCACTCACGTGATGAGCCACTGAAACTGTTGTTTGACAGAATTTTTAATGACACTGCAAGTGTGGTCATGATTAAAAAGAGGGAAAAGGCTCAAATGACACATGTATGCGTGTGCGCGTCTGTGTATTCTATGTAAAAAATTTAAATGATACATATATATAAAGAAAAAACCCTAAAAATAACAATGGTTATCATTGAGTGGTAGGAGAGCCATGGTTTTTAATTTTCTTATTTATCATGTTTGTATTTTCTACATCATTTATAATGAGCATATTACATTTACTAACAAAAAGAAATTTAAAACTATAGGGTAGGCAAATGATCAAGAATCAGAAGGTACACATTTTAAACTATTTAAAAATTTTTTTTTCTTGGAGTATAGTTACTTTAAAATGTTGCATTAATTTCTACTGTACAGCAAAGTGAATCAGCTATATGTATACATATACCCCTTCTTATTTTGGATGTGCTTCCCATTTAGGTCACCCCAGGACATTGAGTAGAGTTCCCTGTGCGGAATACTATTTATCCATAAAAAGCTATGAAATTGGGTCATTTGTAGAGACATGGATGGACCTAGAGTCTGTCATACAGAGTGAAGTAAGTCAGAAAGCGAAAAACAAATATCGTATATTAACGCATATGTGTGGAATCTGAGAACATGGTATAGATGATCTTATTTGCAAAGCACAAATAGAGACACAGATGTAGAGAACAAACATAGGGATACCAAGGGGGAAGCTGGGGGGATGAATTGGGAGATGGGGATTGACATATATACACTATTGATACTATGTATAAAATAGACAACTAATCTATTTTCAATCTTAGAAAACAACAGAGAGTGTTTTAGAGTTTGGTAATATTTTAAATATTCAACTGTCACCCAAACGCTCCAAAACTCCCCGCCTCCAAGATCAGAGAGAAAGCCATGATCTCTGACAAAGCCTTGAAGGCCCACACTGATTTTGCTCCCATGGCTCTGACATCTTCTCCACTCCAGTTTTCCCTTGTTCCAGCCTCCTTGACTGGCATCGAGCCCAGGCACTCTCTGGCCCCAGGGCCTTAGCGCTGGCTCTGTCCTCTGCCTCCCCCCAGATGTCTGCTGAGCTCGGCACCTTTGCTTCCTTCCAGCCTTTCCTCCAAACTACCTTCTCAGTGAACCCTTTCCTGGAGACTCTGCTGAAGGTCCCGACTCCCGTTACATTTTATCTGCTTCCTCCTTCCACCACTGCTTTCAACATTCTATATATTTTATTTCCCTGTTTCTTTATGGTCTTTCTTGTCCATTATAATGGAAGCCCCACTGGGCCAGAGATTTTTCTCTACTTTTTCACTGCTATAGCTCCGGTTTCTAGAAGAATACCTGGCTCTTGAAAATCAGTTGTTGAATGAATAAATGCCAAAACGCCAAAACTCTATTTTTGACCTATAAAATCATAAAGGGTAGACAGCTTGTGGATATCTCTCAACTCCACTAACAAATTAAATTGAAACCATTCACAATCGAGACACGTACTGCCACTTAAACATGGCATCGCATGGTAGCTTCTGCTACTTCAGAGGTTAGAGACGTAATTTTCAGGAAATTTGAATATATGCAGTGGTGCCAGGAATATAATTTTTTGTTTTTAATAAATTATTTATTTATTTATTTATTTATTTATTTTATTGGCTGTGCGCGGGCTCTCTTTTAGTTGCGGTGAGCGGGGGCTCCTCTTTGTTGTGGTGCACGGGCTCCTCATTGCCGTGGCTTTTCTTGTTGTGGAGCACAGGCTCTAGGCACATGGGCTTCAGCAGTTGAGCACACGGGCTCAATAGTTGTGGCTCATGGGCTCTAGGGTGCAGGCTCAATAGTTGCGGCACACAAGGCCTAGTTGCTCCGCGGCATGTGGGATCTTCCTGGGGCAGGGATCGAACCTGTGTCCCCTGTATTGGCAGGTGGATTCTTAACCACTGCACCACCTAGGAAGCCCCACCAGGAATATAATTTTATTTGGTGAGTACGCTCAAAAGAAAAGGCAGCTTAGGTTTGGAATGGCATTATGACTTAAAAGTCAGGGGTTGGATAATGACCTGCTGGAAGCCAGTTTAGAGAAAGCCACAAATTTCAGTAAAGCGTTGATCCATTTAAGATGTATTCGTTAAGCATTGATTATGTGATGCGACCTGGGTACACACAGTGAACCAGACAGCACTCCTTCCTGGATGCAGCTTACGATCTAGTAGGGAATACAGAGAAGTAAACGATAAGAATACAATGAGATATTATGGAAGCACAGAGGAAGGCCAGACAACCAGACTTGGAGTGGGAGGGTTGGGGTAGATTTCCTGGTGGAAGTAACATTAGAGCAGGATAAACAGCAGCATGTCAGGGAACAGGGCTTGGGCTGCACAAGTGGGGATGCAGAAGGCGGCTGGGAAAGTGTCCCAGGGAGGGCCTGGAGGCACCAGGGGTCAGAGTTCCTCCGAGGAGCTGGTGAGCTCAGTATGGTTTAAGCGAGGGCCGTGACCACCTGTGCATCCTGAAATCGGTCACTTCTCATCAGCTCCACAACTGTCACCCCAATGCCAGCCACCGCCATCTCTCACTTGGACCACTGCACCACCTTTTGAATGGAACACCCTGCATCTGCTCTGTGTCCTAGCAATACTGAAGAGAGAAGCAGCCCCTGGCAGGCAAGAGCTGGCCTGGCCCTCACAGCTGAACCATGTGTCCTTCTGTGCAACATGAACACATCATAGAGTCTCAACATCAGGCCAGGCCACCCTGTGACCCTCACAGATGACGACAAAAACAAGGCCACTCTGTAATCATGTCTGAACAGAGACATCAACATAAACAATGTCCAAACCACAAAAATGACCATCCTGGCTCCTGTGAGTTACTGATACTTCTTCACGGATCAATTTTAGCTTCACTTCATTCCTCTCACCTTCAAAGTAAGATCTGTGAAGAAATCCAGCTGCAGAATCGCTCCCCCGGCCCCGCATCCTGGCAACACTGGACTCAGAACAAACCGCACTTCCTTGGACCTTCTCTAAAATCTTCCACTGCAAGTCCAGAACCCATCATTTCCAGTGCCCTTTAGCTGAGATGCCCCCAGAGCTCCCCACGGCGTGTGCTCAACCTCACTGCAAGGAGGCAGTTTACCCTACTTGTTCCATCACAGGTGTGTTCCTGGTGGTCCTGAACTGGAGGACACCCACAATACATAAATCAAGTGAAGGCACTTTCCGAAATGATTCCCATGACGCTCAGAGTCAAAAGTCACACTCGGAGTCAAAATCAACACTTACATCATTCAACTCCGCCTACCTTATAGAGCGCATTAATTGACTCCATGAGTACAGCAAGTCTCCTACATACGAACCTTCAAGTTGTGAACTTTCAAAGATGCCAACGTGCGTTCCATCAGCGTCGGGCGTGAGTGACACTGCAGCCTGCCCTCCGTCTCCTACTGCTGACCATCCTTCAGCTCCACCATCTCCCACCTCCTCTCCCTCCTCCAGTCAGGAACTCTTCTTGCCTGTTCTCTCAATGCCAGCCCCTGTAGGCCAGCTGTTGTACGGCACTACTGTACTTGTCAAGGTACTGTACTGTAAGATTAAAAATGTTTTCTTTATTTGTTGTTTTTTTTTTGTGTGTGTGAAAAGTATTATAAACCTATTATAGTACAGTACTATTGTGTTAGTTGGGTACCTAGGCTAACTTTGCTGGACTTACGAACAAATTGGACTTAACGAATGTGCTCTTAGAATGGAACGTGTTCGTATATAGGGGATTTACTGTACCGTTGAGGATCTACAATGAGCCAGAGACCCTCCAAGGCATGGGAACATTTCACACTGCTGTGTGAAGAGTGGATTGGAGCACAAAGCTATAACAGGGGGCAGAGAGACTGGTTACGAGGCTCTTTTAGTCCAGTGAAACAAATGGACCGGGACTGGGGAGGGAGGAGAGTAAAACATAACGCCCAGCGTTACACTAAGTGAGCTAAGTCAGACAGAGAAGGACAAATACTGTGTGATCTCACTTATTTATTGGAATCTGAAACAGCTGAACTCAGAGAGTAGCGTGGTGGTTGCCAGGGACTGGGGTACAGGGCAAATGGGGACAGACTTCCAGTTATAAGATTGACAAGTTTTGGGAACCTAATGTGCAGCGGGGTGATTATAGCTAATAATATTGTATTACATACTTGAAAGTTGCTAAGAGAGTCAATCTTGGAAGTTCTCATCATGAAAAGGAAATGGTGATTATGTGATGTGCTGGAGGTGTTAGCTAATGCTATGGTGGTAATCGTTTTGCAATATAATAAAGGTATCAAACCAACACTCTGTACACATGGAACTTACACGATGTTATATATCAATTATACTTCAGTAAAGCTGGGGAAAAAAACCCCATGATGCCCAGATTTCTGGTTTGGGAAACAGGGGCCAACACTGTTACTTTCTCAGTGAGGGAGTGCAGCAGATATGCTAGCATAGATTCTAGAAAGGCAATCACTCTTCTGGGCTTGACATTGGCTGAAATGGACTCCTTTTCACATATCTTCCTAAGGGGACCTCCCGGGTCCCAGGAAGTCCTGCAGAATTTCATGGCTGCCTTTGGCCTTTGAGCTGGTGCCTGTCCCTGCAAGAAATTCTTTGAATAATGTGCCTATTTCAGGTTCTAGTTTATATGTTTAAGGGAGACATATTTCAGTGGAGTCAGTAACTTATTTCTTATGGCCTTCTGGGCTTAAATAAAATGATGATTAGAGTAATTCAGGGTCCATGAAGTCGTGCAGAAACAGCTGCCATCTGCCATCCCTCGCATTGGTAACTCATTTACTTCTTATAATGGCTTTCCACATCTATGAATTAAGTTAGAATGTGCAGCTCGTGCTCAGAGGAGCCAATAAATGACTCGCTTTTGTGTTACAACTCTCACAAGTAAATGATTCAGTGTTCATTGCTTGTAAGGTTTAAAGAGAAACTAAATTTATTTGGATTCCCCCACCCTTCACTCTAGGGCATGTATTTTAATGTTCCCATCACAGAGACGTTGTAGAATTGACCAATTGTGTGTTTTGCATATTTATAAACACTTTGTTATTTATTAATGGGACATTTCAGAGATAAAATTAGTACTTTATTCACATTGCAGCCATTTCTCAAAGGCACGCTGACTCATGTCAGAGGGGCTGAGATTTGAGAGCACAGAATGAAAGGGCAGGCGATTGTCTTCTCGGTACATCCCGAGAAGAGGCAAGAGCTGCCAGGATGCAGTTTATCAGACCGGTTCTCTAGAGCTGCCCTGTCCAATATGATCTTCTAAAATGTACATTCATTAAAGTTAAATAAAATTAAAAATCCAGTTCCCCAATCACACTGGCCGCATCTCAAGAGCTCAATAGCCACATGTGGCCCAGTGGCTGCCATTTTGGAGAGTGTAGAGTATTTCCAGCCTCGAAGAAAATTCCACTGGACAGCGCTGCTCTGGGCTCTGTTGGTGCTGGGGTCCTCTGATGTCTCCCCAGACTGAAAGAACGTGGTCCTTATAAACTGATTGTCCAGCAAGGCTGAGGCAGGTTAAGGCATGCCTGGTTGTATCTCAAATCCTGAATATAGCCAGAATTCCATTATTTCTTACCACCTACAACCTGGTCCCATTACTGTCAACTCTCACCTGGATTTGCTGCAATGGTCTTCTGACTCCCCTCCCAGCTTCCATCCTAGGCTCTCACAATCTCTTCTCCACATAACAGCCAGAGCCATCCTGCTCAGAACCTTCCAGTGGCTTTGTGTCCTGCTCAGAGTAAAAGCCAGCGTCCTTACAATGACCCCCAAGGCCTTATATGTCTGACTCCTCACCATCCCTTAGATGCATCTCTGGCTATACCCTCCCTGGTTTTCTCTGCTCCAGTCACACTGGCCTCCAGGTATGCTTTTTTCCCTTGCCTTGGCTCTTTTCTGAAATACTCTTCTCCTGAGAGCTCCATGTCTTGTTTCTCCACTTCCTTCAGGCCTGTGCTTAAAAGCTTTCCCTGCCTACCCTATCTAAAACTTCAGTCCCCCCAGACAAAATTTCACATCCCCCTTTCCTGTTTCCCCGACACTTGTCATCATCCACATACCATATGTTTTACTCATTAGTGTTCTTTCCTTTCTTCTTTTCTTTTCTTTTTTTTTTTTTTTCTTTTCTTTCTGGCTGTGTTGGGTCTTCGTTGCTGCACATAGGCTTTCTCTAGTTGTGGCAAGTGGGGGCCACTCTTTGTTGCAGTGTGTGGGCTTCTCAGGGTGGTGGCTTCTCTTGTTGAGGAGCACGGGCTCTAGGTGTGTGGACTTCAGTAGTTGCAGCACGCGGGCTCAGTAGTTGTGGCTTGCAGGCTCTAGGGAGCAGGGGCTTTAGTAGTTGTGGCTCCCAGGCTTAGTTGCTCCACAGCATGTGGGATCTTCCCAGACCAAGGACCGAACCCGTGTCCCCTGCATTGGCAGGTGGATTCTCAACCACCGTGCCACTAGGGAAGTCCATGTTGTTTATTTTCGGATTCCTCCACTGGAAGGTAAGCTTGGCTGAACAGGATTTTGTCTGTTTTGTTCACTTCTATACCCCAGTGCTTAGAACAGTGCCTGGCACATAGTAGGTGTTCAATAAATATTTACTGAATGAATGAATTCATTTTGCAAGTCGTGCTTTCAGGATGAATGAGGTGAATGAAGAGATATGCGTTTTCGCATGCGTGAGACTCTGCCTCCTTCTAGATGTGAGGCTTTAGGCAAGTGGCTTAATTTCTTTGAGCTTGTTTCTTCATTTGTAAAATGAAAATTATAATACCTGCCTGGAAGGATTGTCATTAGGATTAGTTAGGGCGTTCCCTAGCACACAGTCTGAGCACAATAATGTTATTCCAGGAGCTGTGAAATCTGGCCCAGGGCTTTTCTTCATCTACTAGTATCGATGTGAAAACCATGCTGGCCTTTCTTTCACTATGCATTTTCAAAAACTTTGTGCTTTTATTTTAATAATAGAAACATTACATGGAGAGAAATTTTTGGAAAATCTGGATGATGAAAGCTGATGATAATCGGTGATTACTGAGTTTGGCTGTGAGGTTTCAGAGATCATCTTTACAACGGTTTCTAGATGGGAAAACCAGCAATCAATGCTGATAGTCTACGATAAAAGTTTCACAGAAATTCCAATAGAGAAAAGCAGTGGGAGAGTCAGGTCGTGCTGAGTCACACGTGGTGGCATAAGCCTGCTGAGCTCAGAAAGAACCTACACCACAGGGGACAAGCTCATAGTCACATTTCAAAGAGGCAATTCTGTTCAGCAAAATAATCTAGTCTACAAGGTCTATCATGTTGAGTTAATGTTGTTTGGAATTTTATTGTTTTTATTGTTGTATTAGAGCCCTATGCTTATAGAACGTATACCTGGTTTTATGTGTGTACCTATTTAGGAGTGTAGCAAATTCCCACCAGGAAAATCGAAACCACGCTAAACACTTGAAACAGAGGTAACTTAACACAGGGCAGTGGTGATGCAGGGGGTGAGCCTGCTGAGACCCAAATGGGATGCACTATAGAAACTGGCAACAGAAGGAAACTACCCGCACCTAGGCTGGAGAGATGAAAGAGGGTGGTTTCAGAGCCAAGGGTGGGCTCCCCAAGGTAGGCAAAGAAGGGAGGAAATGCTCTGGCTTCTCCCTTCCCTCAGCCTCCGCTTCTTCAATAATGCTTCCAGTTGGCTGAATCTAGCAGAGGCCCAGATGACATAGGAGATGGGAAATGCATGCTGCAGGGGTCATCTCTCCACTGTGCGTGTGTGCGTACACACACACACTCTCTCTCTCTCTCTCTCTCTCTCTCTCTCCAGTAATACAGAGCAGAGCAGGGGATGGGTGAAGAAATTACCTAAGCGCAAACTCAGCAAAGACCAACGTGTTGTAATTATTATTATTCTTTTTTAGGTAAGAAGTGGATTTATTTAGAGAGATACACATTCCGTTGATAGGATGTGGTCCGTCTCAAAAGGCAAGAGCAACCCTGGGAGAAACACACTCCGCAGACGGAGTGTGGACCATCCCAGAAGGCCTCTTCCCTTCTATTCTGAGTGGCAGCCAAGTTGATGGGGTAGGTGGGCCCTGATTGGTTTCCATGTCTAAACCAGGCAGGGTGACCCCACTCCCCATGCTATAGTGAGCGGTTGCATGAGTGATGGCCTAAATAAACAGCTCAAGACATCCCTCAGGCCTCACATAATCCTCCAGTGCTCCTGTCAGCCATCTGTGGCTGGGTTAGGACAAGCCTGAAGGGAGAGGTGCAATACTGAGTCACACACACACACACACATACACACACATCAAGAAAGCAGAGCCAGAGCTTACTGCGTAATCCTGGTGGTCATTATACTCTGGGTCCTCATTTGTTTGAACCAGATCAGTCCCCTCTCATGTTCAAGCCAGTGTGAATTGGGTTTTCTGTCGCAATGAACACAATAACAAAAATAAGTTAGGTCAACATTGGGAGTCCCAAAGATAAACAATAGTGTGTTAACGGAGGTACAGACATTGTTCAAGCCTGGGAAACACTGGCAATTCCCCACAGCCCCACATCCTCCTTTCCCCACTGAATAGGAACAAAGAAGAGCCGCACAGAGTGTGGACCATGCCCGGGCGTGGAGGCTTTAGGAGGCCAAGGTGAGAGCGGGTGATGCTTCTGCGGCGGCTCCATCTTGCACCCCTGGTTTTGGATTAGCAGGAGAGATGCTTGCTTGGTGAAGTGAGGACCTTCCAAGCAGCTGTGGGTGGGCTAAGCACAAAGCATGGAGACGGGCTCTACGGCACGGGTGAGACTCAGGCCAAACAAGCAGAAAAGGGGGTCGATGCTACCATGTCATCATGCTCTCTTCAGGTGGAAAAAACAATAGCTTAGAATTTTAGTAGGTTAAGAATTTGTCTCATTGAATTAGGGGCAATGCTTAGATGTTAAATCTATTGACAAGAATGTTTGGCCTGAGTTTCCTAAAAAGGAAGGCCTGTTGGAACGACTCCCTTCTACCAAGGGAGGCCGTGGGCCCTATAATTCCTGGAGAAATCACCAAGCTCTGTGCAAAGTCAGGGAAGATGAATGGGTTTAAGCATTTTGGAAGCTTCTTCCCTCTGCTGGATTTTGGTAGCAAAGGCCTCTGAGCTCCTGTGAACATTCTGAATTAGGGTCCTTTGGGTTTTTGCAGACTGATTTTTGAAATAGGAGGATTGTTCAGCCTGCATCCTTTGTCTCCTCTCAAATTAACTCATGACTGAAGGTCAACATGGTGCAGGGAAATTTGGAGAGCACCTTCCCCAGTCCCTCTGGTCCCCTAAGGCTGGTCTGGATTAGAGGATGTGGATTAGAATTCACTACTTCACGCCTGACCATGAAAGAGTTGTTACTTCTGTTACTGGCTATTGTGGTTTGCTGCAGGTCATTTGGGATTAACTTGGGGCCCCTACAAAATGTACACATAACTGTTCCCCTCTCTTCGCTGATCTGGGCTGCTGTGGGTTTTCTCTGAGGCAGACCAAAGTCTGGTGGATAGAGGAACAGAGAAGGGGTGCTGACATTTGCTTGGGGAGCAGCAGGTATTGCAGGGAGGGTTTTCATGGAATAAATAAACCAGTTCATTTGAACCTTTAGCTGTAGTCTTGGAGATCTGGGGTCTCCTGGGCTTTAGGGTAACAGTTTTGCTTTTGATTTGCCCGGAGCACCCTCTACTGGGCAGTTGCACATTTGCAGCTGTCTCTGAAATCTGTCATCCCCAGTGTTTTACTTTCATTGTTCAGGGAGCAATTTTAGGGCAGCCTGCATCTAACTGCTAACGCATCCATTGATCGCACCATCAGCTGAAGTCAGTTTTCTCTTCTTGCTGGTGGTGGTGGGGACAGCTGGTAGACTGGAGATGTGACATGGGCAAAGTTAAACAGAACATTCAAGTAGCAAGTTTTCCCTTCTCTTCTTTGGCTCCACATCTCAGTTCCTGATACATCGCCCTGGAGATTCAGCTTGGATTCTCAAACCTTTCCTCAGTCCCTCTTTGAGTGTGAAGTCCCGCTCATTTCTGAGGCTCAGGAAAAATCCATTGACTATGTGAAGGTTCCTTCAGAAGATCTCAGAGGGCAGGAGGCTGTCTTAGTCAGCTGAGTTCATACAGACTGACCAAGACACTTCCCATCATACTGAAGGAGGTTTTGGACAGACCATGAGGTCCAGCTGCTGGTCACGAAGTTGGGATGGCCAACACTTTAATGTAACCGTTGGCAGTGGAAACAAGAGCCTTCAAGCTGTTCTGTTACCTCATCAAGAGACGTAGCCTTTCCTTTCTGCTGTGTGGTTAGTTTAGGAAAACCACGCCATGCAATAGTACTTCTGAACTCCCAGTTTGGGGATTCTCCTCCTGTCCTGTGTCTTCTCCTTCTTCTCTCCTGCATTGGGGTGATCAGGGCCTTTCTGGGTCCATTGGCCCAGGGTTTAAAGCCAAACAAAGAGGAGTTTCCTGGACTTTAGCCTCCAAAAGCTTCAGCCCCTAGGGAAATGGTAGACAAAATGTTTTGTCTGCACAGAGTCCATGCAGATTGCCAGCTCCGTGGAGATTTCCACACCCCACTGGGACAGGGAGCACCAGAGTGGTTCCAGGGGGCTTCCCCCACAAACAAGGCATGGAGGGAGCTAAGTAAGTTTCAGGGCCTGAGTGGGTGAGGCACCCACAAAGAGAGGTGTCTGCCAGAGGACATGCCTCAACAGATGTCTGAGAGATGTACGGACTGAGGTGTGAATCGGGGACGTCTGCAGGGAAAGTGACTTAGGTCCATAGAGTGGACTTTTCTTCCCCTCTCCCCGTCCCATCACCGACCCACTAGATGCCCTGCACAGGAGCCTCATAAAGTGTCGACTGTGCACTGGTCCAAGCTGGGGATACCCTTAAACTTCACAGCGCGTGTACTTCTCATCTGCCAGCATGCTCTGTGTAGTTGTATGAACTACATAAAGATGCCTCTTCTGGGTGGTCAAATGCCAAAAAGGCACACCTCCCCAGGCTGGGTCAGCCCTGTGCCAGGGTGCGTGGCTTAGCGTGTAGGGTGCGGGCTGAATTTCAGCCCCTACAGAGGCCGTCAGCTCTGCGGCGCTTCAACTGTGCTGCTGAATTTGGACGCCCATGTGGACTGAGGTTCATCCCCTCCGCGTGTGACTTCAGGTCACTTATAGCTGTGTAGAAATGCACATCCTGACCCCCTATAAAAGCGGTGAGTGATTCAGCGGTGGTGTGGCAGTACCCTGTCCTGGAAATCAGCAGATTTGGTCCTGGAAATGCCATTTGTTCTCAGGGTGGTTGGAGGCAAGTATTTAACATTGGAACCTCAGTTTCCTCAACCGATGGGTGGGGATAAGGGGTATTGCTCTTCCTCACACTGCTGCAGTTTGGGTCAAAGGCAGGGATATCCACGAGCCCGCTCTTGGAATGGTCAACTAGGGCTGAGCCCCTAAAGTTCATGGAGCCACTGAAGGAGGTGAGATTATAGTGCAACACTTTGTGAGCAAGGTGCGAAAGTCAGGAGCCCTGGAATCTGTTTTAGTGGCGGACTTGGTGAGACTGGGGAGGAAGAGCAGGAGGAGAGACCCGGGGCTGCTGGGTGACGGAGGGCTGGCCTGTGTGATGACTGTAGGACATCCTTTAGGGCTCTGTGAGGGGGAGGTGTGTGTCTGCTGGGGCAGAGGAAGTCTGGGGCCACTGCTATTTGGGTGTTAGTCTTAGTGGGCCCGATTTCTGCCAGGTGGCTTGTCATAAGTCTCTGCAGCTTTGGGGAGGTAAGGCCTGGAGCCTGCAGTAATCTGGGGCCTATCAGGAGACAGTAGCCACACAGGAGGTCAAACAGGGCAAGATGAGTATAAAGAATGATTAACTCAGATGAAAGAGTATCTGGAAGGTGAAAGGAAAGTGCATGGCTCCCTAGGGCTGAGGACATCTACCCCAGGAAGGACAAACTTGGAAGGGGGCTGGACCTCACTGGAGGGGTGGTTTGGCCACTGGGTAGCAGGGAGGTTTACCTGTTCAGCCAGGCTGGCGTGGGCCTGGAGCAGCCGGACAAGCAATAGGCCACCCTCAGGAGTGCAGCCATCCTCAGCAAATGGCTGGGTGTGCAAAGGGAGACAGGGAGGCCTTCAGAGCACATGAGCCACCTATGCACGGGCCCTGGTTTTCATGTCAAGAGGGCTGCAGAAAGGTGATCGCTAGGCCAAGGCTGCAAGGTCATGGAGGGACTGTGGCCTGAGCCATGGGGAGGGGGAGTGGATGGGTTGGGGGGCAGGTTCTTAGATGCCCTCACATCACCTCCAACTGGCATGGAACTGCAGGTGAATCCCTCCTGCAACATCCCTCCAGCTCCCTCTGAGGAGAGCGCTCACATCATGTTTATTGTAAAGAAGCCAGGGCACTGGCCAGTCTCCCAGACTAAGATCCACAGTCTTTCATTCCATTTGCCGCCTGCCTGGCCTAACCTCCCTGAGGCGACAGCTAGGATGCTCTTGAGATTATGTGCTCAGTGCTCAGTTCAGGGTAGAAAATCAATGAAATCTCCATTCCTTCCTCCTTATCCCAGGAAAGAAAGAAAATTCATGCAAGGTTTCTCAATCTAGACTGTATAGTCATCTTTCATAATTTTTTGCCATATTCGCAGTCTATCTGTACTATGATTTACCTGTTTTTTTAAAAGAATGGAGTCACTTTTGAACCCTGAACAAAATGATTTGAAAATGGAAGTCTGTATAAAGAAAAAGAAAGAAAATGGAAGTCTGTGTGGCTTTAATTAATGGAAAATCAGTATAACTTGCTTCAGAGAAGGGAACTGCAAATACATTGAAAACGATCTTTTAAAGTCAGGCTAGATGCTGTGTCTGGCCAAAGATACGAGCATGAAGCCTGTTGCTTCTTTGTTAAAAAGAGAGAAGCAAAAAGGACTGATTGAGAGTTTCTCATTAATCACATTGGAAGGACTCAAAGAGAATCGGAAAGGGGATACCTTTTTCTACCAGGCATTCAGTGGTTTAAGACCCTGTCACATGGCACCCTGAGCATTTCAAATACACTGGGACAGTCTGGATTCACTGAGAGACCTGAACTTGGAATCGGATGCACCTATGATGAATTCCTCCCTTGTGATGTGAGGTAAAATATTTAACATTGCCAGTGTACATGTCAATTGTTGAAAACTTAAAAAATATTAAACCTTAGGCATACTCCTTAATGCAGAAATGTACGTGTGTGTAAAACACAAATAAAACCTGGGAAGTGAAAAGACATATGTGCAATGATGCTTCTTCTAACATTGCACAAAATAAAAATCACAAACAACCTCCATGGCCCAAAAGAGACAGCTGATAAAATAAATTATGATACCATCCTAAAGAGAAATACAATTAAAAATTATGTATATTTTTTCTATCTTAACAGCAAAGTTAAAATTTTTCATATGTGGGTGAGGTGTGTAGAAATGCAAATTTTAATGTGTGTTGGTGTGAGAGTGAAACAATGGCATCTTTGGGAGGGTTATTTGGCAGGATCAATCAAAAGGTAACATGTCTCTTCTAACAGAGGCCTTTCCTACCGTGATATCTACAAGCAAGATTTGAAATAGAAAAATACGGTACTTCCCTGGTGGTCCAGTGGGTAAGACTCCACGCTCCCGATGCAGGGGGCCTGGGTTCGATCCCTAGTCAGGGAATTGGATCCCGCTCGCATGCTGCAACTAAAAGCCCGCATGGCGCAACTAAAAAAGATCCTGCATGCTGCAACTAAGACTCAGAGCAGCCAAAATAATAAATAAATAAGTGAAAATAAAATAAAATAGAAAAACACAAAAAGTCCTAATTCCCTTCACTAGGGAGTAATTGAACACATTATTGTATTTCCATAATAAAAAGCCATGCAACCTTTAAAAAAATGCTCTAGATCTTGCTCATGTACTGACAGGGAGACGTCCCTGCTTTATTGTTCAGTGAAGAAAGTAAGTTGCGAAACAAAAAGATGGTGTGTTCCCATTAAAAATGTACACACACACACACACACACACGTGTATATATACACACACATATGTCTTTAGTTCTGTATGAAAAATATCAGGCCAGAGTCCATTAGTCCATTAAACTATCAACGGTGGGTACCTGTGGGTATCAGGACTGGAGAAGCCACATGTTGGAAGGAGAGGTAGACTTAAATAATGGAATTAGGGATGATTTTTACTCCTTTTAAAAAAATACCCTCCCCCCAAAAAATAAAAAATAAAAAATAAAAAAAAGAAAAGAAATACCCTAAATAAAATAATCTTAAAAAAATGACAAGCTCTCTCTTTCAGGTTAGCATATATTTTTTATAAAATTCTGTAAGTAATTTCAGAAAAAAAAACCACCCTCAAACCCAAGGCCACATGCATAGACACATACAATGCACCCCCCCTCCCCCCCACAATTGACCAGAAAGCATTTTTACATTTACAACATACGTTAAGGGAGAAAACCAGGCCACAAAACCAGGCCGCAGGTCCCAATCTTGCTAAAAATAAGTCTATTTCAGTGTACAGTATATGCATAGAAAAATAACTGGGAAGATACACAGAGAATTGTTAGCAGGGTTTTTGTCTGCTACTGTTATGACTCATTTCTGTTTTTCTTTTTGCTTATCTGTGTTTTCTAGTTTTCTACAATGAACTTGGATAAGGAAGGAAGGGGAAGAAAGAGAGAGGAAAGAAAGGAAAAAAGAAAGAAAAAGAAAGGAAGGAGGAGAGAGGGAAGGGACAGAGAAAGGAAGGAAGGAAGGAAGGAAGGAAGGGAAAGAAATTAAACAAGAGAAAACCCCCCAGCCAACCTGGACAGGGATGAGATGTAAAGAACAAAGGTGTCCAGCACAGGTGGCCATCTGACACATCTTGGTTGCTCTGTCCTTGCTTTACCTGGTTGAGGAGAAGTGCCCCAGTTCTCCCCGTTAGGCCCTATCCCCTGTGCCCTCAGAGGCGCATTCCGGCTCTCGTGTGGCTTGCAGGGAAAGCTGTGGCCTTGGACATTCCTAAGGCTGCAAGCCCTCTAGATCATCCTTCCAATCTCCCAGATGTGCAGCTAGGGGTAGAGGAGAGGCCAGATCACAGCCTCCTTGGCTAAGCAGGTCCCACTTTTATTAGACACAAACCCAGGAAAAAACCCTCAACCTGGGGAAAGATTTCTATTTAGAGCTGGGAAACTAGGCCACTTGGAAGATCAGTGACCTACATTTCCTGCTATAGAAATGTAAGATGAAACAGTGGTTGTTAGTGCCGCTGCAACTGCATCAAAGGGTGGAGAGAAGGAGAAAGGGAGGACGAAAGAGAGGGAGGGAGGGAGGGAGGGGGTTTTAAAGAGCTTCTCTATTTGATATCTTTTTTTATCTGGGCTAACAATATTTAACCATGGAGGAAAAATGGGTCACCCAGCTGTATATTTGTTTCCCTGGAAGAGCAGTGTTTGCTAACCGGTGGCTCCTTCAGCAGGTAAAAAATATCCACCCCCATTCTGAGCCTGTTAGAAAAACAGCAGCGTTCCCAGGTGCCCGCCAGCCGCCCACAAAGACCAGTCTTGGTGTCTCATGCTGGCCGCCAGCCGTCTGCGTTTTGCTTTAGACTTCTGAGAAACTGTTTGCTTGATCTCATCGATCTGGGCTCTTTGCATTGGACCCTGTGGAGCATCTAAGGTTAATAGGCTCTTGGGGCCTGAGTTCCCATGAATCTCGGTGGTGGGGGTGAGCGGTTGTCTAGAGGAAGAAAAAAATAAAACGGCAGCCTCACACAGGGGGGCTCTTGTCCACAGCCGCCTCCTCACGGGGACTGGGGCGTCGAGGCCAACATTTAGATGGCAATCACTAAATAGAAAACACTGAGGCCCGTGATGGTTTTATACATTGTCAATTCACACCGGGGTTCTCTGGAACTGTTAAAATGTTGTGGAGACAAGATTACTGAATCCATACCTGCGACGGATGTTTCTCATAGTCCCTGATATCTAGTTCTCTCCTACTTCTGGTTCACTGAGCATTGCCATTTCCCATGCCAGGGGTTCGCGTCGTTGTCACGTAACAGAAGTGACACGACAGGCACAATCATTGAAGCACTGATGCTAGATCCTCAGGCCCTGCCCCTGCAGCCGCCTGGTGTAGAGATCAGCTTCTGAAGAAGCAACAGCTGCTGTCAGTCTGGGTGCCAGAGTGAGGGTGTCAGGGAGCAGAAGCTCTCCAAGCCCAGCCCAGGGGGACAGGTCACATGAGCGAGAAATCATCTTGTTATTTCGGTCTCTGGGCTGGAGACGGTCTGTACACCTGTGCTGCTTGAGGCTGTATCAGACCAATGCATTCCTGAAACCGGTTATAGTGTTGGTCATACAGCTGACAAACCCAAACGAAGCAACAACTAAACCAAGCGAAAAAGCCGATGATCGTGTTTATTGATGGAGGCACAGCTAGATCACTCAGACACAGCCTCTCCTCTCCTGGCTCTTACGTGCAAAATACAGGGAACTCACACACTCTGGGGTGTGTTCTTTTCCTGGGGCTGCTGTAGCAAATTACCACAAACGTAGTGGCGTACAACAGCAAGCAAGTTTTTCTCTCACGGTTTCGGAGGCCAGAAGCCAAGGCATCAGCGGGGCCATGCTCCCTCCCAAGGCTCCGGGGGAGAATCCTTTCCTACCTTTTCCAGCTTCTGGTGGCTGTTAGCATTCCTGTGGCCTCATCTCTCGGCTGCCTCCATGGTCACATGGCCTTCTCCTTTGTGCCTCTCAAATTTCCCTCTGCCTTTGTCTTATAAGGGTACTCATCACTAGGGTCCACCTGGATAATCCAGAATAATCTCACTTTGGATCCTTAATTACATCTGCAAAGACCGTTTTTTTTTTCAAATAAGGTCACATTTACAGGTTCTGGGTGGATATTTCTTTTGGGGGCCACCATTCAACCCATTACCTGAATATTTTTTAAGTGCCAGCCGCTAGGCCAGGCAGT
The DNA here is from genome assembly GCF_030028045.1 of Hippopotamus amphibius kiboko. Lineage (NCBI taxonomy): Eukaryota > Metazoa > Chordata > Mammalia > Artiodactyla > Hippopotamidae > Hippopotamus > Hippopotamus amphibius. Next base: position 137,764,970 of record NC_080187.1, read on the forward strand.
GTATGTCCGTGTTTTATCTGACTTCTTCTCCCAGTCAGTCTCTGACGTAGATATTATTGTGCCCGTTTTAAAGGCAGAGAAACTGAGCAGAGTTTCAGGGAAGTTAAGTAACTTGTCTAAGGTCACACAATGGTGGGATCCAGAAGATATTCCAGGTCTCATTCCTAGACCTGTAGAATTTTATATGCATGTATACATCTATATCTATACCTATATATCCATCTATGTCCATACCTCCAAATAAGTGTTTTCTCCAAACTGCTGTTGCTTAAGAGATTTCTGGAACTCCTCTGCTTCTAAACCACTTTACAATCCACACAAGAAAAGTCTACCTACTTGCACTATTAGCACAATTTGTCTTATATGTGGTTTTAGCCAGCTTTATTTTCATATGCCGTAGCTCCTGGATTAAACTCTGCTCACAGTAAACAGGCCCCAGCATCTGACGAATCATAGCCTATGGACTCCTCAAGGCACGAATTACTCAAAAGCAGAGGAAGCTGGTTAAACCCAGCTGAAGGCTTTGCTCTGCCGTGGAGAGGCCCAGGTAGAAAGACAATGTGGACTGCCCCTAGTGCAAGGTGGGTGGTCACACCAGTGTAACCCTTCTGCTGTGTCCCAGGGATGTCTGGAAGACATGCAGGTGTGGCTCATTAACCAAACATAAACATGTGGAGACCACGTTGCCGAAAGCCTTCCTTTTCTCATTGAATTCAGTCTGAGCCCCACACTACTGGTTCCCTCCCAACAGCTATTTCCTGTCTCCTTTGCTGGAAATGCCTCCCCTGTTTTTAGAGACCATGTGGCAGCTGGAAAGGCAGGATTACCTTACAATAGTGGAGAAACACTTGTTGACCTCCTGGTGATTCAGAACAGAATGACGCCGAGCAGCTGGGTTGTAACCAGCTGTGCCTGGAACTCCCTACGTCTGGACTCACGGCAAGAGAATCAATGCCTTTTTCTGAATCTTGTGTTACTTACACCAATAGCACACTGCCTGATCATAGGAATTATAACAACAATAAAGTAACATTTGTTGAGTACCCGGTACCTGCTGGGAACTTTTCATAGATTATCTCCTTTAATTCTCACAACAATGCTACAAGGCAGGTATTATTGTGTCCATTTTACAGATGAGAAACCAAGGTACAGAGAGGTTAAGTAACATACCCAAGGATGCACAGTAAGTGTGATGGAGGCAGGATTTGAACCCAGAGCTATGTGCTTAATCCCTATGCTATGCCAGCTGAGTGGGCATCTGGAAACTCTCTTCTCCACCCCCCCCCCCCCCCGAGAAAGCCCTATTTTACCACCTGCTTTTCCAGTTCTTTTTTTTTTTTTTTTTTTTTTTTATTATTTTATTTTATTTTATTTTTTTGGGGGGTACACCAGGTTCAATCAACTGTTTTTATACACATATCCCCATATTCCCTCCCTTCCTTGACGCCCCCACCTCGATTCCCCCCCACCCTCCCTGCCCCAGTCCTCTAAGGCATCTTCCATCCTCGAGTTGGACTCCCTTTGTTATACAACAACTTCCCACTGACTATTTTACAGTTGGTAGTATATATATGTCTGTACTACTCTCCCGCTTCTTCTCAGTTTCCCCTTCACCCCCCGCCCCCTCCCATACCTCGAGTTCTCCAGTCCATTCCCTGTATCTGCTTCCCTGTTCTTGTCACTGAGTTCATCAGTACCATTTTTAGATTCCGTATATGTGAGTTAGCATGCAATATTTGTCTTTCTCTTTCTGACTTACTTCACTCTGTATGACAGATTGTAGTTCTATCCACCTCATTACATATAGCTCCATCTCATCCCTTTTTATAGCTGAGTAATATTCCATTGTATATATATGCCACATCTTCTGTATCCATTCATTTGTTGATGGGCATTTAGGTTGCTTCCATGTCCTGGCTATTGTAAAGAGTGCTGCAATAAACATTATGGTACAAGTTTCTTTTGGGATTATGGTTTTCTTTGGGTATATGCCCAGGAGTGGGATGACTGGATCATATGGTAGTTCTATTTGTAGTTTTTTAAGGAACCTCCAAATTGTTTTCCATAGTGGCTGTACCAACTTACAGTCCCACCAACAGTGCAGGAGAGTTCCCTTTTCTCCACACCCTCTCCAACATTTGTTGTTTCCAGACTTTGTGATGATGGCCATTCTGATTGGTGTGAGGTGATACCTCATTGTGGCTTTGACTTGCATTTCTCTGATGATGAGTGATGTTGAGCATCTTTTCATGTGTTTGTTGGCCATCTGTATGTCTTCTTTGGAGAAATGTCTATTTAGGTCTTCTGCCCATTTGTGGATTGGGTTATTTGCTTTTTTGGTATGAAGCTGCATGAGCTGCTTGTATATTTTGGAGGTTAATCCTTTGTCCGTTGTTTCATAGGCAATTATTTTTTCCCATTCTGAAGGTTGCCTTTTAGTCTTGTTTATGGTTTCCTTTGCTGTGCAAAAGCTTTTAAGTTTCATGAGGTCCCATTCGTTTATTCTTGATTTTATTTCCATGATTCTAGGAGGTGGGTCAAAAAGGATGTTGCTTTGATGTATGTCAAAGAGTGTTCTGCCTATGTTTTCCTCTAGGAGTTTGATAGTGTCTGGCCTTATATGTAGGTCTTTAATCCATTTGGAGTTTATTTTTGTGTATGGTGTTAGGAAGTGTTCTAATTTCATTCTTTTACATGTTGCTGTCCAATTTTCCCAGCACCACTTATTGAAGAGGCTGTCTTTTTTCCATTGTATACTCGTGCCTCCTTTGTCAAAGGTAAGGTGCCCATATGTGTTTGGGCTTACTTCTGAGTTCTCTATTCTGTTCCATTGATCTTCCTTTCTATTTTTGTGCCAGTACCATACTGTCTTGATCACTATGGCCTTGTAGTATAGTTTGAAGTCAGGAAGCCTGATTCCACCAACTCCATTTTTCCTTCTCAAGATTGCTTTGGCTATTCGGGGTCTTTTGCATTTCCATACAAATCGTAAGATTTCTTGCTCTAGTTCTGTGAAAAATGCCATTGGCAATCTGATCGGGATTGCATTAAATCTGTAAATTGCTTTGGGTAGTACAGTCATTTTCACGATGTTGATTCTTCCAATCCAGGAACATGGTATATCCCTCCATCTGTTTATGTCGTCTTTGATTTCTTTCATCAATGTCTTAAAGTTTTCTGCATACAGATCTTTTGCCTCCTTAGGCAGGTTTATTCCTAGGTATTTTATTCTTTTGGTTGCAATGGTGAATGGGAGAGTTTCCTTAATTTCTCTTTCTGCTCTTCCGTTGTTAGTGTATAGGAATGCAAGAGATTTCTGTGCATTAATTTTGTATCCTGCTACTTTACTAAACTCATCAATGAGTGCTAGCAGTTTTCTGGTAGAGTCTTTAGGGTTTTCTATATATAGTATCATGTCATCTGCAAAGAGTGATAATTTTACTTCTTTTCCAATTTGGATTCCTTTAATTTCTTTTTCTTCTCTGATTGCTGTGGCTAACACTTCCAAAACTATGTTGAATAACAGTGGTGAGAGTGGACACCCTTGTCTTGTTCCTGTTCTTAGAGGGAATTCTTCCAGTTTTTCTCCATTGAGAACAATGTTGGCTTTTGGTTTGTCATATATGGCTTTTATGATGTTGAGGTAATTTCCTTCTATGCCCATTTTCTGGAGAGCTTTTATCATAAATGGATGTTGAACTTTGTCAAAAGCTTTTTCTGCATCTATTGAAATGATCATATGGTTTTTATCCTTCAATTTGTTGATATGATGTATCACGTTGATTGATTTGCGTATATTGAAGAATCCTTGCATCCCAGGGATGAACCCCACTTGATCGTGGTGGATGATTTTTTTAATGTGCTGTTGCAGTCTGTTAGCTAGTATTTTGTTGAGGATTTTTGCATCTATATTCATCAGTGATATTGGTCTGTAGTTTTCTTTTTTTGTGACCTCTTTGCCTGGTTTTGGTATCAGGGTGATGGTAGCCTCATAGAATGAGTTTGGGAGTGCTCCGCCTTCTGCAATATTTTGGAAGAGTTTGAGAAGGATAGGTGTTAACTCTTCTCGAAATGTTTGATAGAATTCGCCTGTGAATCCATCTGGTCCTGGGCTTTTGTGTGTTGGGAGATTTTTAATCACTGCCTCAATTTCTGTACTTGTGATTGGTCTGTTCATGGTTTCTATTTCTTCCTGGTTCAGTCTTGGAAGATTGTATTTTTCTAAGAATGTATCCATTTCTTCCAGGTTATCCAATTGATTGGCATATAGTTGCTTGTAGTAGTCTCTCATGATGTTTTGTATTTCTGAGGTGTCCGTTGTGACTTCTCCTTTTTCATTTCTAATTCTGTTGATTTGCATCTTCTCCCTTTTTTTCTTGATGAGTCTGGCTAATGGTTTATCAATTTTGTTAATCTTCTCAAAGAACCAGCTTTTAGTTTTATTTATTTTTCTTATGGTTTCTTTCCTTTCTTTTTCATTTATTTCTGCTCTGATCTTTACGATTTCTTTCCTTCTGCTCACTTTGGGGTTGTTTTGTTCTTCTTTCTCTAGTTGTTTTAGGTGTAAGGTTAGGTTGTTTATTCGATCATTTTCTTGTTTCTTAAGATAGGACTGTATTGCTATAAACTTCCCTCTTAGAACTGCTTTTGCTGCGTCCCATAGGTTTTGGGTTGTTGTGTTTTTGTTGTCATTTGTTTCTAGATACTTTTTGATTTCCTCTTTGATTTCTGTAGTGATTCCTTGGTTGTTTAATAGTGGATTGTTTAGCCTCCATGTGTTTGTATTTTTTGCAGTTTTTTTCCTGTAATTGATATCTAGTCTCATGGCATTGTGGTCTGAGAAGATGCTTGATATGATTTCAATTTTCTTGAATTTGCTGAGGTTTGATTTGTGACCCAAGATGTGATCTATCCTGGAAAATGTTCCGTGTGCACTTGAGAAGAAAGTGTAGTCTGTCGTTTTTGGATGGAATGTCCTATAAATATCAATTAAGTCGAGATGGTCTAATGTGTCATTTAAAGCTTGTGTGTCTTTATTTATTTTCTGTTTGGATGATCTGTCCATTGATGTAAGTGGGGTGTTCAAGTCTCCCACTATAATTGTGTTACTGTCGATGTCCCCTTTTATAGCTGTTAGCATTTGCCTTATGTATTGAGGTGCTCCTATATTGGGGGCATAGATATTTACCATTGTGATATGTTCTTCTTGGATGGATCCCTTGATCATTATGTAGTGCCCTTCCTTGTCTCTTTTAATAGTCTTTACTTTCAAGTCTAATTTGTCTGATATGAGTATTGCTACTCCAGCTTTCTTTTGACTTCCATTTGCATGGAATATCTTTTTCCATCCCTTCACTTTCAGTCTATATGTATCCCTTGGTCTGAAGTGGGTTTCTTGTAGGCAGCATATAGAAGGGTCTTGTTTTTGTATCCATTCAGCCAGTCTGTGTCTTTTGGTTGGAGCATTTAATCCATTGACATTTAAAGTGATTATTGACATGTGTGTTCCAATTACCATTTTCTTAATTGTTTTGGGTTTGTATTTGTAGGTGTTTTCCTTTTCTTGTGTTTCCTACTTAGAGAAGTTCCTTTAGCACTTGTTGTAAGGCTGGTTTGGTGGTGCTGAATTCTCTTAACTTTTGCTTGTCTGGAAAGCTTTTGATTTCTCCCTCAAATCTGAATGAGATTCTTGCTGGGTAAAGTATTCTTGGCTGTAGGTTTCTCTCTTTCAGGACTTTCAGTATATCCTGCCATTCCCTTCTGGCCTGCAGAGTTTCTGTAGAAAGGTCAGCTGTTATCCTGATGGGTTTTCCCTTATATGTTGTTTGTTGCTTTTCTCTTGCTGCTTTTAATATTTTTTCTTTGTGTTGAATTGTCGTTAGTTTGATTAATATGTGTCTTGGTGTATTTCTCCTTGGGTTTATTCTGTATGGGACTCTCTGTGCTTCTTGGACTTGGTGAATTATTTCCTTTCCCATGTTGGGGAAGTTTTCCACTAGAACCTCTTCAAATATTTTCACAGACCCTTTCTTGTTTTCTTCTTCTTCTGGGATGCCTATAATTCGAATGTTGGTACGTTTAAGGTTATCACTGAGGTCTCTGAGGCTGTCTTCTAGTCTTTTTATTTTTTTATCTTTTTCCTGCTCTGTGGCGTTTATTTCTTCCATTCTATCTTCCAACTCACTTATTCGTTCTTCTGCCTCAGTCATTCTGCTGGTTAGAGCATCTAGAGTATTTTTAATTTCAGTTATTTTGTTATCCATTGCTGTTTGTTTTTCTGAGTTCTTATGAACTGTTTCTTGTACTTTCTCTAATTTGTTATCGAGATTTTGTATCATTTTTACTATCATTACTCTAAATTCTTTTTCAGGCATTTTTCCTATTTCCTCCTCATTTATTTGGTCTTGTGGGTTTTTTTCCTGCTCCTTTGCCTGCATGGTGTTTCTTTGTTTCCTCATGGTTGTCCAAGCTTTTGGGGTTGCTTGTCCTGGTGATAGAGGTGTTTATAGAAGACTGTCCAAGCCTCAGACTAATGTCCAAGTATTGGATTAGACGAATATTCAGTCTTCACAAATTGTGACACCATTTCCTGAAAATCCAATGTTGCAATAACAGCCTTCAGCTCCATTCCGTATTTCACATTTTGCATTTGGGAGACAAGGTGTCCTGGTACAATTTTGAGTGTAGCAACAATTCAGCAAAGTGGAAATACCCACTGCTGATGTTGGAGGGTTGCCTGCCGAGGTGGGGGGCAGCTGTGGCTCACCCAGGAGGCAGGGGCACTGGCAGCAGGGGATCTGGGAAGTGCTCATTGGCGTGAACCCTCCGCTTTTCCAGTTCTTACTGAAGTGGAATGAGTATTTCCACTGGGTAAGTACTCTCAGCCCTTAGGACCTTGAGCACACAATAGCTATTTTTCTCATTGGAAGGAGGATGACAAGTTTGTTATCTGGGAGGAAGGAACATTTAGAATGCCTTGCTTCTTCTGGAGCCCTGGGTTAACGAGGATCCTTAAGCTGAGATAGGCTAGTTATGTCTGCAGAGGGCTTGAGTAGGATGGGAGGTACTGTGTGTGCTAGGGGTTTATCATTCCTGCTATGGTGAATAACAAGACATTGCATCCAACAGAGGAAAGGACTTTATTGCTAGGTTGGGTGGCAATGGAGGGTATTACTTTTAAGTAAACTTGGCCTTGAATGTCGCCCCGTGGGTAAACAAGAGAATGTGTGTTTGGCACGTATGATATAAATGGCAAGGAAGGTCACCTGTGTGGGATGGTTTTCCACGTCTCCTGTCATCTTGATTACAGTGTGGGAGGAAAGCCCTGTTGCCATAGGTTGAGGTAAGCTTTAACTTGGTCCAAATTAAATGGCTGCAAATTACGATTAATTGATTTTGATTAAATGGGATTTTAATACCTATTGCCTGTCTCTATAAATGTAATTTCCTGGTGAAGGCATTCTTTATGTACAGGTTTAAAAGCAAAATTGACAAATAGCTTAGCCCAGCTGTAGGATTACTATTTCTTCTCCAACTGCTGTCTGTACCATTGCTTCCAGAGCTTCTCAAAGTCTTCCTTGAAACTGTCCTGTTTTACGTGTCCTGGTCATTCAGTTATTGGCTCCTTTGTTCACCAGAAGAATGAGGCTCTGATTAGGGTGGTCCCATGGGGAATCTCCCAGAATGTGGCCTACTTCAGTGCCCTGGAAGCATGTTTCTTGATGGCAGTGGGTGGGCTGGGGTGGCTCCTGGCCCCTGAGGGTTGATGTTTCATCCAGGTCTCACCAAATGATGCCCTTAGTGAATTAAAGCTGTCCCCATTTTGCTCCCAGCAGGTTCCAGAGTACTTTTTCAAGAAGCATGCAGCCCCCCGACCCCCAAGTCTTGTCTGGGCTTCTACATTTTTATAAAGCTCCAACCTGTCCGTTTTTCTATTGATATTTTCTTCTTTGGTTCCCTTTTTGTTCAAAGCTCTTGGCAAAATTGTGGAATTGCTGCTTTTCTTCCCAGCCTTCCTTGCTGTGTCCCATGGCTCTGTGGAAACTCTGCAACCATCTTCTGTGGAGAGTTTCCCATTCCTGAGCACCTGCAGTGAGTCAGACCTGCCTGAGCAATTTATATTGTAACATTCATTTTATTTATTTTTTAAAGTCATTATTAATAATATTTTTATTAAGTGGCATTCATTCTTAGTGAAAATCTACATATCCATCTGAAATAACAGAGGAAATAATACTAGTTTTTTTTTTTAATTGCATAAAACTTCAATGACCTGTGATATCCAAAGTAAGACAGGCACAAAAGACCACATACTGTATGATTTCCTTTATATGAAATTCTAAACAAAACAAGCCTATAGTGTTAGCAAGCAGATCAGTGTTAGCTTGGACCTAAGTAGGGAGAAAGAATGGACTGAAAATTTCCACCAGAGGACTCTTATAGGATCATGAAAAAAGTTCTCAGTCTTGACTGCTATGGATTTCTTCAAACTGTCCACTTAAAATGGGTTTTACTGGATATATTTTACTTCAATAAAAATTTTTTTCCAATCTTTCGGAGTATAATAGCCTTTTACACTATTGTGCCAGTTTCTGCTGTACAAAAAAGCGAATTAGCTATTTTTATACATATATCCCCACATCCCCTCCCTCTTTGGCCTCCCTCCCGAGCCTCCCTCCCACCCTCCCTATTCCACCCCTCTAGGTCATCACCAATCATGGAGTTGATCTCCCTGTGTTAGGCAATTGCTTCCCACTAGCTATCTATTTTACATTTGGTAGTGTATAAATGTCAATACTACTCTTTCACTTTGTTCCAGCTTCTCCTTTCCCACATCCCCATGTCCTCAAGTCTGTTCTCTATATTTGCATCTTTATTCTTCCTCTGCCACTGAGTTCATGAATACCATTTTTTTAGATTCCATATATATGTGTTAGCATACGGTATTTGTTTTTCTCTTTCTGACTTACTTCACTCTGTATGACAGACTCTAGGTCTATCCACCTTACTACAAATAACTCAATTTCATTCCTTTTTATTGCTGAGTAATATTCCATTGTATATATGTGCCACATCTTCTTTATCCATTCAACTGTTGATGGACATTTAGGTTGCTCCCATGTCTTGGCTATTGTAAATAGTGTTGCAATGAACATTGTGGTACATGTTTCTTTTTGAATTTTGGTTTTCTCTGGGTATATGCCCAGTAGTGGGATTTCTGGGTCATATGGTAGTTCTATTTTTCATTTTTTAAGGAACCTCCATACTATTTTCCATAGTGACTGTACCAATTTACATCCCCACAAACAGTGCAGGAGGGTTCCCTTTTCTCCACAGCCTCTCCAGCATTTATTATTCCTAGATTTTTTGATGATGGCCAATCTAACTGGTGTGAGGTGATACCTCATTGTGGTTTTGATTAGCATTTCTTTAATGATTAGTGTTGTTGAGCATCTTTTCATGTGTTTGTTGGCCATCTGTATATCTTCTTTGGAGAAATGTCTTTTTAGGTCTTCTGCCCATTTTTAGATGGGGTTTTTTGATACTGAGCTGCATGAACTGCTTATATATTTTGGAGATTAATCCTTTGTCAGTTGCTTCACTGGCAAATATTTTCTCCCACTCCAAGGGTTGTCTTTTTGTCATTTTTATGGTTTCATTTACTGTGCAAAAACTTTTAAGTTTCATTAGGTCCCATTTGTTTATTTTTGTTTTTATTTCCTTTACTCTAGGAGGAAGGTCAAGAAAGTGTCTTGCTGTCACTTATGTCATAGAGTGTTCTGCCTACGTTTTCCTCTAAGAGTTTTATAGTGTCAGGCCTTACATTTGGGTCTTTGATCCATTTTGAGTTTATTTTTGTGTATCGTGTTAGGGAATGTTCTAATTTCATTCTTTTACAAGTAGCTATTGAGTTTTCCCAGCACCACCTATTGAAGAGGCTGTCTTTTCTCCATTGTATATTCTTGCCACCTTTGTCAAAGATAAGGTGACTGTATGTACATGGGTTTATCTCTGGGCTTTCTATCCTGTTCCATTGATCTATATTTCTGTTTTTGCACCAGTACCATACTGTCTTGATTACTGTAGCTTTGTAGTATAGTCTGAAGTCAGGGAGCTTAATTCCTCCAGCTCTGTTTTTTCTTCTCAATATTACTTTGGCTAATTGGGGTCTTTTGTGTTTCTATATAAATTGCATAATTTTTTGTTCTAGTTATGTGAAAAATGCCATTGGTAATTTGATAGGGATTGCGTTGAATCTGTAGATTGTTTCGGGTAATATAGTCATTTTCACAATGTTGATTCTTCCAGTCCAAGAACATGGTATATCTCTCCATCTGTTTGTGTCATCTTTGATTTCTTTCCTCAGTGTCTTATAATTTTCTGCATACAGGTCTTTTGCCTCTTTAGGTAGGTTTATTCTGAGGTATTTTATTATTTTTGTTGCAATAGTAAATGGGAATGTTTCCTTAATTTCTCTTTCTGATTTTTCATTGTTGGTATATACGAATGTGAGAGATTTCTGTGCATTAATTTTGTATCTCGCTACTTTACCAAATTCTGTGATTAACTGAAGTAGTTTTCTGGTAGCATCTTTAGGGTTTTCTATATATAGTATCATGTCATCTGCAAACAGTGACGTTTTTACTTCTTCTTTTCCAATTTGGATTCCTTTTATTTCTTTTTCTTCTCTGATTCCTGTGGCTAAAACTTCCAAAACTATGTTGAATAACAGTGGTGGGAGTGGGCACCCTTGCTTTTTCTTGATCTTAGAGGAAATGCTTTCAGTTTTTCACCATTAAGCATGATGTTGGTTGTGGGTTTGTCGTATATGGCCTTTATTATGTTGAGGTATGTTCCCTCTCTGCCTACTTTCTGGAGAGTTTTTATCATAAATGGGTGTTGAATTTTGTCAGAAGCTTTTTCTGCATCTATTGAGATTATCATATAGTTTTTATCCTTCAATTTTCTTAATATGGTATATCACATTGATTGATTTGTGTATTTTGAAGAATCCTTGCATTTCTGGGATAAATCCCACTTGATCATGGTGTATGATTGTTAATGTGCTGTTGGATTCTGTTTGCTAGTATTTTGTTGAGAATTTTTGCATTTTTGTTCATCAGTGATATTGGCCTGTAATTTTCTTTTTTTGTGACATCTTTGTCTAGTTTTGGTATCAGGGTGATGGTGGTCTCGTAGAATGAATTTGGGAGTGTTCCTCCCTCTGCTAGATTGTGGAAGAGTTTGAGAAGGATAGGTGTTAGCTCTTCTCTAAATGTTTGGTAGAATTCGCCTGTAAAGCCATCTGGCGCTGGGCTTTTGTTTGTTGGAAGATTTTTTTTTTAAAGAACTTTTATTGAGATACAGTTGACATACAATAAACTGCATATATTTAAAGTGTACAATTTGATATTTTTTTTATTAGTAATGTATATATGGCAATCCCAATCTCCCAATTCATTTTCCTCCAACCCCCTCCCCACTTTCCCCACTTGGTGTCTGTATGTTTGTTCTCCACATCTGTGTCTCTATTTCTGCCTTGCAAACCAGTTGATTTGCACCATTTTTCTATATTTCACATATATGTGTTAATATACAATATTTGTTTTCCTCTTTTTGATTTACTTCACTCTGTATGACAGTCTCTAGGACCATCCATGTCTCTACAAATGTCCCAGTTGCATTCCTTTTTACAGCTGAGTAATATACCATTGTATATATGTACCACATCTTCTTTATCCATTCATCTGTTGATGGACATTTAGGTTGCTTTCCTTTCCTGGCTATTGTAAATAGTGCTGCAATGAACATTGGAGTACATGTGTCTTTTTGAATTATGGGGTTCTCTGAGTATATGCCCAGTAGTGGGATTGCTGGGTCATATGGTAACTCTATTTTTAGTTTTTCAAGGAACCTCCATACTGTTCTCCATAGTGGATGTGTCAATTTACATTCCCACCAACAGTGCAAGAGGGTTCCCTTTTCTCCACACCCTCTCCAGCATTTACTCTTTGTAGATTTTCTGATGATGCCCATTCTAACCAGTGTGAGGTGATACCTCATTGTAGTTTTGATTTGCATTTCTCTAATAATTAGTGATGTTGAGCAGCTTTTCATGTGCCTCTTGGCCATCCATATGTCTTCATTGGAGAAATGCCTATTTAGATCTTCTGCCCATTTTTTGATTGGGTTGTTTGTTTTTTTTGATATTGAGCTGGATGAACTGTTTACATATTTTGGAGATTAATCCTTTGTTGATTCATTTGCAAATATTTTCTCCCTTTCTGAGGGTTGTCTTTTGGTCTTGCTTAAAGTTTCCTTTGCTGTGCAGAAGCTTTGAAGTTTCATTAGGTCCCACTTATTTATTTTTGTTTTTATTTCCATTACTCTAGGGGGTGGGTAAAAAAAGATCTTGCTGTGTTTTATGTTGAAGAATGTTCTTCCTATGTTTTCCTCTAGGAGTTTTATAGTGCCTGGTCTTACATTTAGGTCTTTAATCCATTTTGAGTTTATTTTTGTGTATGGTGTTAGGGAGTGTTCTAATTTCATTCTTTTACATGTAGCTGTCCAGTTTTCCCAGTACGACTTGTTGAAGAAGCTGCATTTTCTCCATTGTATATCCTTGCCTCCTTTGTCATAGATTTGTTGACCATAGTTTATCTCTGGGCTTCCATTGATGTATGTTTCTGTTTTTGTGCCAGTACCATACTATCTTGATCACTGTAGCCTTGTAGTATAGCCTGAAGTCAGGAAGCCTGATTCCACCAACTCCGTCTTTCCTTCTCAAGATTTCTTTGGCTATTTGGGGTCTTTTGCATTTCCATACAAATCGTAAAATTTCTTGTTCCAGTTCTGTGAAAAATGCCATTGGTAATTTGATAGGGATTGCATTGAATCTGTAGATTGCTTTGGGTAGTATAGTCATTTTTACAATGTTGATTTTTCCAACCCAAGAACATGGTATATCTCTCCATCTATTTGTGTTGTCTTTGATTACCTTCATTAGTGTCATATAGTTTTCTGGGTCTTTTACCTCCTTTGTTAGGTTTATTCCTAGGTGTTTTATTCTTTTTGCTGCAATGGTGAATGGGATTGTTTCCTTAATGTCTCTTTCTGATCTTTCATTGTTAGTGTATAGAAATGCAAGAGACTTCTGTGTGTTAATTTTGTATCCTGCAACTTTACCGAATTCATTGATTAGCTCAAGTAGTTTTCTGGTGGCATCTTTAGGATTTTCTATGGATAGTATCATGTCATCTGTGGACAGTGACAGTTTTACTTCTTTTCCAATTTGGATTCCTTTTATTTCTTTTTCTTCTCTGATTGCTGTGGCAAGGACTTCCAAAACTATGTTGAATAGTAGTGGCGAGAGTGGACATCCTTGTCTTGTTCCTGATCTTAGAGGGAATGCTTTCAGTTTTTCACCATTGAGAATGATGTTTGCTGTGGGTTTGTCATATATGGCCTTTATTATGTTGAGGTAGGTTCACTCTCTGCCTACTTTCTGGAGAGTTTTTATCATAAATGGGTGTTGAATTTTGTCAAAAGCTTTTTCTGCATCTATTGAGATGATCATGTGGTTTTTATCCTTCAGTTTTCTTAATATGGTGTATCACATTGATTGATTTGCATATATTGAAGTATCCTTGCATTCCAGGGGTAAACCCCACTTGATCATGGTGTATGATTGTTTTAATGTGCTGTTGGATTCTGTTTGCTAGTATTTTTTGAGGATTTTTGCATCCAAATTCATCAGTGATATAGGTCTGTAATCTTTTTTTGTAGTATCTTTATCTGGTTTTGGTATCAGGGTGATGGTGGCCTCATAGAATGAGTTTAGGAGTGTTCCCTCCTCTGCAATTTTTTGGAAGAGTTTGAGAAGGATGGGTGTTAACTCTTCTCTAAATGTTTGATAAAATTCACCTGTGAATCCATCTGGTACTGGACTTTTGCTTGTTGGGAGATTTTTAATCACAGTTTCAATTTCATTACTTGTGATTGGTCTGTTCATATTTTCTTTGTCTTCCTGATTCAGTCTTGGAAGTTTATACTTTTCTAAGAATTAGTTCATTTCTTCCAGGCTGTCCATTTTATTGGCACACAGTTGTTTGTAGTAGTCTCTCATGATCTTTGAATTTCAGCAGTGTCAGTTGTTATTTCTGCTTTTTCATTTCTGATTCTGTTGGTTTGAGTCTTCTCCTTTTTTTTCATGATGAGTCTGACTAATGGCTTATCAATTTTTTTTACCTTCTCAAAGAACCAGCTTTTAGTTTTATTGATCTTTGCTATTGTGTCCTTGATTTCTTTTTCACTTATTTCTGATCTGCTCTTTGTAATTTCTTTACTTCTGCTAACTTTGGTATGTTTTTGTTCTTTCTCTAATTGCTTTAGATGTAGGGTTAGATTATTTATTTGAGATTTTTCTTGTTTTTTGAGGTAGGATTGTATTGCAATGAACTTCCCTCTTAGAACTGCTTTTGCTGTATCCCATACATTTTGGGTTGTTGTATTTTAATTATTTCTTTCTAGGTATTTTTTAATTTCCTCTCTGATTTCTTCAGTGATCTCTTGGTTATTTAGTAGCATGTTGTTTAGCCTCCATGTGTTTGTATTTTTCATGTTTTTTTTTTTCCCTGTATTTGATATCTAATCTTATAGCAATGTGGTCAGAAAATATGCTTGATAAAATTTTAATTTTCTTAAATTGATTGAGGCTTGATTTGTGACCCAAGATGTGATCTATCCTGGAGAATGTTCCATGTGCATTTGAGAAGAAAGTGTATTCTGTTGTTTTTGGATGGAAAGTCCTATAAATATCAATTAAGTCCATCTGGTCTAATGTTTCATTTAGAGCTTGTGTTTCTTTATTTAATTTCTGTTTGGATGATGTGCCCATTGGTGTAAGTGGGTTGTTAAAGTCCCCTACTATTACTGTATTACTGTTGATTTCCCCTTTTATGGTTGTTAGCATTTGCCTTATGTATTGGGGTGCTCCTGTTTTGGGTGCATAGATATTTAGAATTGTTATGTCTTCTTCTTGGATTAAGCCCTTTATCATTATGTAGTGTCCTCCCTTATCTCTTGTAACAGTCTTTATTTTGAAGTCTATTTTGTCCAATAAGGGTATTGCTACTCTAGTTTTCTCCACCCAAAGGCCAGCAAGCTCCAGTGCTGGATACCTCAAGCCAAATAATTAGCAAGATAGGAACATAACCCCACCCATTAGCAGACAGACTGCCTATAGTCATACTAAGCTCACAGACACACCCAAACACACTAACAGACATGGCCCTGTACATCAGAAGGATAAGATCCAAATCCACACACAAGAGCAGAGGCACCAATCCTCCCACCAGGAGGCCTACACAACCCACTGGACCAACCTCCACACTGGGGGCAGAGAACAGAGTTAAGAAGAACTATGACCCTGCATCCTGAGGAAAGAAGACCCCAAACACAGTAAGTTAAACAAAATGAGAAAACAAAGATGCAGTAGATGAAGGAACAAGGTAAAAACCCACAAGACCAAGCAAATGAGGAAGAGATAGGCAGACTACCTGAAAAAGAATTCAGAATAATGATAGTAAAAATGATCTAAGATCTCAGAAATAGTACTGAGACACAAATGGAGCAAATCAAAGAAATGTTTGACAAGGAGCTAGAAGAACTAAAGAGCAAACAAACAGTGATGAACAACCCAATAACTGAAATTAAAAATACTGTAGAAGGAATGCAGAGCAGAATAACTGAGACAGAAGAACAGATGTTACCTGGAGGATAGAATGGTGGAAATAACTGACATGGAGCAGAATAAAGAAAAAAGAATGAAAAGAATTGAGGGCAGTCTCAGAGACTTCTGGAACAACATTAAACATACCAACATTTGAATTCTAGGGGTCCCAGAAGAAGAAGGGAAAAAAAAGGGTATGAGAAAATATTTGAAGAGATTATAGTGGAAAACTTCCCTAACACAGGAAAAGAAATAGTCAATCAAGTCCAGGAAGCACAGAGAGTACCATATAGGGTAAAGCCAAGGAGAAACACACGGAGATGCATATTAATCAAACTATCAAAAATTAAATGCAAAGAAAAAATATTAAAAGCAGCAAGGGAAAAACAATGAATAACATACAAGGGAACCCCCATAAGGCTAACAGCTGATCTTTCATCAGAAACTCTACAGGCCAGAGGGAGTGGCAGGATATATTTAAAATGATGAAAGGGAAAACCTACAACCAAGATTACTCTACCCAGCAAGGATCTCATTCAGATTTGAAGAAGAAATTAAAAGTTTTACACACAAGGAAAAACTAAGAGAATCAGCACCACCAGACCAGCTTTACAACCAATGCTAAAGGAAATTCTCTAGGCAGGAAACATAAGAGGAGGAAAAGACTTAAAAAAACAAACCCAAACAATTAAGAAAATGGTAATAGGAACATACATAGCAATAATTACCTTATATGTGAATGGATTAAATGCTCCAAGAGAAACAGACTGGCTGAATGGATACGAAAGCAAGACCCATATATATGCTGTCTACAAGAGACTCACTTCAGAACTAGGGACACATACAGACTGAGAGTGAGGGGATAGAAAAAGATATTCCGTGCAAATGGAAATCTAACACATTTTGATTCCCTCCGTAAATCTCTATGCTGTTTTAAAGAAGAGGGAAACTGAGGCTCAGGAAGGTCAAATAACATTGCTAGTTTCCTCCCCAATAAGGACATGGGTTCAGCTCAGATCTGCACTCTGAGCTGTGGAGTGTTCCCTGCTGGCTGCCTCCCACCCCACCCCCTGACCCCTGTTTTCTCCTCTGCTCCCTGTAACATCTGCTCTCAGCAGCTTCTCTTTTCCTAGCCATTGTCTTTTGTTCTCATTCATTTTCTATTCCATTATTTTCCTCAATGGCAGTGCTGCCTCTTTAAAATACAAATCTGCTGACATTCCCCCTTAGCATAAAATTATTCCAGACAGAATCCAGGCAAGCATGGCCTCTCTGATGGGCCTTTACTCTCTGCTATTCTGTCCTCTACTCCTCTCTGCCCCCACCAGGCGAGCTCACCACTTGCACACTGCACAGAACTGTTGGCAGCCCCTAGAAGAGCCCCCAACTCTCCTTTACCATCGTTTCTTTGCCTGTGATATTCTCTCCTGCCTAAAATAAGCACACTTCTGCCTGTCCTTGAAGATTCAGCTGAGGAGTCACTCCTCTGGGAAGCCAGCTGGGCTGGGCCATTCTGTGTGGGACCCCACCCTGCAGGACAGGCAGCCCTGGGTTTGGTGCTCTGGAGGCCCCTCCTGCAGCCGGCTCTGCCCGCCCAGCCTGTGCCCCTCATCTAGACCATGACCTGAGTGTCAGGACCAAGAATATTCTTCTCAGAGGGCCCCTACCTCCTTCCAGGGCCTGAGGGGTCAGAGTGACAGCCAAGGGGAGGCCACGTTTAAGGAGAGGAATGACATGTGAACTTAGGCTTACAGGCTGGGTTGGACACAAATATGCTTGGGAGGCCTTTTGTGATGTCCCATGAAGCCAGGATGGAAACAGAAAGTGGGCGTGGTGAGCTGGGGCTGGGAGCACCCCTCTCCTGGATACTATAAATACTACACATGGCCTGCACCGACCACTGTACTTCTGTTACTGAGTCCCAGCTCACTCTGCTTGCTGCATAACAGGCCCATGAATCAGGAGACAAGGTGTTGAGGCAAAGAATACCACTTTATTTGGAAAGCCAGCAGACCGAGAAGATGGCAGACTAAGGTCCCCCCAAAACCATCTTATTGGGGTCTGGATGCCAATTTATTTTATAGAATCAGAGAGGGAAGTAAAGTAAAAGGGCAGAGTGGAGAGGGAGGGACAGGGAGGAAGTAAAGTAAAAAGGTAGAGTGGAGAGGGAGAGACAGGGAGGAAGTAAAGTAAAAGGGACCATCCCTCTTGCAAAACATCTCCTGGAATGGCCAGCCTAGTGAAGGGGAATGTGTTAATTTCTTCTTTCTTGCAGCCATTCACAGGTGGTCAGGGTTCCCTGAGGCAGGCCATTATGTATGATTATAATAACAAAAGCAACGAAAAGCAAAGCCTAAATTCAAAGAAACAGATCCAACATGGAGTCAGAATTGGCTCTTTCCTGTTACACTTCCTTTCCGCCTCCCTCCCTCCCTCCCTCCCTCCTTCCCTTCCTATATTGTTGTAAAAAACACCTAACACACAATTTACCATGTTAACCCTTTTCTTTTTATCAATATATTTGTTTTATCAATATATTTTTTTAAGCTTATTTTATTTTTTTCTTTCTTTCTTTATTAGCTGTGTTGGATCTTCATTGCTGTGTGCAGACTTTCTCTATTTGTGGTGCATGAGGGCTACACTTCGTTGCAGTGCATGGGCCTCTCATTGCAGTGGCCTCTCTTGTTGCAGAGCATGGGCTCCAGGCATGTGGGCTTCAGTAGTTGTGCACATGGGCTCAGTAGTTGTGGCTCTTGGGCTCTGGAACACAGGCTCAGGAACTGTGGTGCACGGGCTTAGCCACTCCACGGCATGTGGGATCCTCCTGGACCAGGGCTTGAATCCATGTCCCCTGCATTGGCAGGACGATTCCCAACAACTGTGCCACTAGGAAAGTCCCACTTTTTATCGATATTAAGAAGGATCTGCTAACACTTGAGGTGCAGCTTTTTTAAATTAATTACTTAATTAATTTTTATTTAATGGCTGTGTTGGGTCTTTGTTTCTGCGTGTGGGCTTTCTATAGTTGTAGAGAGCGGGGGCTACACTTCATTTCAGTGCACAGGCTTCTTATTGTGGTGGCTTCTCTTATGGAGCATGGGCTCTAGGTGCATGGGCTTCAGTAGCTGTGGCTCATGGGCTCTACAGCACAGGCTCAGTAGTTGTGGTGCACAGGCTTAGTTGCTCTGCGGCATGTGGGATCTTCCAGGACAAGGGCTCAAACCCATTTCCCCTGCATTGGCAGGTGGATTCGTAACCACTGCACCACCAGGGAAGCCTGGTGTGTGGCTTTTTCATGCGAGGAATTCTGGAGGTCTGACCACATCTGAGCAGCTGAGGCCACATTTGATTTTGGTGGAGCAAGAGTTAAGTCTGGATTGGAAGGCCAGTTCTGGATGGGTGGTGGGTGGGGTTGGTCAGAAAACAAGGTAAAAAGACAGGGCCTCTGAATCACTGTCAGCACCTTGAAATGAGACTTTCAAGTTTGGGTCCAGAAAGTGTCATGACACAGGCTAAATCCTTGCAGGGCCCTGTGGCTGAATGTTATGCTGGTAAAACACCTTTTAAAACTGCCTTTGCTCACTTTCCGGGCCTCTACTGGGTGTATCCCTGGCCAGTATACTTTAAGAGAGATAGTGACAAACTGGAGTTTTCCAGAGTAGGGTAAACAAGGGTCTGGATGTGTGCCCTGGAAGAGCAGGAGATGTGTGCTCTGAAGAGAAGACTCAGGGGGCCATTGATTAGTCTTCAAATCAATGTTATATATAATTCATAGCATAAAATACTGCGTAAATAACTGGAGAAAGAGCCCCTGATGCACTGTGAATTGGAAGAAGCTAGTTACGCAACAGTATGCTTAGCGTGTCCTCATGTTTTAAAAATGTTAACAGAGATCTATGTATACATACCTGTGTATGTGTGTGTATTCATACATATATGTAAATTTATATATATAGACGTATTGGATACGATGTTTCAGAGGTCAGGCAGTTTGTAAAACTCAGCTTCTCAGTTTACAAAAATGAATTTTCTTTCATCTCTCCATCCAAACTCACCTTAGAATAGGAGTCCCCATTCTATGAGGGTGGAAAAGCAGAAAACGTGCCCCCACAGTGCACTTAATCCTTTCTGGCCTGAACTTTGAGCTTCTGGGGGAAATGTCAGTTAATTGAAGGTTGTCACCGTGACGCTCTCTCCATGAGTTCCATCCTGGACCTCCTGCTGCTGGGCTGGCCCAGGTGGGCCTGGCACTGTGTCTGTGCCTGCACCGTGGTCTCTGCCAGCCAGAGACACAGGTTTCCTTGGGCCACGATGGCTTCACGCTGGTTTCCTGTTGCAGGTACCTCTTAGAGCTGCAGCCTCGGCTCCTTTTAGCCCCTGGTGGTCTTGTATGCGACACTACTACCTGGTTTCATCCCCAAGCCAACCACTGACCCCTTGGGGTGACAGAGAGATGCTAGGTCCCTTTGCATGGCCCCTGACCCTCAGGGAATTGATGGTTAGTGATGATGATGGTGTAGAGTTGTCTATCCTCTCATTCTTAACTGGTGAGGGGGACGCTTGGGCCACTGTTCTGACTGCAGATATCTGAAATCAAGGGGAAGACACACATCCCCTATATTCAGAGCCACCTTTAATCTCCAGGGAGGGTCTGATCTGTCACTCCAGAGGGGGAGGGGCACATGGGTCTCACCCTTCTTTTTCTAACCAGTGACTCCTTGTTCCCCCCCACCCCACCCCTCCTCCCTCATCACTGTATCCACAGTACTGTGCTGTATGAATTTAGCACAAGATAGTCAAGGACATGGAGGTTCCCTTCTCCGTTCCCCCCACCTCCAATACAAACAGTGCCTCTTGAACATTCTTGTACATGTCTTCTGGGGCATACATGCAAGAGTTTCTCTAGAATTGCTGTATAATAAAGAATTTGTCTGTTATTTGGCCCCAGTTCCTGGCACAGAGCTTCAAAAACCCTTTGAAATTCCAGCGTGAGAGGAGTGTCCTTGTTATGCTAATGAGGTAACTCAGGATGGGTCCCTAGATAGCATCAGGATGGGGGCTGGTCACCAGAAAGAGCAAGCACTGGAGAGTTGGGACTTTCAGAGCCCTGCCCTCTGGGAGAGGTGGGGGTTGGAGATTGAACTCAATTGCCTGGCTAGGGATTTAATCAGTCGTGGCTATGTAATGAACCTGCAATAAAAACAGGATACGGAAGCTGCTGGAGCTTCGTGGTTGGGGAGCATGTGGATAGGTGGGGAAGGTGAAGCACCCTGGCTCCACGGGGAGTGTCCTAGAAGCTCTGAGTCTGGGACCCTCCCAGACCTTGCTCTAAGCTTACAGGGCCAACACTAACTCCAGGGGCTTAGGGTCTGAATTGTATTGCAGTGCACCCAGCTGAGGTGAAACAGCACAGGGGTGTACACCTAGGAGTGGAATTGCTGCCAGGTTATTTTCCAAAGTGTTTGACCAATTCACACCACCATCAGTACTGTATAAGTGCTCTGGTTATACAGTACACTGGTTACTCCTCACCCTAAACAAATGGCAAGCTAACTTATGCCAATCTGGAGGTATCTTACTGTGGTTTTAATTTGAATTTCCCTTTTTCCCAAGGAGATTAAACATCTTTACATGTAGTCATTGGCCATTCAGATTTTCGTTTTTTGTAAAGTGCCTGTTTATCTGTTTTGCTCATTTTTTTTCCTATTGAAATCAGTAGAATAAAATCTATTATCTCTTTCTTATTATCTATGCATTAATTTCTGTCTTGACTTTCCACTTTCATTTTGATGTCTTTTGAAGAATTTAAATATAGCAGTGTTTATTAATCTTTTTCTTCATGGTTTGTGCTTTCTAGGTCTTGTACAAGAAATAAATCTTTACCTTCAAAATCTTAAAGATCTTTTTCTGTATTCTATTCATAATTAACATTTTTGATTTTCACATTTAAATGCTTAATCTACCTGGAATTTATTTGTGTGTATCACATGAGGTAAGGGTCCAATTTCATTTGTTTCTGCATAAATAACCAATTATCCCAGCACCAGTTATTGATTGGCCTTTTGTTGCTACTAAAATGCCAGCTTTATTGTAAGTCAGTTTTTCACATATAAGAAGGTTTGGTTCTGGTTTTCTACTCTTTTTGTTTTAATGAGGTGTAATTGACATACAGCACTGTATTAGTTTCAGGTGTACAGCCTGATTTGATATTTGTGTATATTATGAAATGATAATCATAATAAGCCTAGTTAACATCCATTACCATATGTAGTTACAGAATTTTTTTCTTTTGATGAGAACTTTTAAGATTTACTGTCTTAGCAACTTTCAAATATGCCTACAGTATTATTAACTGTAGTCGCCATGCTGCACATTACATCCCCATGACATCTTTATTTTAACCGGAAGTTTGTACCTTTTGTATCCCTTCACCCATTTCACTCACCCTCTACCCCCTGCCTCTGGCAACCAACCTGTTCTCTGTCACTAAGAGCTTCGTGTTTGTTTGTTTTTTAGATTTCACATACAAGTGAATCGTATGGCACCTCAAGATCCACCCATGTTGTCACAATGGCAAGATCTCATTCTTTTTTATGGCTGGATAATATTCCATTGTGTATATATACCACATTTTCTTCATCCATTCATCTGTTGATAGACACTTAGGTTGTATCCACATCTTGGCTATTATAAACAATGTCGCAATGAAGATGAGGTTTTTGAATCTGTGTTTTTGTTTTCTTTGGATTAAATACTCAGAAGTGGAACTAATAGATCATATGGTAGTTGTTTTAGTTTCTTGAGGAACTTCTATACTGTTTTTCACACTGGCTGAACCAATTTACACTCTCACCAACAGTGTATGAGGGTTTTATTTTCTCCATGTCCTCACTGACACGTTTTTTATTGTGTTTTTGACAGCACTCATTCTAACAGATGTGAGGTGAGATCTCATTGTGGTTTTGATTTGCATTTCCCTGGTGATTAGTGATGTTGAGTACCTTTTTATATACCTATTGGCTGTTTGAATATCTTCTTTGGAATAATGTTTATTTGTGTTCCCTGGCCAATTTTTAATCAGAGTTTTTTTTCTATTGAGTTACATGAGTTCTTTATATATTTTGGATATTAACTGCTTATTAGATATATGATTTGCAAATATTTTCTCCTATTTAGTTGGTTACCTTTTCATTTTGTTGATGGTTTCCTTTGTTGTGTCTGGCTTTCTGTTCTATTTCACTGATCCATTTGTCCATTTTTACCAATACCATACTGTCTTCATTGCTTTTTTTGGTATCTGCGGAGATGAATTATTCCTACTCATTCTAATGTCTTGATTATTCTTGACTTTTTGTTCTTCTGTATACATGCATATTGGAATCAGCTTAGCAAGTTCCATTAAAATAAAAACCCTTGGAATTTTGATTAGGATGGTATTAAGTCTAAAGGTTAATTTGAGGATAATTAACCATTATATGATATTGTCTCTCAATCCATTAATATGGTATACCTATCTATCTGTTCAGGTATTCTTTAGTAATTTGCAATATGTGTCTTGTACAATTTTAATAAAATTTATTCTTAGATAAATATGTTAGTCTATATATTCATATATGTTATTGTAAATTGTATATTGTTCTAAACTGCATCTTTTTAAAATTTTACATCTTGGATTTTTTTACCACTATATGAAAATGAAAAATATTTTTATATTTTGGTTTCAAATCTGACAAACTTCTCAAACTCTCTTACTAATTCTAATTACCTGTAGATGCTTTTGGGTTTTCTGTGTACTTAATAGTATAATCTGCAAACAGCAATAGTTTTGTTTCTTTCTTTCCAATCCTTATATATTTTCTTTCTTGAAGAAAATTTTCTCGAAGGAAAATTTTTCTTCTTTTTATTATTCTGGGTTTTTTTTTTTTTTTCTTTTCTTTTTTTAGGCCTAAAGATCAGAGGGTCAAGTTAGTTATGCTTCTCATTTCATGGTGAATTATCATAATGGATCATGCAAGGCACTTCTCCTCCACCATTTATTTATTCCTTGTTTCTAGCACTCTCTCCTCCCACTGCCCTCCCTCTACTCCAGAGGCAACCACTCCAATATGTTTAATGTATAGATTTTCTTTTCTATGTATTCTTGGAAGATAGATATTATTTTTTGTGGGAATATATTTTTAACTTACTTGTTTTATATAAGTCATTCTGTGTTTCTCTTTTTATATTTAAGTATATGAATACTTAATCCACAGTTTCTAACTGCTTCATAGTGAATATATTACATTTTGCCTCTTCATCCTCTCAGTAATGGATGTCAGAAAATCTCTTTGCCACACAAATACAGCTACAGTAAATATCTCCATATATATTCCCTTATAGACCTGCATAAGAGTATATCTGGAATCTAATGTGGGAGTAGAAGTGCAAACTCACAGGGAATGTACATTCCTAATTTGATGAAGTGGCCCCCTGGTGCTTCAGGACAGCTCTTGCCCACAATACCTGCTGCTTCTGTGTTTCCACATTTGGCATTATGCCATTCTGAATTTTTGCCAATCTAATAAATGTAAATGGATATTTTATTTTTATTTTAACTTGCATTCTTGCATTCCTTTTATTAAAAAAATAATTAATTAATTAATTTGCTGTGTCAGCTCTTCATCGCTGCATGTGGACTTTCTCTAGTTGTGGAGAGCAGGGGCTACTCTTCATTGCGGTGCATAGGCTTCTAATTACAGTGGCTTCTCTTGTTGCAGAGCACAGGCTCTAGGCACGCAGGCTTCAGTAGTTGTGGCACATGGGCTTAATAGTTGTGGCTTTCAGGCTCTAGAGCGCAGGGTCAGTAAGTGTGGCTCAGGGGCTTAGTTTAGGGATTGAACTCATGTTCCCTGCATTGGCAGGTAGATTCCTGACTACTGCACCACTTGGGAAGCCCTGCATTCTTGAATTCCTAATGAGTCTGAACATCTCTTCATATACTTGTTAGTTTCCGAATTTCTCTTTTGTAAGATGCTTGTTTATATTTTTCCTTATTTTTCTATTGTGTTTTTGTTTTTCTCTTGTTAATTTGCAGACATTCCTTGTATATTTTGTATATTATTGCCTTGTTGATTTTAGTCATCCCAAATATCTTTTCCTAGTCTGTCTACTTTCTATTAAGTTTGTCCATGATGTCTTACATAGAACAGAAATCTTCCCTTTTGATGTAATCAATTTTATTCCCTCCTCTGTTTTTCTTATTTTATTTTTTTGTTTGCTTGTTTGTTTTTTGCCTTATGATTTATGTTTTTGAAAATTTGTTTACAAAGTCCTTCCTTGCCCCTGGATCATCAAAATGTTATCCTGCATAGGATTAATTTTATACTCATATTACCTTTCACATTTAGGTCCATCAGAAGTTCGTCTTTGTATGTAGCACGTTGAAATTCAGATTTGATTCATTCTTTCCAGTTGATTCATGGTGTCACCTTTGTCACACATTCACTTCCTATACATACACGTGTGTGTGTGTGTGTGTGTGTGTGTGTGTGTGTGTATGTGTGTATCCACAGATTTGGCTTAAACCTGTGGGTTTGACCCTGAGCTCTCCATTTTATTCCATTGGTATACTTATGTATTCTTTCTCTATGACCAAAGTCTTTTTGTTAATATATCAATATGGCTTTGTAGACTGTCTTAATATATGTTAAGAAAAGACTTTTTCTTTATTTTTAAAAGGTAATTTACCTATTCCTGAATATTTATTGTTGTACATAAATTCTTTTTTTATATAAATGTATTTATTTATTTTATTTATTTATTGGCTGTGTTGGGTCTTCGTTGCTGCACATGGGCTCTCTCTAGTTGCTGCGAGCGGGGGCTACTCTTCACTGTGGTGCATGGGCTCCTTATTGTAGTGGCTTCTCTTGTTGTGGAGCACAGGGTCTAGGCATGTGGGCTTCAATAGTTGTGGCACATGGGCTCAATAGTTGTGGCTCACGGGCTTAGTTGCTCTGTGGCATGTGGAATTTTCCCAGAGCAGGGCTCGAACCTATGTCCCCTGCATTGGCAGGCGGATTCTTAACCACTGCACCACCTAGGAAGTCCTACATAAATTCTAAAACTTATTAAGTCCCTAAAAAAATCCAAACCATATTTTAATTATATAGGATTTATGCACTAATTTGGGCAGAATGTCTATGTTTATAACATTAAATTATGCCATTAAAGAAAATGAAATGCAATATCTCTGCATTTATTTAGGTACCTTTAAATGCTCTTTATTGAATTTTAAAGTTTTTCCGTAGATGTCTTGTATATCCTCAGTGAAGCTTTTTCTTAGATACTTTATAGTTGTATTGATTTGGAGAATTATGTTTTATTTTTTATTATATTTTCTATATGGTTTGAAGGGTCATGTAGAGATAAGCTGACAAGTGTTGTAGGTTAAACCTCTCTCTGGGCTCTGATTAGATACATGTGAAGCCACTCTAGTCTCTATCTTTCTTAGTCTTTCTTTCCTACTTTCTATTTGATTTTCCATGTGCCGCTTTTTGGATAATTTATTCAGCTGTAACTTCCAGTCAATTAATTCTCTCTTCAGCTGTGTCTAAGGTGCTCCATCTCTGTAGTCTATTTTTAGAAGAAAAATTCCCCCAAGTTATCTTTCTTTTCAAAAGTAGGTTTATTGAGATATAATTTATGGCAGATAAAATCTCTAATTTTAATTGTTCCACTTTATCAGTTTTGACAAAATTATGTAATAGTGTAACCATCACCAAAATCAATATATAAAGCATCTCTGATCTCTTCAAAAATTCCTCATTATCTTTTATAATCAATTCCTTCCATCCTTTCCCAGCTCCTGGAAATCACTGATTTATTTTCTGTCTTTATAGTTTTGCCTTTTCCAGAATGTCATTTAAACGAAACCATATAGTAGATAGCCTTTTGTGTTTGGCTTCTTTCACTTAAGTATAACATTTTCCAGACTTACTCACCATGTAGTTTATGTATTAGTAGTTCATTCCATTTAGTCACTGAATAGTATCCCAGTGTTTGGATATACCCTCCAGTTGGTGGAATTTGGGTTGTTTCCAGTATTTGGCTATCATGAATAAAAGTGCTATGCACATTTGCTTACAGATCTTTGTGTGAACATATATTTTATTTATTATGAGTAAACACTTAGGAGTGGGATTTCTGGGTTACATGGTAAATGTATGTTTAATGTTATAAAACACAGCCAGAATTTTCCGCAAATTGTCCATACCATATTGCATTTTCACCAGCAATGTATGGGAGCTCCAATTGCTCCACATCCTTGTCAGCACTTGATATTGTCAGTTTTTTAAGGTTAGCCAGTACAGTGGGTGTACAGTGTTTCTGCAGTATATTTTCAGTTTCAATTATTATATTTTTTATTTCTAGAGCTTCTATTCATCCCCCCCCCAATATGCTTAGTCATTCTTAGATATGCTTTCTCCTGACTCAAATCTCCTTTACTTTTTAAAATTATTGTGTAAGTTTTAGATGTATAGGATTATAAATCAACATCTGTATATACTACAATGTACAACTTTACTTTTAAAAGGCATATTAAACTGAGTTTATGTTCTATGTCTAATAATCCCAGTATTTTACCATGTTTTAAGGTCTTAGTCTGCTCTCTGTGTTTTCAGCTGGCCTTGGTTCATAATTTCTTGTTGTTGATTATGAACTATATTACTTGGAGATTTACCTGTGGGAATATTTTTAGGGCAAGGTTGAAGATGACTTCCTTCAGATAGGAAAGGTATTGCTTGCTGTCTGGTGTGTAGGGAATTACCAACCCAGGACTATTTAAACCAAAATCTCACACTGAGGTTTTTCAAATCAACCAAATAGTTTGAATTGAGCCTGTGAACCTGCCTGAGTCTGACTTGAGATTACACACTCTCAGGGGAGATCTCTTTTTTCTCCTCTACTTGCCACAAAGATTTGAAACAGATCATTTTCCTTGTAGTCCTTAGAGAAGTGGGTTTATTTCCAAATCACTTGTATAATGGTGGATAACATTTAGGGTTCCAGCTTTTTGTTGGGGATCTCCAATTACACACTCTATTTTGAGGGGGCTCTGGGTTTTGCTCTACCAGCAGGAAAGATTGGAAATAGAATTGAGTAGGCAACCACTACTATCTACTACAAAAACTATCATAGGTAAAAACAACATTAAAGTAATGAATAGAAACACACCTTAAAGTGAGGAAATGCAAAGGCACAGGAGTGAGCACAGGAGTAGGCACAGAATCCTTATAAGTTTAACTTTTTTTTTCTTTTACCCAATGATTCATCTAATATTTCCACTCTTTCTTTAGATACTTTTCCCATAAAGGCCATTACAGAGTATTGAGTAGGGTTCCCTGTACTATACAGTAGGTCCTTATTAGTTATCTATTTTATGTATAGTAGTGTGTGTATGTCAACCCCAATCTCCCAATTTATCCCTCCCTGCCGAGAATCCTTATAGGTTTACCTGAAGACATGGAGTGAGTTGACTCTAAGGTCTTACACATCTCTTCCTGTGTTAAGATTCACATGTCATTTTCTCATTCTAGAAATATTCCTTGAGTTCTTTGCAGTGTGTTGGTAAGAGGTCAGCTAGCAATAGCAAAGCATTTACATCCTGTTCTTTAAAAAATATTACTAGGAGAATATGGTAGAAATAATATGGTAGAAATTAATGCATTCCAACTCAGATGTGAAAAACCATCTGGGAATGTCAGTCATTGCCAATACTGGCAGAGATTGAATTTCTTTCTTTCTTGTTGTCTGATGAACTTGTTAGGATAAATACTAGAAGCAGAATTGCAGGGTCAGATGTATGTTGATTTTAAATTTGGAGAAGTATTACCTAATTTTTCTTCAGTTACTCTACTATCAGCAGAATGTGAGGGTTATTTTTTCTCTATACTCTAGTCAACACTGGGTATAATTAAAACATTTTTTTTTTGCAAAGTCTTTTGTAGTCTTGTAAGAGTTCTCATAAGTTAGTTCTAACTGTCTTCTATAAATATCTAATCAAATTCAGTGTTCAAACCTCTACCAGGCCAATATTTTTTCTTTCAAATGTTTTATTCTATCTTTTCAAGATGGTGTTTTGGTATAGGTATAGATGTATGTGATTTCATGGCAACTGAGGGCTCATCTTGCCATCCTCTGGATTCTTGATGACTCCTCTGGAGAGAATCTTTGTCATGCCTGCTCAGTGGGCACCCTACTGGCCTCTACTACTTATACTTGCTGAAGGTGGGAACGGGTTCACCTCCCATCTCACTGGCTAAACCCCACCTAGGTTCTTGTTGGCCTTGTAGATCTTGAGTCTCACCACACTTTTCATCTGGTTTCTGGCTTGGGCCATCCCCTCTGCAACCTCTGCCTTCCATGGGCTCCCCTTGACCTTCACTGCAGGCCTGCTGCCTTGCAACACTCTACTATTTCCTGCATTCCCCAGGGTAAAGCAGTGTGAGGATTCTGGCTGTTCTCTCCCTAGGGAAACATCCTCAAAGTGTCCCAGCATATATATATATATATATATATATATGTCCCAAGATATATCCCAACATACAAAGACTGCCCAGCCCAGCACACAGTAGGTCTATAAAGTCTATTTTCCTTCCCTTCTCTTTCTGCAGTAGGCAACCATGTGTCTGGCTCTGGTCCTGTCACTTATCAAACATGCTAGAATAGTGGATTAAAGAAGAAACAAATAGTTCCACTGCTGAGAGAGAAGCACTTTGACTGTTCTGATAGATATTCATTTCCAGGCTTTTTTTCTATGAATATTGAGATTTGTGCTAAGGTTGGGGTAGGGGCAACCTCCTTTCTCTTGTCTTCATGTTTCCAAATGGTACGGCCTCTATTAGAGTAACACCTCAGGCTTTCTCTAATGCTTCATTTAATCCTCTGAAGAGGAGGGGCTGGGAGAAGAAGGTGGTTCTGTGAGGCTCAGCACCTTCACCTTCAGAGATAGGCTGAGAGCCCCCATTCTGCCTTGGGGTTCCCTACTGTGAGATTTACAGAGACAAGATTTGGTCCTGCTGAGAGAGCCTGTGTTTGTCCAATGCAGCCTGAGACTGAGTAGGCAAAGACATCAGTTGTGGGGTTCTGTATTGGGAAGTTCATAATAAGTACTTTTTTTCTCTCTCTCTACTATGTAGTGTTTAACCCCCTGTAGATGGTCTTTAAGCTCTTTCCATATTTTACTATTAAAACACAGGCTTTGTAAACATTCTTGTACATATTTCTTTTCTGCTTGTCTGATGAACTTGTTAGGATAAATGGCTAGAAACAGAATTGCAGGGTCAAATGTGTGCTGATTTTAAATTTGGAGAGGTATCACCTAATTTTTCTTCAGTTACTCTCTCATCAACACAGTGTGAGATTTCCTTTTCCTCCACACCACAGCCAACATGAGCTACAAATAATTTAGAAAAACTTCGCTCACCTGCTATCTGAAATATTGTTTTAATTTCCATTCATTTTATTACTAGTGAGCTTGAACATTTTTTTCAATTTGTTTTTCTTTAGTTTGCTTATGTGTGTTCTTTGAGAATTTTTCCATTAGGGTGGTTTTTCCCTCTTTGGTTTGTGAGAGTGATTTCTATGTTAAGAATCTCAGTTCTTTGTTGATGGAAGATTAGTGTAGCTGTTGATAGCTTGGGTTTTTCAGATGTGACTTTGGACTAAGCTACTTAAATTCTGTTGTCACTTCATCTCTACATTAGTTCATACATATCTATATGCCTGTCACTTTTTTTTTTCTTTTTTGTCTGCGTTGGGTTCTCTGTTGCTGAGGGCGGGCTTTCTCTAGTTGTGGCAAGCGGGGGCTACTCTTTGTTGTGGTGCACGAGCTTCTTATTGTGGTGGCTTCTCTTGTTGTGGCTCACGGGCTCTAGGGTGCATGGGCTTCAGTAGTTGTGGTTTGCGGGCTCCAGAGCACAGGGTCAGTAGTTGTGGTGCACGGGCTTAGTTGCTTCACTGCATGTAGGATCTTCCTGGATCAGGGCTTGGACCCGTGTCCCCTGCATTGGCAGGTGGATTGTTAACCACTGTGCCACCAGGGAAGTCCTCTGTCACTTCTCTATCTCTATGTGAATTACAGATATAAATCACTGCTCTCCTCTCACACCCTCCACCTCGACTGCACCAGGAGTAATTGGGATAGAGAGTACTGGTAGTAGCAAGAAGATCAGATGACATTACATGATAGCGACTTATCTAGCGAGGGCAGGCATCATAAAGAGAAGAACCAGGCAACGTTTTGGAGGACAGATGTAAAGAGAGAAGATTGGAGGTAGCTGCCACACTGTATGGCATGTGGGGAAGATAGAAGGGCTAAACATTTTTAAAGGAAATTTTTCTGAGTGTTATAACCTCTTTGTAGGCTCTGACCCCACAGAGCTACTTATTAAATAATGTTCTTTCCTGGGCTTTGATTTGGAATTGTATTTCTTCATTATCTTCCTCTGTGTGGCACTGGATTTAGAGAGAGCAAGAAGGCTCTCTTGACCATGGTGTTAACGAGATGGGGTATGTAAGGTGCATGTTGCAAATGTTTCCCCCAATCTGTTATTAGCCTATGCTAAGTTTATGGCATTTTGCAATAAAGAACAGTTGTTTTAACCTTAAATATTTTAAAATAATATCTTCTAGGCTTGTGTCAGTTGGGAAGTATTTGTCTGCAGGAAACAGAAGACACAAGGTAGAGGGGCCTGAACTGTAATCAAATGTATTGGCTCAAGTGGAAGGAAGTCTAGCATTGGGATGGACCTCAGGTTCAGGGCTCAGAGACTTTCATTTTACTGCTCCACCTTTTGCAGTATCAGTGACATCTTAGCATTGATTTCTCTTGTGATTATAAAGTACCTGCCAGTAACAGTCGGGATTTCATCCCTGTCCTGTTCATGTTCAGACTGGGGGAAGAGGAGAGAAAGTCTGGCCTGCCCTGTGCTTCTCTTTTAAGAGAAGGAAGTATTCTTCCAAAAAACATCCCATGAGACTCACATCAAATATCTCAGATGCTGTAGGTGCTTCAGCTCTACAAAAAAGGAGGGGTTGGCAAAAAAGGAGGGGTTTTCTGGCTTAAATCATGGGTTCTCAAGATGTGGCTCCCAGATCAGCAGCATCAGCGCTTCTTGGAAATGAAAATTCTCAGTCCCCATTCTCTATCTACTGAGTCAGACACTCTCTGATTTAATAAGCCCTCCAGCTGGTTCTGATGCCCCCTCAAATCTGAAATGCTGCTGGCTCAGGGCCCACCACTGGAGCTGGGTAGGTTTATGTCCCTCGAATCACATGGGCTGCTTAAAGGATGGATGGAGTCTTGAACAAAGGTGAGGTTCTGTGAGGGAGGAAGGGAGAAACTGATACTGGGGAGGTACCAACAATGTCCACTATGTGGGACAAATTTTCCATAATTCAAATCCCAGATGACCTTTTAAACCTAACTTTCTAAATTGAATAATTAATATACGCACATGGTGAAATTTTGTAATTGTGGAAAAGTATTGGTTGGCATACTTATGCTCAGTGCTCACTTGCTTTTTTCATGTAATATATCAGGGAGATTATTTTATGTCAACACCCATAAATCTCTTCCGTTCTTTCTATTATTCCATTTTATGAATGTTTGATAATTTCTTCTATCAGTCTCCTGTGGACGGACCTTTACATTGTTTCCAATCTTTTGCTAATACAAACAATAAGGCAATGAATGAACTTCTGTGTCCTTGCATGAGAGCAGATGTGCAGATGTGCAGAAGTGGAATTGCCAGTTCAAAGGGAGGTCCATTGTAAATTTTGATAGATATTTACAAATGGTCTTCCACTGAGGGGCACCAGTTTACGCTCCTACGAAGAGTGTATAAGAATGCTTGTTTCCTCATATCCCATCAACTCTAGGTATTACCACACTTCTTGATCTTTGATTATCTGATAAACAAAATATTATTTTCATGTACCTCTGTTTATTTGTTATCATTTAAATTGGCATTTGCTCATTTATGAGAAAGTTTGGGTTACTTTGTGTTATTTCCTTATGCTTAAAATTTGCTTTTACATCTTCTCCTTGGGGCCAGCCACACAGACATTCATATTTATGTGGTTTCCTCAAAGATTTGTGGCTTCAGCATCGTGCAAAGGGTTCTTAACTCTAAGATCTTAAAGTGATGTTCTGATAGAAAAGAGATTAAGTAAAGCATCTCTGGGAGTGGTAAAGAAGGTTGATACTGTTCCATTTGCAAAAATTTGGCTTGAAAAGAATGTTTCAGGAACCCCTGAAAATGTCTTGGGCACAGAGTGGCACAGGTGTATTTCTTTACCACCCAGAGACCTGGTTGAGATGGTTTTTACCCCTTCCTTTGAACAATTGTGAATTGCATCAGGTTTGAGCTTTTGGTAAGGACACGAGCTCTCTGTGTATAGGACTAGGTGTTTACAGCTCCAGTGCCGGTCTCTGATGGAATCCCCCACAGGATGCCCCCTTCTCACCTTGCTGTTGTTTGCCTCCCATTCCTAGGGCCTAGCTGATCCTCTGTGGGTAGCTTTCAAATACCAGCTCCTGTGGGTCTTGTTAAAATACTTTATCAATGCCCATCTTTCGCGTCAGGGATGACCTTTAACTCAGCTTTGCTGTCACTCCCTGACTTGGATAACCTCCAAAGGAAGGTTGCCATGGTGATCCTGCATTCAGCTCAACCCAATCTGGTTTCTGTATCTTATTAAATGTTCCCTAAAAAGGAAATCACACGGAGACATGGAAGATGAGGGTCATTCACATGTGGCTGCAATGTTCTCCTGCCCTCTCCCCTCCCCGATCACCAGCGTCTCTTCCTTCTCTGTCAGGAGCTGGTTCCCTCCTGGCCCCTCTGCTCCTTTTCCACATCCCAGCTGCCATGGTAAGTGCTTAAGTCTGAGGACGCGAGGGGGTGGGGGATGGTTATGGCCAATGTCAATTTGCCTTTCAAAAGACATTTTTGCTGCTCAAATCAAACACCACTGGCAAATGTCAGAAGTGGATGTATAATGAGGCTGTGTTAGAGACACTAATTGGATGGATAGTCTTTCTTTCTTTCTTTCTTTCTTTCTTTCTTTCTTTTGTTCTTTCTCTCTTTCTTTCTTTGTTATTGTGGTGCTTTTCCCCTTTTCCTGGGGACCCTGTTTTCACAGTGGCTCTCATTAAATCTGAAGAGATAATCTCCTTTAAACTACAAACTCCATGCCTCTTGTTCTGGGAGAGACAACTGCTGCTGGGGACTTTCAAGGGATTGTTTTGTATTCACCCCCTGGTTGAAGGAAGAGGAGAGAAGGCAGGAAATATGTGACACTCACAGAGTCTGCAGGAGGGTAGATCAGGCACTCAATTTTTGGGCTAACAGTCAGCCTGGCGAAAGGGAAGACTGGGCATCAGGGAAAATAAAGGCCGCTCTTGGAAGGGGCAGTGGCTGTACAGCACAGGGAACTCTGCTCAATACTATGTAACCACCTAAATGGGAAAAACATTTGAAAAAGAATCGATACATGTATACGTATAACTGAATCACTTTGCTGTACACCTGAAACTAACACAACATTGTTAATCAACTCTACTCCAATATAAAATAAAAAGTTAAAAACAATTGAAAAATAGAGGTAAAAAAAAGAAAGGGCAGTGCTGCCCTTAGTCCCCGAGGCACCCCCCCACCCCCACCACCCGCCAAAGGGAGGGGAGCACACGACACACAGAGAAAAGCAGTGGGGATGCTGAACAGGCGGAGGAGAGGGCTCTGCTGGCTGAGTCCTCGCCTCCTGGAAGGTCTTTCCCGCTGCGTTAGTTTGCCAGGGCTGTCATAACAAAATACCACAGGCCGAGCGGCTTAAACAACAGAAATATATTTTCTCCCAGTTCTAGAGGCTGGAAATCTGAGATCAAGATGTTGGCCAAATTGGTTTCTCCTGAGGCCTCTCTCCTTGGCTTGCAGATGGCTGTCTTCTCCCTGTGTCTTCACACACTCTTCCCTCTGTGTGCGTCTGTGTCCTAATCTCCTCTTCTTATAAGGACACCGGTCCTATTGGATTAAGGGCCACCCCAATGAATTCATTTTCACTTAATTACCTCTTTTAAGGCCCTGTCTCCAAGCACAGTCACAATCTGAGGTTCTGGGGCTCAGGGCTTCAATATGAATTTTAGTGGAACACAGTTCAGCCCATCATACCCACCAGTTCCTGACCAGCCCTCTTTGCTGGGCCACCCTTGCCCCCAAGCTGTTTGTGGGGGAACAACCATAATTCCATCCTGGAAGCATGTCTCAGAAGCAGGAAAACCGCGACAGTGTCTGGAACCTCATTTTTACTAGATGTCAATTGCTGTTATGATGGAATGCCAATAAAATTTGATGTTTAAATAATATAATAATCTGCTGTTGAAAACATAATAAAATATAATGTTCCAATAAAACAATCAAAGTTGTAGATTAGGTTTCTCATAATATTCTCTCATGGCCCTCTGTTCTTCTCTTTTGTTGCACTCAGCAGAGCCCCAATTAATACATTGCCTGTGGAATGATCATTTCTTGTTCATCCATTCCTGGTGATAGATCCTCCATCTGGACAAGAACCACCACTGTTCTCTTCACTCTGTATCCCGACTGCCTTACACAGGGCCTTGCACACAGTGTATGCTTAGAAATAAACTGTGAGTCATGAATTCATATGCATTCTTGTGTCTCCCTGCATCTGAAAACAAATGACCATGGCATCAGACGCTTTACGGGAAAGTCAGTGCCCATCACCCCCGCACACCCAGAAAATCCAGCCATAAGTGCTGAATGGGGACCCTCCCCTAGAGAAGGATCCCTCCCCTAGAGAGGGGTCTCTCCGGCCCCAGCAATCTGCCTTGGCCTCAGAGTTAAACACTGATTCCCTTTATTTTCTAACGGACTAAAACAAACATTGTTCTGTTTAAAAAACTTCACCAAGGCTTGAAGGAATTACATGAAAGAAAATAAAACCTTAAAATTGGCTCTGGGGTTTCACTTCCTGCAAAGCACATCACCCCCAGGTCCCACATGGCTCCTGTCTCCGCCCCCGCTCTCCTCCCCACAGTGACCTTTTTGCTGAGCCCCAGGTTTGCCCAAGTTGTGAGGTCTCTCCTTCCGCACCTGAGTCAGTCTGCTGTTCCCATCCCCTCACCCCCACTCCCACCCTTGTTCTAGAGCCCCCACCCCCATGTTTGGCAGGTTGGAGCTGTCAGAAATTAGCTTGCATCAAAATCATCTTTGGAGAGATATCCTCCAACTCATGCAGAGATCTCCTTCTATGTTATCAAAACTGGAGATTCATAACCCAATCGGAGTGTTTGCTTCCAGATTTGTTCATCCAGATACTTACATGGGACTTGGGTCTGCACCCTGTAAAAGAGGCACCAGAATGGTCTTTCCCAGAACCAGGGAGCACCTTTCCAGAAGGAAAATTGCAGCTTCTGCCTCAAAGCCACCAGAAATGAGTGCCTCAGGCTCTGGCTTCTGGCCATCTGAGTCTCAGAAATATTGGGACTCAGTGTCAGAGACCCTTGTTTTGCAGACCTCTTTACCCATAAACTAGGGCCAAGGTGACAGTGTCAGACATAAAGGGGCAGTGAGTTGGCCGGGAAAGGTCAGCTTATGGCAAAGGCAGTAAGATTGCGCAGTGAGGAGTGGCTGGCACAGGAAGGGCATGGCCTTAGGCCCCTGATGCTTACTCGGATCACACAGACCGTGTCCCCACCCCCCGCAGAGTGAAGCCTGCTAAGGCTGGGTGGGGTGGGGAGGAAGAGAGGGTATTGTAATCAGCCCTTCACACCGCAAACACAGGACAAAATCAGGGCCCCCTGGGTCAGGTCAGAAAGACAGGGCTTCCCTGGGGACAGGGGTCCTGTGTCCCGCTCCTTGGAGGAGGGGAGGGAGTTTGGAGGACCCCTCCCTTAGGTCTGCCTGTCCAGGAAGAGGGGTGAGGAGATGGGCTGGGGTGAAGCTGGTGGTTGTGACTGTTACTGAGTCCAAGCTCGCTCTGCTTACTGCAGAACAGACCAAAGAACCGGAGACGAGGTGTGGAGGCAAGGAATATGACTCTGGCACACCGAGAAGGTGGCAGACTAGTCTCTCTAGAAGAAACCATCTTATTGGGGTCTGGATGCCAGTTTGTTTTATAGAATTAGAAGAGGGAGAGGCTGTGAGGAAGTAAAGTGAAAAGGGCCATCGGTCTTACAAAAGATCTCCGGGAATGACCAGCCTTGGTGAAGGGATATATTAATTTCAGCCATTCACACAGGTGGGCATGGCAAATTTCTCCCTGTGAGCTGAACAGAGGCACTTTAGTTTAACATTCTGGCAGATGCGAAGTGTTCCCCGAGGCAGGTCATCATGCATGATTACAATAACAAAAGTGACAAAAAGCAAAGGTTAAAGTCAAAGAAACAGATCAATCGTGGAGTCCCATTTAGCTCTACCCGGTTATATGATGATGGAATTAGCTGACTTCTCCGTGTCGTCAGCTCTCACTGTGTGCTAGACACCATGCTGAGGATTTCACACGAATGTTCTTATGGGCCACTGTGAGCTTACAAACTGATAAAGGGAAGCGTCCAGGAGACGCCGTCACCCTGCTACGTTGAGTCATGGCAAGAATTTGAACGGAAGTCTCCTGAACTCACCATCTCAAGGACTCCAGCCATGGAATCACCACTGTCTCCCCTGGTGGACAGGAGGTGAGTGCTTCTGTGCGGGTTTGGAAAGCTTAGACCTGAGATGTGAAGGCTGAAAAATGGGAAAGCCTTCACTGCAACAGCAGCCACAAGCTCCACTCCCTGAGTCACTGGAAGGACCCCAAGAGCCTCGGGATGCCGGTCCTGAACACATGATGTATATGTTGTGTCAGATGAAGGAAGGTGTCAGCTGCAAGGAGATCTGAGTGCCTTAGGAGCTTGTCACACAAATACCCAGGAGTTCTGGTGGGGAGCCAACACTATTTGCATGGGGGGATGTTGTTTCCTAAAATACCCCACTGCCCATTCCAGCTCACGCCCTGCCTTCTAGGGAGGAGGTCCCCAGCATGACCACAGGCTGTCTTATCTCCATCCCTCTCTTGCATCACCTTGTAAAAAGGGCGGCAAACGGACCACACCTGGGCTGCTCCTTTGTGGTCACCTGGAGGGTCACTTGGAGGGTCACCTGGAGGGTAGTGTCATATTCTTTAAAGTATTGAGTGTTTTTGTCCCCTGATAATTTCTGTCTTTGCCTCTTCTCCTCCACTGCAATTATCTTCTCCTCCACAGTAACGACAAGCTATATGATACTCAACAAATCCGAGTCCCACAGGAGACTGTGCTTCAGGGAAGGTGAGGAAACGTGTTTATGGAGACATCAAGGGTAGAACCCGGAAGCTGGGTGACCATCTTCCGCCGCACAAGCCCCACCCTGAGGCACAGAAGAGCAGAATCATTCCTGGACCCTCCAACAGGCACAGAAGCAGTGGAGAGCTGGGCTGAAGCTTGTGAAGGAGAGGAAGGAACGGGGTGCCGGTGGATGCCTGAGTTGACAGTTGACATCAAGGACCAGAGAGCACCCCGGCCCACAGGCTGTGCACCAAATAAGCCCCCAGGATTTAGGCACAGTCACAGGGAGGCGAGGAAATTCTGAATTGATTGAGTTAGAGTTTCCCCCAGCCCTGTGGAGTGATGGCTCAAAACAGAAATAAACTTGAGTTATAGAAAGATGAGGCAAGTTTTATTACTTGCACCCTGAACTGAGGACAGCGATTCGTGTCTGCAACACATGCTTCAAGACTGAAAGGCCCTTTCTTCAGTGGGCAGCACTCCAGGCTTACTTACAGATTCGATGCAGGAGAAGGAGGGAGTAGGGAACACAGGCTTGTACGCGCAGGGGCAGAGTGGGGAGGAGGAGGAGGCATGCTGCAGGGGATGCCACCTGTCTTCTTTGTCCCGGGAAGGTGGTGGAGGCAGGGGGCCAGTGACTCCGCATAATGTCAATTTTCCACGACCCGGGTTCAGTAGGGAATTTTCTTTTAGAAGCAGGAGATGGCTCTGAGCCTGTGCAGCCGGGCCCTCTTCCTGGGGCCGAGCTCCAGCTCAGCTCAGCATCTCCTCACACCACTTTTAAACTTTTTCAATCGTGCCCACGAAATTCGCTGACATTGGCCCTTGGTGGGTCGGCCGCTGACAAACAACCTCTTGATGAAGAACTCTGATGGGTGTGCTCTGTGATAGGGGAACCTGAAATAAATTGTGCTAAGCCTCATGCTGGGTGTTGAAATGAAGACAGAGAAGAGAAGGGACCACACACAAAAATTTTTTTTCAAGAAATCCATATTTTATTCTTTTAGGATAAATTCTTTTAGAATGGATACTGGAGAGTTAAAACTGTCCTCTTTTAATTTTCTTATACCTTTCACCTCTATCTTGAAAGCATCAGAAGTCACATAACAAAGAGATGCAATGAACTCCTTCAAACCAAGCAATAAGCAAGGCATGATCACCTTGCACGCACCACGTGCCTCCTGCAAAAAAAAGGCTGCTTCTGACCGAAGGGTTCTATTAACATGCGCTCCTGGAAATGATTCAGGCTTGAGCTCCCTTGAACTCCACCTTCTGTGATCACCTAGGTAGTACAGTTAGCTTAATGGGCACAATTATGATAATGGCTCTTGTTAACCATAAGCCTGATAGCTTTCCACAATAACTGTTTCCTAGCAAGAAACTGGGGAATGTGTCCATGACTCCAGGTCTACCAGAACCCTTACAGGCAGAAGGTGGGAAATGGATCTAAAACACTCAATTTCCAATGGTGATGTCTGGAACCTTTAAATTCCTTAGAATCTTCAGGTTTGTCCTTTGCAGGAGAAGAAAGCTATGAGCCACCTACTCTCTCTTAAGATGAAGGGGTTCCGTTTGTCAATTTCATTTGAGGGAGGTACGGTCTATGATGCTGAAAAAGCTTTAAAAACCAATGACTAAGACAGCCAAGAATGGACCATAAAGCACATGGTCTTCCTTTCAAAGGGAAAGATGGGCAGTGTGGGGTTCTTGGTGAACTTTGGACTTGATAAAGGGGATCTTGATCTGAATCGTATAATATGGTATTGAGGAAACCAGTCCCATCCAGGTGGGAATGATGCCATTGAGGTTTTGTGCAGGCTTCCGCCCTGCACTGCTTTGACTGAGGGTCATGTCTGGAGAGTGATTGCTTTTCTTGTGAGTCCTAGTTTGAGTTAACTAGTACTTTAAAGACGCTGGGCTGTCCCATGGAGAGAAGCAGCAGCTCAGGTGGGTGTTCACAGGGGCAGCTGCACCGCCTTTTCCTGTTCAATCTCAGCATAGCCTTTGGAGCAGGAACACCAGGGATCTTGGTCTGCCAGTCACTATCTCTTTGACCTTGGCAGCTTTTTAATTAATTAATTAATTAATTAATTGGCTGCATTGGGTCTTCACAGAGCAGGATCTCAGTGCATCATTCCTGTTACCTTCATTAGCCTGGGAGTGGATGGCTAGTTCATTGACTGAACAGTGCTTGGGCTGCACAGGAGCCCTTGGAGATATTCCAGTGGAATGTGTGGCATGGAAATCCAGTGCAATTATTCAAGGATGAACTCCAAGTTCTCTCCAGTTGCATTCAGGAAGGGCAAGGTCTCCTGCTCACTGCATATGCTAATGACAGTTGGTTCTTGGAGATTTACTGGAAGGGCATGAACAAGATGGCTTCATTAGGCGACTTTTGAAGGTGCATCTTCTTAAATTCTCCCTCCCAATCTGGCCTTGCGAAGCTGAAGTAGGATCAGCTGTGTCCAGCGCTGATAACTTCATGAAATTCAGCCCATTACAGAAGCCAAAGTGCTTAGTGGATTTCCTGGGGGGAAATGGTACAAAATTACTTAACAGAGAATGGCTTGAAAGAAGGAAAAAAAGGCATTTTGTTCCTTCAAGGAGAGCGTTGAACACTCAGTCCAAACACCCCCATAACTAATTCATTGCTCTACACCAAGCAGACATCTTTTAAATTAGGCGGAATACAAATGAGTCTTGTTTTGTGCCATTAATTTCAATGGTTTTACACAATATTTGAATCACTGGCTCTTCTTCTCCTTTGGAGGCAGACCAAATCAGGCTGAATCTACTTGCATTAAAAGCCATTCATGAGACCCAGCCAACCCCATCTTACAGATGGAGCACCATATGCTCTGGCTCGCCCTCACCCCACCCTCATATGGAACAGTAACATGCAATCCAGCAATAGAATGCACTATTTCTCTATGTCTGCATTTCTGGCTCACCTCTAACCTACAACCACTTTCCATTCTGGACAGAGGTAGGCAAGTTCACCTGGAAAAGATTCAGAAATCTTTTCCAGATGAGAGTCTGAAGGGACGATTTTTGTTTTCTTTGGTTCCTTCTAGACCCAAGACCTCAAATACAATCAGTTCCCAGAGCTTAGTGCGTATCCATAATGTGGCACTTGGAAGGATTCCATTTTTACTTTTCCAGGAATATCTTAGGGCTTTTAACTTGAAAGCATAACGTTGACTTTTTGTTGAGGTCAGGAGGCTCTAGAAATAATGAATTAAGTGGTACTGGCCCATTCAAAAGCATTTGATCTTAATTTGATGCTTCTTGGGAGGAATCCCAGAATGGAAAAGCAGAAGTACTGTGGCTCAAGAGAGACTGGTAAGTATGGCATCTGAATCATGTCTACGACTAGAGTAAGCCCTGAGTGTTTGGAGAGACTTGATGGGAAGAATCGACCAGAGGTATGTGAGAGGGAAACACTCGTTTTCCCATTTATTCGGGGTGGAGTGGTTGAAGGAACATGGAACAGGGAAGCCTGGTCTTTTCTCTGCTTTTGACTTTGAGCACGTGATACAACAATGTTGCTCACCTGTACAAGGAGGGAATCAGGCAGAACTGGCAATAGATTTCATCTTTCATGCCATCTTGCATTGATGGGTACTGGCTGAGGCTGGGCTTCTCGGGCAGCGTGGTGAGGTGAGTTAGATGTTTGCCATGAGCCAGGGATCTGAGAGTGAGTGTGCTCACCACTTATTTCATTCAGCTTCAAATGCCTCCAAGGTCCTTTCCAGCAATTACATTTTGTAACTGTGATTCAGTTTGTTCGACCAATTGACCTTCAGAAGTCTGGGCATCATTTGGAAACCTCTTAGCGACTGAAGAAGGGCACTTCAGCTTTCAAATCATTCTCTAACACCAGGAGAGCCTCTGTAGAAACTCCTGTTTCCGTTGGCCCATTGCTATGAAGTTTTACTTCCTGGCTAGGGAACAGTTCTAGCAACAAACCATTTGATGTCATGGTAACACAGATGCAGCTAATCTGGAATCCTGATTTTAATGAGATTGTAAACCAGAATCAAGAGGCAGATAATGGAACTTCATCTGGTTTCAGATTGCTAAAGCGTGGCCCACATCTTTTTACAGTTCTTGAAGTTTCAATCTGCCATAATCGTGGCTCTCAAGTTACCAGATGTTTATTTTCTGAGTCCTTAGAGATGGAGCTCTACAAATCTAGGTCTCTGACATTATCTGACCCTGCAGGATGGGCTTTCAAGTAAGCTACCTGAACCATTATCTGTAATGGCACATAAAACAGGACTTTCTGTCTCTCTTTTAGCTGGCATGCCAAAGGCCAAAAACAAAACAAAGCAGCCAAGCACCTTCATATTCCAAAGCCAGAGCTAGACAGCTAAGCAGGGCTTACAAAGGGAGTGACCTAAAACCAGTATCCTGACCCTTAGTCCATCACCCATCTCAGGTATATAAAGTAATGAAAACTGAAAATT
The DNA here is from genome assembly GCF_030028045.1 of Hippopotamus amphibius kiboko. NCBI lineage: Eukaryota > Metazoa > Chordata > Mammalia > Artiodactyla > Hippopotamidae > Hippopotamus > Hippopotamus amphibius. The sequence continues at coordinate 137,807,535 of NC_080187.1, forward strand.
GGAAAAAGGATATTTGGGGGGAGAATTGTTGGTATGTGATGTGACCCACCTTATAGGGGAGGTGGGTCGCATCACACCCTATAGGGGAGAGGAGCCATCTGGAGGACCACCTGGAAAGCTATTACTATCTGGAATCGGAGGACACAGTGGACTGTGACCTGATATATGTCTGAGTTAGAAATTAAGGCACCAGGCCTGGGAGAACCAGGGCTGCTGGGTGGCAGTGTGGTGAAGTTCCCATGAGTCAAAGAAGATGTGTCCTTGAGATTCCTTAAAAGGGACTTTGACCAAGAGATACAATTGGAAGGGTGATGGACCAGATATCTGATAATCCTTGAATGCTCGCCTTTTACCTTTGTACACCTAGATGGTGTTTGAAAACCCTGTGTGTGTGTGTGTGTGTGTGTGTGTGTGTGTGTGCACGCGTGTGTGTGTGGCTTTGTATTAGTAGAGACTAGACTTGTGTTTCGAAGCAATCTCCAGCTCTCAGTGGCTTAACGCAATAAAGATTAATTTTGCACGTAACATAAGCAGTGGAGGTTGCTATGGAACTCTACTCCACACTCAGAGTTGATGGAGGTTCTGTCATTCTGGAGTTGTTTCATCTGGGTCCTGCTGTCTCTTTTTGCACCTCGTAGGGAAATAGCCAGCTGGTGGTGTGCTGGTTCTTATGTTTTATTCCAGAAGTACCGCACCACGTCTGCCTACAGTCAACTGGCCAGATCTAGTTATAGTTACCCCTAACTGAAAGTGGTTGGGTAGTGTGGAGAGAAGGAGGAATGCTTTTTGACCATCGCTGCCTTCAGCACCAGCCTTTTGATTGTGAGCTTCAGTGTACAGGGGTATGCATGGCCTTTGGTGTCAGTATCTTTGTGATTTTTTTCTCTTGAGTTGGTCATATTCCAGAAGAAGTTTCTTCTACTCTCTTACCTAGAGAGTGAGGCCTAGTAGCCAGTCTCTGGAAGAGGGAAGGAAGCTGGAATGGGGGGTGAGGGGAGTCTCAGCATTGTATGTGAGTCCCTCTGTCCTGTGCCTATTCTTTGGTTTCATCTGCTTCAAGATTAGGTGTGGGAGAAGCCATCATCCAGTTTCTTAGAGGGGAGAGGAAATCAAAGGGTCTCAAAACTCCTTTAAAGTCTTTTAACCAATTTTCCTGTTTTTAGCCTCATCTTCATATCCAAATTCACGGGCACCTGGCACCACCTTTCCTGTTGCCAGCCAGCTTACAGCGTAGCCAAGTCAGTTCCCATTCACCCATCTGCTTTTCATCTTCCCAATTTCTCGTTTTCTCTTCCATTCTTCACATGCTACTGAATTTGTATCCCTTTTTAAATATTTGTATAGGGTTTCTGAAGGAAGTAGAGGGAAACGGATGCTTTAAACCCCCATCTTGATGCAGAAGACACATCCTCACAAATTTTAGAAAACTCCCTTTCTGATTGGACGCCCATGCCTGGAATCATGCATACTTCGTGCAACATCAAATTGTTTTTATCAGAACTTTGGACAGCTCTGTCTGACTGCCATTCAGGAAGCAAAAAAGGCATTTTTACTCACTCTGTCTTCCTCTTCCTTAGCAAGGGTGATAAGTAGATTTGCTAGCTTTGGAGCATTTTTTGTAGATGATAGACCATGGTTAATTCAAGGAAGCTTGGTAGAGTAGGGCCAATGTATGTGGAAAAGGGTGTTTCCTTTCTCATCCTCCAGATCGCAAATTCATCCACCCAATATGCCCCCAAGACCTAAAACATGGTGCTTTGACTGGTACCATAAACCTTCAGTGTGAAAGAGAAGCATAATATGGCTTTATCACAAACCCTTTCAACGTAGAGGAGGCAGAGTGTCTCTTAATGTTTTCAGAGTTTATTTAATGGTTTATTTAAAGCTTGAGGAGAGCCCACTTTGTTCTCTTTACAGGGAGTCATAAAAGACCTGATTTCCAGAAACACATTGTAATTTAGCTGGGTCTTTTTTTTTTTTCTCAGAGAATATGGCAGAATGAAGGGAGATTTTGGGGAGGGGGTGATGTGAGACACAGGGACATTATGTTGAAGTTATAGCTTGGATTGGGCTCTCACAGGCTTTATTTTGTCTCCAGTAGAAATGAGCCATTGTGTGTGCTTTCCAAAGGAAGGACAAACAAATGCTTTGTGCTTAGGGTTTAGCTTCTGAACCCTGGTATTTTGTTTAGAAGATTATTTGGACTCAGGTAATCAACACTGCTTTTAAATCTACTCTGGATACCAATAAATCATCTTGGGTCTAGTGCTTATGTACAGATTTACATGCAAACATCTGACATCTTCCAGTTCCCTGGTGTGGAGCTAAGGCCCTTCTGAGTTGAGTTCTGATGGCAGTCACCTGATGCCATGCATAGGAACCAGGGGCTAGAATTATGGAGCTAGAACAATGTCCTCCACACCACCCAGGCCAGCTTTCTGCTTCTAGCACATGCAGGAGGGAAAGTTTGGTTTGAATCTAGCCTGTGGCATAATGTTTCCCTGGGAAACCTCACTGTAATTCCATAATGGAAAGTCACGTTGTTCTTAAGATTCTCTTTCAGGATTGGCAAGGACAATGCCCAAGTCATAAGCAGGTAGGGCTCCTCTTTATGCCCCAGTTCTAGAAAAAGGCTAGACCCCTCCCCCACCCCCCCATTGTGCATGCCCTTTTTAAGTAGGCTGACTTCAGAGTTACCATCTGGTATAGGCAGAAGTGGAGCTGGTATCTCGATTTCACCTTGCTTCCTCCAACATCTTTTCATTAGTCTTAATGACTGTCCTGTCAGTTTACCACCTTAAATATTTTTGAAAAGGCACCACTTTGTCCTGGATTGGCCAAAAAGTTCGTTCGAGTTTTTCAGCAAGAGGTTACAGAAAGACCCGAACGAACTTTTTGGCCAGCCCAATAGAATGGGCTTGTCTTCTGTCCTCTACCTTCACCTCCAGATATGATTCAGGGCAGATCCTCCTGTTAGTTTTTCCCACTTTCTTTTTAACTGGGAAAGCAAATTGTGAGGCACTCCACTGTTTACCACACTGCATTTATGCCTGCCATTCATCTCTTCCTCTTGTAAGTGAGGGGCTCAGATTTAAGACTGTACATCCTTCATGTTCACGGACAGGGTAAGAATAATGTCCTTGTTCAGGATGGGAAACTGGAGATGATGGTCACATTAGTGGGATCCTGACTGATGACATCATTAGGTGCTGAGACCCTGCCCCTCATAGCCAAGAAAAGACCTTTTGCCTCTAGGGCAGAAGCAAAAGTAGAGGCTCCTGTAGCCCAGCTGAGCAATTTGTGGGGCTGCCACTGCTTTGCTCCTCAACTCCTTTTCTCTGTCTAGTTTGACTCCTATTAGAGGGTGGCAGGAGACTTCCATTCTCCCTGAAAAAGATCAGGAGAAAGCTGAGCTACACCTAAATGGTGTACGCTGTCAACAGCAATCCTGAGAAACTCTGTAGTATTTCCTGAAAGATTGGACTGGAGACTAGCAGACTTTCTGAGGCCATCACAGAACTTTTTAAGAGGCACCTTGACACTTTGAGTGGAGGCTTGCTGGGGCTCCTCTGTGTACCAGCTTGGAACTTAACAACATCAAGCTGAAGTGGGCAAACCCCAGACATCTAGGGATCCGTCGCAGCTGGTAGAGGAGACATGGACCAGCGTCAGGACCGTCTCAGGTAGAATACCACTGGAGAGCGGGAGACAATGCTGCACGGAAATGCTATGAAATAAGACACTCAAACTGGCTGCCCCTAGACTGGGAGAAATTTATTCCTGGCAGTTTCTGAAGATGCATGGCAGGAAGGACAGTATAGGTTATGAAAGTTTGTGTCCTAAACATTAGGAGAATGTGACAGGAGAATGTTGTAGAAAGAGCATGCAATGGGCAGACCTAAATAGGCATTTCTCCAAAGAAGACATGCGAATGGCCAAGAGGCACATGAAAAGCTGCTCAACATCACTAATTACTAGAGAAATGCAAATCAAAACTACAATGAAGTATCACCTCACACTGGTTAGAAAGGGCATCATCAGAAAATCTACAAACAATAAATGCTGGAGAGGGTGTGGAGAAAAGGGAATGCTCTTGCACTGTTGGTGGGAATGTAAATTGATACAGCCACTATGGAGAACAGTATGGAGGTTCCTTGAATGTAAATTGATACAGCCACTATGGAGAGCAGTATGGAGGTTCCTTGAAAAACTAAAAATAGAGTTACCATATGACCCAGCAATCCCACTACTGGGCATATACCCAGAGAACCCCAATTCAAAAAGACACTTGCACTCCAATGTTCATTGCAACACTGTTTACAATAGCCAGGACATGGAGGCAACCTAAATGTCCATCAACAGAGGAATGGATAAAGAAGATGTGGTACATACATACAATGGGATATTACTCAGCTGTAAAAAGGAACACAATTGGGACATTTGTAGAGACATGGATGGACCTAGAGACTGTCATACAGAGTGAAGTGAGTCAGAAAGAGAAAAACAAATATCATATATTAACATATATATGTGGAATACAGAAAAATGGTACAAATCAACTGGTTTGCAAGGCAGAAATAGAGACACAGATGTGGAGAACAAACATATGGACACCAAGCGGGGAAAGTGGGGATGGGGTTGGGGGAGAATGATTGGGAGATTGGGATTGCCATATATACATTACTAATAAGAAAAAAATATCAAATTGTACACTTTAAGTATATGCAGTTTATTGTATGTCAATTGCATCTCAATAAAAGTTCTTAAAGAAAAAAAAAAAGAAAGGGCATGGGCTCAGAAGTGAGATCAATTATCGCTTGTTGGTTATGTGTCCTTGGACAAATTACCTAACAAGTCTGAACTCCATTTCTTCATGTGAAAAATGTGGAAATGTGGAATATATGTCCCTACCTCTATCATCTATCATCTATCTATTATCTATCATCTATCTATCTATTATCTATCATCTATCTGTCTATTATCTATCATCTATCTATCATCTATCTATAATCTATCTAATCATCTATTATCTATCATCTATCTATCTATTATCTATCAATATTTATAATCTATCTCCACTAATATAGTGCTTGGAGAAATGTGGACACTTGGTGTGTTAGTTGTGGGAAATTAACATTCATCTCTACTCGCTTATAAAGTCTCTGCTGTATTTGTGGGGTTGGAATTCTGAGAACTACATTTCCCAGCATCCCTTATCAGCAGGATTCTGATATAGATTCAGAATGGGAGGCATTCAGGTGTGATTTAGAAGCAGAAATTAAAAACAGTAGTCGCTATTGCACCTGCAACTTTTTGGAAAGTCACATGAACTTCAGAAAACAGCAGACATGAGCTTTCACCAGTGGTTTCTGGGACCATGCCCTAAAGTTGACCCACTTCGGGGCAATGGGAAGCATAGATCACTGGTGGCAGTTTTTGGAGTCTCTGTACTTTCTCATTTCCTAAAAGTTACTTTGGCTGTCCCTGACTTTGTCTTTTCAGTTTATCCAATAGTATTGTCAACCTCTAATTCACTGCATTAAATCCCTTCCTGTTCAAAATACCGAGAGAGGTTTCTGTTTTCCTGGCTGCATCTTAGTAACATATCTGAGTTTTAAAAATACAGAAAGATTGGTGAGAATGAACGCTCTTATGTTTTCCTAGTAAGAGGAACATTTGCAAATCTGAAAGACTCTAGGGGCTAGAATTGTAACAACTGGGGCTGAGAACTGGGAAAACTTGGCTCAGGTTTAACCAGGAGAGCTTGAGGAAGAGAGGATGGGAAGTCACAAGCATCTGGATAAAAAGTGAAATTTTAAATCATTTATCTTTCCCTGCCACTAGACAAGGAATTCTTGACAGCAGAATGATCTCAAGCAGAATAAATTGAACAAAGAAAAATGTAATCTGAATGGAAAAATAATCTTCCTAAGACTGATGTACATGAGACTGTAGGTGGAGAAGAGGTGATTGAAATAAAGAGATTTACTCCATGATAGACAGAAGTGCACCCACATAACCTGTGGTGGGAGGAAGAAACCTATAATTGAAATGAAATGAGATCTCTTTAATGTTTTATTGGACAAACCTCCTGACCCTTTTTAAATGAATTTCATCTGCACCCCATTCAAATAGCCCTTTCAGAGTTGGCTAAATGATAAGATTTGTCTTCCTATTATCTAAGGAAAAGCATGAGACTTTCCTCCCATGCAGACCATAAGGTGCTTCTCAGAGAGGATTTCGGGTTGTGCCTTGGTATAACAGAAAGCCTATAATTTTGATGCATTCAGCAGTGGAAGCGCAGTTGTCAGTCTGCTTCTACTTGTGAGAATTCTTTTCACCCTCTTCTTCCATTCAGGTTTTCAATAAAGACAAAGCCTTATTTTTTTTTTAAAGTTGAAGTATAGTTGATTTACAATGCTGTGTTAATTACTGCTGTACAGCAAAGTGATTCAGTTATACATTTTTGAAATATTCTTTTCCATTATGGTTTATCATAAGATATTGAATATAGTTCTCTGTGCTATACAGTAGGGTCTTGTTGTTTATCCATTCTATATATAAAAGGTTACATCTGCTGACACCAACCTCCCATTCCATCCTTCCCCCAACCCCCTCCCCCTTGGCAACCACCAGTCTGTTCTCTATGCCCCTGATTCTGTTTTGGTTTCATAGATAGGTTCATTTGTGTCATAGTTTAGATTCTACATACAAGTGATAACACATGGTATTTGTCATTCTTTCTCTTTTTCTTACTTCAGTTAGTATGATAATCTCTAGTTGCATCCGTGTTGCTGCAAATGGCATTATTTCATTCTTTCTTAATGAATGAGTAGTATTTCATTATATATATGTACCACATCTTCTTTATCCATTCATCTGTTGATGGACATTTAGGTTGTTTCCATGTCTTAGCTATTGTGAATAGTGCTGCTATGAACATGGGGATGTATGTATCTTTTTGAATTAAAGTTCTGTCTGAATATATGCCCAGGAGTGGGATTGCTGGATCATATGGTAATTCTATTTTTAGTTTTCTGAGGAATCTCCATACTGTTTTCCACAGTGGCTGCACCAACTTACATTCCCACCAACAGTGTAGGAGGATTCGCTAAGACAAAACCTTATTTTAAGCTCTGAGTCTGTTATTCTATTTTCCACAACAAAATCAGTCCAGATACAGGAGCAAATATGAAAAGAGATTTCATCAAGTAACAAGGATGTGTCCCTTCCACGATCTGTTCAAGACTCCCCACACCAGATTGGGGTTGAGAGAAGCAATTTCAATGTTTTTAATTGTCCAGATGGCTCCTCTGATCTGAGCTTCCATTTTCCTCGGAGTGCTGTTCCCTCCAATGCTCACATCTGATTGGCTGGGGGTGGAGTACCTAAGGGGTGAGGTCCAGGAAATTCCTGCCTCTGCACTCTGACATGAGCCAGAGCTCAGTAACTCCGGGCTCCACTCAGTGTGCTGGGCCAGATGGAAGAGTGCAGTACAGAATGGACATGAGCTAGGGAGGACACAGCTAGCAGAGGCCACAAGGAATAGGCAAATGGAGATGCTACATCTGTGGACTGGGCATATCGACACCGGTGGCTCGGGACATGAGAGGGAGCAGACTCACAGCCCTCTCATCTTGGACAAAGTCAGGGCAGCTTGTGGTTGCTGGCTTGGGCATTTTCATGTATAATTTTGAATTCCCATGCCAGAATACAGGAAATGCATTAAGGTGTCTGGCTACCCCTAACTCCAACCTTTTCTACCCTTGGGTAGATTTGGTCAGATAATCGATTGTTTTGGAGGGCACACATACATTGAGATAAGTAATGAATATGTTGATAATATATTTCTTGACAAACTATTTAGGGTGTTTATAAAGACATAGGTTGTCCTTATATATGTGTGGACATATTCTGTCTGTTGCATGGGTAGAATTAAAGGTGTTAAGTAAACCAAGAGAACAGATCCCTTACAGTAGGGACTGGGAGAAGGAGAAGAGATTAGGAAGAGGGACGTACAGTGCATGGCCAAGGTGCGGAGGTCCAAGAGCATAGCTGACTGTTGATGGAGTGGAGTAGAGGGTGCAGGCAGCATACTCAGCAGCCTCTCCCCCACCGCAGTTGCTATGGTTAGAGGGCCTCCTGCAAGAAAAAGAGCTGAGTTCTGCTCACCCAGCCCAGTGATCTATGGAGCTGCCACTACTTTCATCCTCAGTTCCTCCTTTCTGTCTGCTTGACTCCTGTTGGTGAGCAGCAAGAGAAAGACAAGGAGAGAGAGGTTGGGTTTCAATGGCCTGTGTAGTTAACAGCCATCCTGGGAGACACTGTAGCATTTCCTCAGGGACTGGATGGGTGACTGGTATCACAGTGAGAAGAGCTGCAAACCAACCAAGGAAACTGTGATTAGAAGTGGAACACTAAGGTCTTGTTAGCCACACCTTGGGGGGAGGTGCAGTGGGAAGAAGATGAGGGCATGAGGAGTGGGCTTGGATTGGAAGAAATAAGCTGACACAGTGGACCTCAGCTGCCTACTGAGTGGGCACCTGCCTGTCTTTCCACCCCACCTGGCATGGCAGAGACCGTTATCCACCAATCAAGGATCTCATGAATCTGGGTGGCCTGCCCGGGGGCAGCAATGAGATATAGAGGGGTGGCTGGACCAGTGCTGGCAGGGCTGATTCCTTTAGTAGCTTCTGTGAGTTGGCAGAAATTGGCAGCAGTGTGGCAGCCGGCTGCTTGAGCCATCCCCTGTCCTTTGCTGTCACCAAGGAGGATGGAAACTTCCCAGAGCGGGTAGTCGAGAGTCTATCCATCTATCAAAATTCCGCTCATTCAAGGCCCAGCTCATCTTTCATCTCCTCTGTGAAATCTGCTCTGAATCCCCCCAGCTTGGATAGGCAGTTCCCTTTTATTTCATTCTGCCATTGGTTGTGCATTTGTTCCATTAGACTTGAGTCCCCAGGGGCTGGTGTTGTGTTTCTCACAATGCCTGGAACACGGCTAGCTCCTTGATGGCTCTCAGTGTGTCCATGAAATTGAATGAATGACTGGAAGCAGATGTGGTTAAGCACACTGGGAGCCTTCTCCTTACCTGTTCTTGTTGGTGCCTTCTGTTGAGTGGGGGTTGGCACTGTGTGTGTGGACTACAGCCCACAGCTGCCCCAGAGACGGATGGTAACCAAGCTTTGGGAATCTGGGAGGGTAGGGGCCAGAGTGTCCCTGTGTGTGTAGAGGAAAGGGGAGCTGTCTTCATAGGCACATGGACTCAGTCCCTGGGGCTTGTTTCCAAGTTCTGCTTTCCCTCAGTAGTAGAAGTTGTCATAGAGAATAGACATGTTGAAGAGGAAGTAGGGGATGTGGGTGAATTAGAGGACTAGCAGCAAGGGGAACACTCATTTACTGCTGAAGTTCAAATGGCCCCTCCCCTGTGAAGCATGCCCCCAAGTGTCCTCCCAGATGTACCTTCCTGCAAGTAGAGTCCCTTGCTTCTTTCTTTCTGCTCTCTCTCGTTCTCTCTCTCAGCAGCAATCTGCTCACTGCTCTACATTAACCCTTACAACACTGTATCATGTGTCCACCCTTCCTCCTTCACTCCCATCCCTGGACTGTGAGCCTCTCAGGACCATGGATAGTGTGTTCATGTGTGATGACACCTGCTGGGGACTCCCTGATGTTTCTTAAATGAATGGATATAGAGACAAACGAGTGAGTGAGTGAATGAATGAATGGGTTTCAATTGCTGTGCAGATAGGGAGGCAGAGATTCATAGAAGGAATTCTCAACCTGGGTTAAACCCTAGCTTGGCTACTTACTGGCCATCTGATGAGCCATGGGCCTTGGCCCCCTCATCTGTAAAATGGGGATAATAATCCTGAACTTACAGGGCTGATGGAGGAGGGAGATTGTCTAGGCAAGGGCCCAGTGCAGTGGCTGATACATGCTAGACCCTCAACAAATGGACAACTCTAAGACTACTTGACTCAGAGTGTTGTAGGGATACCAAGCCATTTGGAAAAAAGTGCCTCTTCTGGAATGCAATAGGGAGGGAATTGAAGGGTTCGGACAGTAAATTAGGGGTGTCAACCAGCATTCAAAACCCTCAGCTATCTGTTTCATTACTATGACCATTCCTGCAGCTCTCTGGTAGAGGGAGGCAGAGAAACCTACCTGTTTTGTTCAGGTATGGAAACCGAGGCCTGGAGAGCCCACGTGGTGAGTAGCCAGAGAGAAATGTTTTCAGGAAGCTGGGAAGCACTTGTTCATTCATTCAACAGGCATTCCTTCATGACTGGGCACCTACTGCCTGCCAGGCCCTCCCACTCGCTACAAAGACAGGCAAGGAGGCGAGCTGAGCCGGGTGGGTGCTGAGAACACCTCGTACACTAGTCCTTACCCCCTGGGCCTGGGAGAGTGGCTGGAAGAGGAAGGCAGCGAGTTGCCCTGTGTCTATCAGGCTGCCTTCTATGGTTGAAGGACTCAAGGTGTCTCATTAGCTTCAATTCCAAGAGCATCTGAGCCAGGAGGTTTTCTTTTCTCAGTTTACTGATGAAGAAGCAGAGACGGGAGGGGAGGCGGCTGGACCCACCCCATGCTGCAGGCAGAACGCTGTGGAGGAGAGGCTAGGGCTGGGCTGTCTGAGGTCCCCAAGTTTCCCGATGCTGGGGAGAGCTGGAGGCCACCTCCCTGCTGTAACCAAGTCTGGTATTAATACCTAATTTCGAGGCAGGCTGTTGGAGCAAAAGTCCTGACCAGGACAGCTGGTAACATCTTGCAGAGGCCACAGGGAAGCACCGTTCCCATCCTGTATTTGTGGCTTTTCCCCTCCTCATTCATGCCTCTCTGTCCTCTCTTTCATGGGTTTTATTTCTCGTCTCCAGCCTGGCCTCTGCCAGAAGGTGATCGCACATGTTTCTAGCAGCCCGTGGTTTGGCCGCCCCCATCTCATTCCCAGATACCGGGCCAAATGCCTCAGCACGTGCAGGGGGCAGTGTCTAGTCCCAGCTTCCCTGCCACGTTCAAAGGGCAGCAGCTGCAGCCACAGGGCCTGAGGCTGTGTAGCCAGTGCCTGTCACTGTCACTGCACTAATGAACATTTCCACTGGGTGGGCCTGGGGGTGACAGCTCGGGGCGGGGAGGGGCTGGCAGCTGAGACTGGTGTGGGAACAGCACCTATAGGAACCGGCTGGATCACTCACCAGCAAGTCTAGTGCAGCCTCCAGGGCATCAAGGGATGCTGATCAAGGTGAAGCTTAGGGGCTTCCCAAACCCCTTTGGAACCCAAGGATGTGGGTTCAAATCCCAGCTCAATCACTTCCTAGCTCTATGACCTGGAGCAAGTTAACCAACCTCTTTGCCTCAGTTTCCTCATCTGTGAAGTGGGAATAATAATAGTATCCACCTGAATGGGGTGGCCGTGAGGTTTAAATGACTGAGTCCATGTAAAGCATTTAGTTAGGGCTCAAGAAACATCATCTGCTCTTTTCTGGTCCTCTGCCACCCTATCTGTGCCCCATCACCCTTCTGCCTGCCAGCCCTCACAGGTACTATTCAAAAGAGTTGTTTCCCATCACTGGTCTTGCCTGACAGTCCTAAGATGCCTCTCCTTCTTTGTGGGCCTCTCCATGTTTCCAGAATTGAATTTGCAATCTTTACTCACAGGGCCATACAGATCATCTTCTCTGAGTTAAGGATGTGCCCGTGGAAAACAAGAGGGAGGAAAGGCAGCCACTTCTCCAGGCTTGGCTTCCACAAAAGCACCAATGTGATGAGGCTCTGGCGTCTCGCCCAGTGGTCCAAAATGCCCAAGCAGCCCTCTTGCCTGGAGGGTGTGGGAGCAGGGATGATATGCAAAATATTTAACAGTTCAGAGGGGCCCTGACCAATCAGAGTGGTGGATCCACAGTGGTGGATCAGAGGGCACTTGAGGGCTGGGAGCCATAGCTCTTGACCAATTGGCAAGGAAGTAGTTTAACAATTGACATCGCTGCAAGATGTGTTCTGGGTCTATAGCAGTTCTGCTGATGGGAAGAGCCAATGAGGAGCCTGTGAGGAGTCTGGGTGGAAGGAAGTCAGGTCCTGTTCTCTCTCCATGACCACATGGTAGAAGGTTAAGAGAATTAAGTGGTCTTGAGGGGTCTGCAGGGTGGGCTGATGCTAAAAGTGTTGGCTTTGACATCAAACCATCCGCTCATGAGTTTTGGCATCTTGAGCAAGTTTTTAACCTCTGAGAACCTTGGTTGTCTAATCTGTGAAATGGGGGTAATGAAACACACAGGGCTATTGTGAAAGATAAGTGATAGAAATCACCAGAATGCAGGGCCTAGCTGAGATAGTGGGAGCAATCTCTGTTCCTCCTTAGGATGTCTTGGTGTTCTTTCCATTAGGTGGGACTCCTCCCAACTTTGGTTCCAACGGGGTACAAGTCTTCCTTTGAAGCACTCGCACACCTGTACAGTTCACGCTCATTCTTTTATTTGTGCAGTATGGGTTTACTAAGTGCCTTCTCTGTGCTGGGCACAGTTCCAGCAGCTGGAGATGCTTCAGAGAACACACCAGACAGGGCCTCTGTCCTCATGGAGCTTGCATTTTGGAAGGGAAGGCAAACAGTACGGCAGCCGGGCTTCTCCTCCTGCATCTAGCACACAGCAATCCTGAGTCCTGAAGGTGACTGACACAGGAACAGCAATGACAAATCCTGCCAACCTGAAATCAAGGAAGGAAACCCTCAGAAGCTATAAATAAAAGCACAGCCTCCAATCAGAGGCCTGAGCTGGGCTGTCGTGGAAGAGGTGCTGAGGTTCAGGAACTGAGTCTGGGTCAGCACTTTCCAGCTGAGACTGCACCTCAGCACCACCTGGGGAGCTTCTGGAGATGCACAGGCCACACCCCAGACCCGTCACATCAGAGTCCCTAGGGGTACGGTCCAGATACCAGTGGGTTTTAAACTCCCCCAGTGGCTCCAGTGTACAGCGGAGCGGGCCAAGGTCTTTGAAGTGGGGCTGGGAGTGAGCCTCCCTTGTAGGGCAAGAGGCGTGAAGGTCTCTGAGTAGGTGGAAGGAGACTGGAAAAACTCCACCCCCAGCTTAGCTAAAGGGGTGAGGTGCTGGTCATCTACCTGGGGGGTTGCAGGGGACAAAGTGTCACCATGAGAATTTAGAGCTGGTCTGTGCCTGCTGAGAGGGCCAGGAAAGTGGTCACACTGTAGTCTGTTGCCAGCGCCCCAAGAAGAGACATTAACCATAACCCTGGAGGGTGGCCACTTCTGCTACCCAGGGCACAAGATGCTACTGTGGAAAACAAGTCCCCACTGAACAGTCTAGAAGGGCAGGCAGACAGTAAACAAGGACGCAAATATGTCAGTGTTTCCCAATCCTGGCTGTGCACTAGAAGGAGGTTTTTTTGTTTGTTTGTTTGTTTCTTTTCTTTCCCCCAAATACTGATGTCCCTCATTCGTTTCTGGAGATACTGATTACTTGTCCCCATTGTGGCCTGGGCATGGGGGTCTTTTATGAACTTTCTCAGGGTTGAGAATTACGAAACAAATGAGATAATTCAGATGGTTTATAAAAACCACCTAACAGGGGCTTCCTAGGTGGCGCAGTGGTTAAGAATCTGCCTGCCAATGCAGAGGTCACGGGTTCGATCCCAGCTCCAGGAAGATCCCACATGCCGCGGAGCAACTAAGTCCGTGTGCCAAAAAAAAAAAAAAAAAAAAAAAAAAAAACCACCTAACAGGATAATGTGTATGTAATGAGAGTGATTAGCTGAGAGAGACATGGGACAGACTCCCCAGGAGGTGACATTCAATTTGAGATTTGAAAGATGAGGTAGAGGCATCCTGCAAAGAGTTGAGACTTGAAAGGTGAGGTAGAGGCATCTTGCAAGGAGTTGGAGAAGAAGCTTTCCAGCCAGAGGGGAGAGAATGTGCAAAGGTCCTGAGGCTGGAATGAGTCTGGGAAGTTCTAGGAGAAGCAAAAAAGCCTGTGTGGCTGGAATGTAGTGAGCTAGAGGGGAGAGGAGCATTCAAGACTACATAAGGCATGGAAGGATGCTTCGAATTTTCTTCCAAGGGTGAAGGAAAGCCACTGACAAGTTTAAGCAGGGCAGTTACACAAGCGGAATCCTGAAGCTCACAGTTGCATGCATTTCATTTTCTCCCACCTACCCCCACCTGCCTTCTCTCTCTGCCCCATCCTTTATTTGCATTTTCACAATAACTCTGGGAAGGAGGTAGGGAAGTATCTTCTCCATTTGACACCTGAGAAGGCGCCCTTGTCAAGGGGCTCATTCATGTTTCCTGGGCTCTTGAATGGCAGGCTTCTGGATCATCTGGTACCCATCCCAGAGCTCTCACCCAGAGATGCTCCTAAGCACGAGCAGCCACAGCGGTTGTTATAGTAAGTCCCCTGCATACGAACCTTCAAGTTGCAAACTTTCAAACATGTGAACGTAACTAACTAACTAACTAACGTAAGTTAGTTTGCCTGTCTGGTGTACATTGTCACGTATGTGCGTCCTCTACAAGTGGTTGTGCTTTTGTGTACTTTTACCGCATAGTACCATATAGAGTACAGTAGTACAGTATTTTTATTTCAAGCCCAGGATGTCCGGATGCAAGCATAAAAGCAGCGGTTTATAGCTGATTGTATTCGTTGGGTACCTAGGCTAACTTTGTTGGACTTACGAACAAATTGGACTCAGGAACGCGCTCTCCGAAAGGAACGGAACTAGCTCTTACGTAGGGAACTTAACTTTACGCTGAGTTACATTCGCTCCAACCCTGGCCGTCAGGATGGGAAAGCACAATCTTGGCTTTCCTTGAGCGAAGCAGCTCACCCCAACTTCCAGTAAGTGCTGTGTCAGCCATCCCGTTAGAGACGCTGTCCCACAGCTCTACTGTGACAACCTTGTTCTAGAAAATGAAGGTGCTTTGAACTAAATTGAAGGGGTGTTTTGCAGCACCAACCTCACCTTGACTCACCTCAGTGTTGTGCCCTGGAGTCTGCATTCCTTGTTGGCTGGGCCTGACCTGCAGGGTCTACAGGGGCCACAGGGCCATCTCCCCACTGCCTGGCTGTCTGCTCCTCACATCCTATTACTTCCCCAAAGACTGGTTGCTGACCGCTGGGGCTGGATCAGTTTTTGAGAAGCCTCTTTAATATCTGAACACATTGTCATGGCTGGAGTATTTGGGGTCTTCTTGACACACTTCTGAGAAGCCCTTGGGAACTGCAATTCCCACCCCAGTTTCTAGGGGGAGGTGAGATGGCAGAAGAAGAGGCAAGGAAGACTGCGAAAGGCCACAAAGGACCTTCAGTGTCCTCGTTGGGTGGTTCTTTTGGACTTTGGCTACAGTCAACTGGGGTGATTCTAAACACACGAGATGATCTGGGGTTGGAGAGCTCAATGCACTGTATGTGGAAACTAGCCCCACCACCTGAACCACTGAGGATGGACATGAAACTCCTACCCTTGTAGTGAAGCCCAAGGGCAACAAAAACATTGCTTCTAGACAGTAACCATGGAAACCTCCCATTGCTGTGGACGGACCATCACCAGAACAGCCCCTTGTTCTGTAGCATAGAGTGCCCCCCTGCCTCCTCCCCTCCTGCTACCTCACTGTATTGCCCCAGGCCAGGGCTCAGGTCCCCCAGAAGAGCTGCAACTTGGCTTTCCAAGGTTCACCCCAATTTTGGTGCAGGCCATGGTAAAGTGCCCTGGAGAGGAGAAAACAAAAGGATGGGGATAAAGATGGGAAGAGATGATGACATCCAGCAGTGCTGGTGAGAGACAGGCGGGCTGGGGCCGGCTGTCAGTGTCATTAGGGATGCTATTAAGGGCATTCGTGAGGCAGCATACGTGTCTGGAGTCCCATCTGACCAGCATCATTCATTCCTGTTCCTGTTCTATTCATTCTGGAAGGGGAGCTTTAATTAGGCATGAAGAGATTTATCAAACAGCAGCCCCTTGGAGCTGGTAGTCTCTTTGCCATCTGGACAGATGATTTCTACCCTGTGACAACAGCAGCAGGAATGATTTATGAGGTCCCACAGCTCCACCCCCTGGGCCTGGTAAAACCTGAATGGCTTTTGTCTTCTCCAAAAAAAAAAGCGAGATTTTGCCTGTGCTGATAGGCACACGAGCTGGGGTTCACCCTGAGGTTCGCCCGTCTCTGTGAAGTTGATCCCCAGACCGGGGACAGCCAGGACGGTGCCTAGGGTCAGTTTTCAGCTTACAGTGACCCAACTGCAAGGATGAACAGAAAAAGCCCTGGAGTGGGGGCCAGAAGACCTGGACGCAAATTCTCTTGGTGAGCTATGTGGCTTCATGTGGTTTTTGCCTCAGTCTTATGACTTATACACTGGGGATAATGATTTCTGCATCTTCCCAACTCACATGATTCTTTGGAAGCTCCTGTGACATTATAAGATGCAAAATGACTTTCTTCATTATACAGCCCTTGATAGGCATTGAGGA
Organism: Hippopotamus amphibius kiboko; assembly: GCF_030028045.1. Taxonomy (NCBI): domain Eukaryota; kingdom Metazoa; phylum Chordata; class Mammalia; order Artiodactyla; family Hippopotamidae; genus Hippopotamus; species Hippopotamus amphibius. Next base: position 137,824,011 of record NC_080187.1, read on the forward strand.
TTTAATCCAACAAACATTTATTGAGCAATTGCTGTGTGCTATGCACCACCCCCGGTGCTGTGATGGACATCGGTGAATAAAACACGGTCCCTGCCCTCGGCGAGCTTACAGTCTAAGAACGGTCATAAGACAAGTGCACAATAACTATAATACAAGGCAGAATATGGTAAGTGCCATGAGAAATGTACAAATAAAGTGCTACGGTGGTTCAGCGGAGGGAGAGATCCCGGCGGTCAGTAGATCGGGGGAGCTTCATGAAAGATGTGATTTCTGCGTGGGCCTTGAAGGAACCAGAAGAGAGTGTTCCAGGGGATGAGAACAGCAAGACCAAAGGTACAGGGACAGGAAAACTGGGCACCCCTTCCAGGAATGACGACTACTCTAGATGGATCTGTGCGAGGTGTAAAGGAAGGATGGGGCCTTATTGGATGGTCTGTAATGTCAGGACAAAGACTTGCACAATATTTTAAAAGTTTGTGAATGGCTGCAGATTTGAAAAATCTCTATGAATGTTTAGGATGGACTGGAGAACGTGCAAGCATGCCCAGAGGAAATCTGGGAGAGGAGACTGCTGCTGAAATTGCCTGAGCGACCAGAAGGCAAGGGCAATGCAAGACTAGCAAGGGAATGCCTGGAGGAAAAACGAAGATGACTTTAGGGTCTCAGGATTGGGTGGTTGAGAGCATCATGGGTCTTCTAACAGAAAAAGGAGAGACTGTGGAGGAAGGGGAGGCAGAGATGATGAATTTGGCCTCAGAGATGTTGAGTTTCTGGTGTTGCCAGAGCAGATGGGACGAATGACCACCGAGCAGCACACAATCAAGCCTGTAGCTCAGGGGAGGCACCGGGCTGCACGAAGTGGAGGGTGGCTCCAAAGGAAGGCAGGAGGTTGCTGATGGAGTGTGTACGGATATGATGAAAGGGGGCCGAGGAGAGGACACCAAGGCAGGGATGGTCTAAGTGTGGGAAAAGGGGGAGAGAGGGAAATAACGGTTGGACCTACCTCTGCTACTTTTTAGATGAAGGAAAGGGTGTCAATAAATAAATCATAAATACATAAATAAATAAATACATAAATAAGCAATGAAGGGGCATCAGCAAAGGAGGAGAAAAATCACAAGGATGTGGCCTCCTGGACACCAAGGGGACGGGGAACATCCAGGAGGGGTCAGGGTAGAGCCAAGCCGTGCAGAAAGCTTGGTGACGAGAAGGGGCTTCTGACGTGGCAGCTGGGTCTCTGCGCCCAGGAGCATGGGGGCCACGAGGGGGTTGAGAGGAAGACGGTGGCAGCACCAGCGACACCCCACCCCCCAGCCCCAGTCGGGTGGTGAAGGGACGAGGCCACAGGAGGCCAGGATGGGTGGAATGAGTGCCTGTTGATGGAAAGAGAGGACAGAGGCGGCAGAGTGGCTGGGGACTGGTGAGAGGATGGATGTCATGTCCTCAGAAATGGGAGGAAGGAAGTGAAAGGGGAGGAAAGAGATCAAGAGATTTTGAGGAGAGACCTCATTTCAGATGGTTCCCTCTCTTTAGTGGAGGAGGCTGATGGCGGGGGTCATTTGGGGGTTTGAGGAGAATGCAGAAGATTGGAGGGGCTTCAGGGTGGGTGAAGGTGGGGTGACTAGGGAGTAACTGATGGTTAAAAGGAGGCTGGTTGACTGACCACCTGCTCCTGGAGGCCTGTGGCCACTGTCTTTACAAGGCAGTGGAGCAGGGTACCAGGAACCAGGTAGAGGCCGGGGCTCCCCGGGGCTGCCCCAGGCTAGCTGGGTTGTGTCAGAGGCTGCCGTGGAACCTCAGGCTCTAAATAGGAGGCCAGGACAGGCTGCCTCCTGATCATGGTGCCCAGATGGAGAAGGGGGAGCGGGGAGGGGAAGCCGAGGCCTCTGGAGCTCCCGCCATCACACGGGCAAAGTGTTTGGGCAGCACTAGACCTGTGGGTTGGGGATGGTGATGTGTGGCCTGTCCTAGGTCCCCAGGCTTCTCTGGAGAGAACCCAGAGGCAGGTGGTACGAGTTCCTTCCCCTCCAACTCCATCAGTTTCAGTGTAAGGAACCAAGACCAAGAAGAGACAGAAAGAAAACCATGTTTTCCAGAGAGCTCTGGCCCTTTGACTCCCCTGCAGGGAGGGGCACTGGTGGGTACACAGAACGCAGGGCTGACTCCAGGACCTGACATCGGGCTCCTCTGTGCACTCGCCATTGGAACCTTCTGGAACCCAAGACCTTGGCTAATTCATGGAGGCCCCGCTGGCAGTCCTGCCTGTTCCCCAGGGCTCTGCAAGCTTCAACATTTAAATGTCTTCCAAGGCCTCTGAGATCCTCAAGATGAAAGGCCCTGGAGAAGTGTAAAATATATTAATTATTTCCACTTCTTGAGAGAAGTCCAAACCACTCTGTTCCCACAGAGGTTGTTAGGGCTGTTGCTTTTTTAAATATTCATTTTATAATGCAAATCCCAAATCTCAGACTTCAAGCGTCAACAAGAAGAAACAACAAGGGAAGAAACACAGAGACGCAGTGATCGCGGTTTGGAGCTGGAGTGTCCGCATGCGGGTTAGTAGGTTCTGAGCACCTTCCCCCTGCCTCCACTGGCTTCCCGTCAGGCATTCATTTAGAGCAAATGTCCTGCTCTGAATTGCCATTGATTAATTATGTCCAGTCTCATGTGCCTGGGAGGGGATCTTGATCCCTTTTCTTAACTCCCTTCACCTTCAAAAGAATGGTTTTTTACTTATCTTTCAAATATATTTTAAAACACTGTTATTTATCAGGCAAGGGAATGAATCCGACAAAACAAGCTGGCTAATGCTTGTCTACACACGACCTGTGATTTCAGCCCCTAAGTTATTGGCTTTGAGCCCAGGTTTCCCTAGGGAGATTATGTCCAGTATTTGGATACTACATTTGGCTTTGGGTTTAAAAAATGTCTTAACTCTTAATCTTAATAGGGGGGAAAAGGATTTTGCCAAATTCTAAAATCACTGCCTCTGTGGAAAGAGGGAGATGGGGATGGACATT